>NW_022436967.1:8020844-8461350 GCF_009761245.1 Sapajus apella
TTCCTTCCTTCCTTCCTTCCTTCCTTCCTTCCTTCCTTCCTTCCTTCTTTCTCTTTTTCTTTCTTTCTTATTTACTTCTTTCCTGTTTTCCTGCTTTCTTGCTTTGGTTCAAGTGATTCTCCTGCCTGAGCCTCCCAAGTAGCTGGGACTACTGGCACACACCACAAAGCCCACTGAATATATATATATATTTTTTTTTTAGTAGAGACAGGGTTTCACCATGTTAGCCAGGATGTTCTCTATCTCATGATTTTGTGATCTTCCCACCTCCGCCTCACAAAGTGATTAAAATATATAGACTGTATAAACCCAATTGTCTTTGAAACGTGAAGGATACCCTAAGGCCTCTTAGTACCACTGATGCTACAGAGATTTATCAGTGAGGCTACCATGTAAATTTGCATGCAAGAACATAGGCCAGGCAGAATGTGAGGAAACAAAGTATCTCACAAAAACACATCCTACACAGACAGCTTACTCTTTGTCTTTAGGTTGTTCTTTTAAACTGGAGGTCAGCAAACTTTCTTTATACAGAACCAGAGAGTAGGCCGCATTGTATTTGTCACAACTACTCAACTCAGCCATTGTAGCATGAAAGCAGTCAAACAAAAATTACTTTATTTTTGGGCTTTCCTTCCAAGCCTTATTTTCTATCCCTTGTTTTGTGTGTATGTGTTTGTTTCAGTTATGCTGGTTTTCTTTTCACACTGGTGTGCTAGTAACAAATTACTGAATGTGGCTGTGTTCCAATAAAAATTTAGCAGACATATACAGAATTCTCCACCCCAAATCCACAGAATATACATTTTTCTCAGCATCACGTTGCACTGACTTTACAGTTGACCACATAATTGGAAGTAAAAAACTTCTCACAAATGCAAAAGAAAGGAAATCATAACAGTCTTTCAGACCACAGGGCAATCAAAATAGAACTCAGAATTAAGAACCTCACTCAAAATTACACAGCTACTTGGAAACTGAATATCCTGCTCCTGAATGACTACTGGATAACTAACAAAATGAAGATAGAAGTAAAGATGTTCTGTGAAATCAATGAGAACAAAGATATAATGTACCAGAATCTCTGGGAAACATATAAAGCAGTGTGTAGGGGGAAATTTATAGCCCTAACAGAAAGCAGAAAAAAGCTAAAATCGACACTCTAAAGTCACAATTAAAAGAACTAGAGAAGCAAGAGCAAACAAAATCAAAAGCTAGCAGAAGACAAGAAATAACTAAGATCAGAGCAGAACTGAAGGAGACAGAGACCTAAAAATCCCTTCAAAAAATCAATAAATCCAAAGCTGATTTTTTTTAAAAGATCGACAAAATAGATAGATCACTAGCCAGGCTAATAAAGAAGAAAAGTGAGAAGAATCAAATAGATGAAATAGAAAATGATAAAGGCAATATCACCACTGATCCCATAGAAATACAAACTACCACCAGACAATACTATAAATGCATCTATGCAAATAAACCAGAAAATCTAGAAGAAATGGATAAATTCCTGGACACTTACACCCTCCTAAGACTAAACCAGGAAGAAGTATCCCTATTCAGAATCCCTGAATAGACCAATAACAAGTTCTGAATTTGAGGCAGCAGTTAACAGCCTACTAACAAAAAGAGGCCAAGACCAGATGTTTCCATAGCTGAATTCTACCAGAGGTACAAAGAGGAGATGGTACTACAAGCTTTTCTGAAACTATTCCAAACAATAGAAAAAAAGGAATCCTCCCTACGTCATTTTATGAGGACAACATAATCCTGATACCAAAATGTGGCAGAGACACAACTAAAAAAGAAAATTTCAGGCTAATATCGCTGATGAAAATGGATGTGCAAATTATCAGTAAAACACTGGCAAACCAAATCCAGCAGCACATCAAAAAGCTTATACACCATGATCCAAGTCATTTTCATCCCTGGGATGCAAGGCTGGTTCAACATATACAAATCAATAAACGTGATCCATCAAGTAGAACCACAAGACAAAAACCACATTGTTAACTTAGTAGACACAGAGAAGGCCTTCAATAACATTCAACAGCCTTTCATGTTAATACTCTCAATAAACTAGGTATTGATAGAATGTATCTCAAAATAGAAAGAGCAATTTGTGACAAACCCATAGCCAATATCATACTGAATGGGCAAACACTGGAAGCATTCCTTTCGAAAACTGGCACAAGACAAGGATGCCCTCCTTCACCACTCCTATTCAAAATAGTATTGGAAGCTCTGGCCAGGGCAATCAGACAAGAGAAAGAAATAAAGTGCATTCAATTAGGAAAAGAGGAAGTCAAATTATCTCTATTTCCAGATGACATGATTGTATATTTAGAAGACCAAAATCTCCTTAAGCTGTAAGCAGCTTCAACAAATTCTCAGGATACCATATCAATGTGAAAAAGTTACTGGCATTCCTATACACCAACAACAGAAAAACAGAGAGCCAAATGATGAGTGACCTCCCATTCACAATTGCCACAAATAAAATAAAATACCTAGGAATACAACTTACAAGGGATGTAAAGGACCTCTTCAAAGAGAACTACAAACTACTGCTCAGGGAAATAAGAGAGGACACAAACAAATGGAAAACATTCCATGCTCATGGTTAGGAAGAATCAATATCATGAAAATGGTCTTACTGCACAAAGTAATTATAGATTCAGGGCTATTCCCTTCAAGCTACCATTGACTTTCTTCACAGAATTGGAAAAAAATTACTTTAGATTTCATATGGAACCAAAAAAGAGACCATGTAGCCACGGCAAAATCCTAAGCAAAAAAAAAAAAAAAAAAAGCTGGAGACATCATGCTGCCTAACTTCAAACTATACTTTAAGCCTACAGTAATCATAACAGCATGGTACTGTTACCAAAACAGAGATGTAGACTAATGGAACAGAACAGAGGCCTCAGAAATAATGCCACACATTTACAATCATCTGATCTTTGGCAAAATTGACAAAAATAATAAATGGGGGAAGGATTATCTATTTAATAATGGTGTTGGGAAAACTGGTTAGCCATATGCAGAAAACTGAAACTGGATCCCTTCCTTACACCTCATGCAAAAATTTACTCAGGATGGATTAAATAATTAAACATAAGACCTAAAACCATTAAAACCCTGAAGGAAAACCTAGACAATACCATTCAAGACATAGGCATGGGCAAAGACTTCAAACACCAAAAGTAATGGCAACAAAAGCCAAAATAGACAAATGGGATCTAATTAAACTTAAGAATGTCTGCTCAGCAAAAGAAACTATCATGAGAGTGAACAGGCAACCTATAAAATGGGATAAAATTTTTGCAATCTTTCCATTTGACAAAGGGCTCATATTCAGAATCTACCAGGAAATTAAACAAATTTACCATAAAAAAACAAACAACCCCATGAAAAATTGGGCAAAGGATATAAACAGACACTTCTCAAAAGGAGACATTTATGCAACAAACAAATTGTGAAAAGAAGCTTAGCTTATCATCGCTGGTCACTAGAGAAATGAAGCTCAAAACCACAATGATATACCATCTCACAGCAGTTAGAATGGTGATCATTAATAAGTAAGGAGACAATAAATGCTTGCGAGGACATGGAGAAATAAGAATGCTTTTACACTGTTGATGGGAGTGCAAATTAGTTCAACCATTGTGGAAGACAATGTAGTGACTCCTCAAGGAGATAGATAGAACCAAAAATATGATTTGACCCAGCAATCCCATTGCTAGGTATATACCCAAGGAGTATAAATCATTCTATTATAAAGACACATGCACATGTACATTTATTGTGCAACTATTCACAATAGTAAAGACTTTGAATTAACCCAAATGCTCATCAGTGATAGACTGGATAAAGTCTGGCACATATACCCCATGGAATACTATGCAGCCATAAAAAAGGATGAGTTCATGTCCTTTGCAGGGACATGGATGAAAATGGAAGCCATAATTCTCAGCAAACTATCACAATAAAAGAAAACCAAACACATCATGTTCTCATTCATAAGTGGGAGTTGAACAATGAGAACACATGGACACAGGGAGGGGAATATCACATACCAGGGTCTGTCTGGGGGTGGGGGGTAAGGAAGTGGTAACATTAGGGGACATACCTCATGTAGATGATAGGGTGATGGATGCAGTGAACCACTATGGCATGTACATACCTATGTAACAAATCTGTATGTTCTGCAAATGTACCCCAAAACCTAAAAAACAAATCTAAGTTAAAAAAAAAAAAAGAAAAAAAAAGAATTTAACAACTAAAGCAGGAAACTGGCAAGCCCACAGGCTATAGTTTCCTGACCTCTGTTTTAGATTATCATTAGAAAACTAGCGGTCCTCAAACATTCTATTGGGCTAAGGTATTTTATGCTTGCCTCCCATAAATTTAGAAATATTTACAGATTATATTAGTAACAGAACTGATAAATCAGTGATGTTATAATTATAAAAGCTATTTTTCATCACTTCTTAGTAAAATAATTTAAGAAATGAGTTTAGAAAATAGGAAATTATACTTTATAAAATGATGGGGTCAATTTTTATGACTAAGCAGTGTTGCAGTCTCTGAGGTGGTCTTCAATAAATGGCATCTCTCAATTTCAGCCATGTTCTTTAGATATGAGAAATATACCAAAGGAATCAAGATAAAAATGAAAATGTCAAATACAGTTTTGACAAAGATCAAGTAGAAGGACATAGCTTAATGAGGCAGCCAGGTGGTCCTGCTAAATACATATCAGAATTAAATATATGTATCCACCTTCAAAAAGTGGCACTTGTTATAATGAGGATTTGCCCTTCGGAGCAGAGCAAAACAGAATCTCTGTCTATAAGTAGTTAACTGCAAAAAAAAAAAAAAAAAAAAAAAAAAAAAAAAAAAGAGAGACTTGAGATAAGATAAGCATGCCTAGCTATCCTTTCCAAATTTGTGTATCTCTGCAATCTATTTACCATTCAGAAACAGTGTGATTATAAAAGAAGACAGAAGCATTTCTACTAACAAATGAGATTAAGTCTCTTATTTAGTGCCAATATATGTGACTTTCTTCTTTGACAAATACACCATTAACAGTATCTGAACTTCAAAGACTGCTGTTTGAAAGTTATGTGATTAGCCATTTTTCAAAAATTATTAATCTCTGGTAGATTCTAAATACCTCTTTTCTATCATAACATTCATAGCACATCAGTAACACTGTATTTTCATGAATATACGCTGCTGATTGTAATGAACTCATCAGAGATTATGTCGACTAGTATTTATTTCCCTAAAATACTCTAATGTAAAACCAGTTGAGTTCTGATTTCTGCAATTCTGGAGGGCTGCGAAAACAATTTTTTTCTCATTATTGTGTTAAATAGTACTTCTTTTTTACACATTCTGAAATTTGATTAGTAAAATATGCATATTACAAATGTTAGAAATAATAAATGAAATGTCCTAATTTTATACTGATATATGGATTAAATAATAAAAAAATTTCCAATTTAAATACATAGCTGTAACTTTAGACATGTAATGTAGATACATTGTATAAATAAATGCATCTTATTGCTTTTATTACTTTTTCACCTGCTTAAAAATATAACCAATTAAATTGAAATAACCCTTAGAAAAATAGAATAGCAGAAGTTTCAAAAGGAAAATCTTGGAAGTAAATTAAAGAAGTTTTTGTTTGCATGCATGTAAGGGAGTACATATATTTGCCTTAATTAATTAACCTTAAGAGTTATTTGGATACCTGTTTTACTTTTTCCCAAGCTTTTATTAAACTACTATTTTTTTTTAGACATTCTTTATTGAAGGTGATACTACCTTGATCACAGTATGTACATATAAACTGACAAGGAGGAAAGCATTTTGAATTTTCAATTCGAGATATTTTCAATGTGAAAGTTAGATATTAATGGAATTATGGATGAGTGATATGACTTTTAGATTATTTAACCTAACTTATGATTTTTATAATGTATTCAGTAAACATGTTTTTGAGAGCCTTTATTTAGATGGTCTTTATACTTGGGAGTCTATACTATTGAGATTCAGTAAGTCATAATAAAGGTTAAAATAGAATACAAACAGTTATTAATAAAATGTCATGAACATTAAGGGATTATTTTAAATGAATCATAGTCCTGACATAAAAGACTTGATTTCAAAATTATAATATTTTTTATAAAACATGTCTCTGACGTTTTTGTCTATGGCTAACACCTGGTTTTCTTGAATATACATATCTAGTAAACAATACTTAAAACAGATAGATGGTAGATAGATAGATGGCACATTTTGTACTAACGAAATCGGAGAATCAGAATTCCATTTACTTTCTTGTCCTTATGAGCTCAGTGAGTAGACTTTTAAGAGGAGTGGAGACTTTGCACTGTTGGTGATGTTGGTCTTTGGAAAGTCAAATACTGTATGATTTCATTTGTTTATGTAATATTTCTTGTACTTGTTTTTGGCCTTGAATTAATTTCTATGATGAAGACTAACTTAAATGTTTAGAAAATAATAATATGTTCAGGTTTATTAATCTATACAACATGTAGTGTCTTATTCCAATTATTTTTATTAATTCTTCGAAGGCCCCTCTTCATCATGCCAAACCCCATGACAATTTCTCCCTTTCCCCAACCATTGTTATAATGAATTGAGAGTTCAGTATCCTGTGCATGTTTATACATTTATACACAAACATTATCTGATATTGTTATGGATATCTAAATCTTTCTGTAAATGATTCTTACCTAACATGCCATCTTAAATTTTGTTTCTTTCACTCCATGGTACCTTCCCTAGATTCTAAGCTAATATAAGTAGTTCTGGATGATTTATTTTAATTCCTCAGCAGAATCCCATTGGATGGATATTTCAACATATATTCATTCAAAAACTGTTGATGGACATTTAAGCTATCTGAATTTTTTCTCTTATAAGCTACGCTATAATGGAAAACAAGTGCATCTAAATTATTGTGTCTTTGTGTGGCTTTTTCTAGAGAATATATATAGAAATAAAATCCCCAGGAAGAGTGTAAGCCTGCTCGATTTTAATTAATTTTGTCAAATAGCAACTGAATTCATCAATCTTTATATTACAATTTTTGTTTCTGCTTTGTGTCAAAGAAAACCTTTTCTATTTACTAAGTAAATTGTCTACAATTTTTACATCTTACATTGAGTTTTGTCTCTATCTATATTGATTATTGTAACCCACTTAAATTTATTTCACTTTCGGCATGTTGAATGAATCTTAATTTATTTTTCTTTATATATCACCAATTGTCTCAAAATAGCTACTGACATTTAATTTTACACTTGTCATTTAACAAGTTTCTGCACATATGCTATCTTCTAGTTCTGGGCTCTCTAATCTTACTCATTTGTTTCTCTATCATGAGACCAAAAATAGTAATAAAAATAGTAATTTAACTTGGTAAATGTACCAGATGCTTTTTTAAGTACTTTATAAATATTTAACCACTTAATCGGTTTTTTTTTTTTTTTTTTTTTTTTTTTTTTTGAGGCAGGGTTTTACTCTGCAATGCAAGCTGAAGTGCAGTGACAACATCAGGGCTCACTGCAACCTCAGTCTCCCAGACTCAGATGATCCTTACACCTCAGTTTCCCAAGTAGCTGGAACTACAGGCCTAATCATTTAATTTTATAACCACTTAGGTTTTTTTTAACCTAAATATCTATGTACTCAAACAACATTTAGAAAATGGCTTTATTTTTTCTATACCTCCTACCAGTTACCCAGGCTATGGTGGAAAGGAATAAACTCATACTCATTATCCATTTAGCAGTTGAGAGGCAGAGATTCTAAATAATTTTTTCTAAAATCACGCAGTACATGGTAGAGCAAGTCGGAACCCAGACATTTGACTCCAGATTTTGTTTTTCAATTTTTCAAGCTATACTGCCTTTCTAACACCATACTGTCTGTCAGAGACACTACTATTTGTTACCAAGACATATTTCATTTTTCTGCTGGGCAAAATTACTCACCTCTAATTTCCCAGTCTCTCTTATAGCATGGTATGGTTGTATAATAACGTTCTGACCAATGAATGGTGAGATGATGTGATGTGTGCCATTCTGAGCCTTGGAGCATAAACAAGTTTTCATGTATGATCTTTTATTTCTCTGTTTATGTGCAAGATAAAGAGGCTTGATTTAAAAATATATCAGATTTTAAAGAGTAGAATAACCATTAGATGCATTGAGCCTAGTCTCTATATCATAACGTGGAACACAGATGGCAAATAATTGTTTTGAAGCTTTAGGTGGGTAGGAAATAATTTTCTAACACTGTGCTGTCTTATACAATATCCACTAGCCACATTGGGTACTAAAATTTAAATTTAAATGAATTAAAATTAAATAATATTGAAATTTTAGTTACACAACCACTCTAGCCGCATTTCAAGTACTCAGTAGCTACATATAGCTACCAAGTGGCTATCATACTAGACAGCATATATATATAAATGCTGTCCAGTATGACATATATATATGTATGTGTGTATATATATACACACACATACATATTTATATGTCAAAAGTGTATATGTGTGTGTGTGTGTATATATATATATATATATATATACATACATACATATATATATATGTCAAAAGTAAAACTTTAGACAAATTAAATTCCTCAGAGTTTCCTTGAACAAAGAATTATTCACAAATTGGGCAGCATTCAGAACAAGGAAAAGCTCAGAAAGCTCCACCCAGCAATGCATGCAAGCAATATTTATAGACAGAAAAAGGAAGCGACATACAGACAGTTAGATTGGTCACAACTTAACATTTGCTTTATTTGGTCATGGTATGCTGAGGCATTTGTTTTATATAGACATGATTTGATTGACTGGCAGCCCGTGATCTGCTAAAACTTAGCTGCTATGATTCTATTTGTTACTCTAAAGAAAATATAATTTTAAATTAGTATACAAATTGTTTACATACTAAACCAGGTTACTATAGACAGTGAAGTACGGAGTCAAGTTCAGGCTGAGTTAGTTTAACATACATAATATTCTCATTGCGGAAAGTTTTGCTACAGCATATCATTCCAAAATGTTAGCCTACCGAAATTTTGGAGGCTGTTTATTATGGCATTTAGCATATTTTGACAAAGTTTCTTTCTTTTCTAAAAACCTATCATTAATCTTGAAATCTTATGTTAAATTATTTCACATATTTTGTTCTTCAAAAAAAAATCTTGACCTTTATTTTCTCATAAAGTGTACTAATTTAAAAGCCCAATCAGTAGAGCATCATCTCTAATGCTTCACATCTTCTCTAGCACTTGTTATGGACAGTATTTTAATTTTAGCCGTTATTATAATGCTGTCTAGATGAGGGTTTACTTTATATTTACTGTAAATTAATGAGGTAGATGCTTTTTCATGTGCTCCTTAATCATTCTGATACTTTCCTTTGTCTTCCTTACCATTTTGCTTTCCTCTTTTACATTTTCAAACAGACATTTATAGTTTTAGTTTTGACTTCTGTATGTGTTTGCATTGTGTCTGCATCTGAGAAATTTATTGAAGCATAAATTGACTGTGTTGACTTGGATATTTGGCCTTGCATTTTTGACAGTGCTGTCAGTTCTGATACCATTTTATTCCTCACACTCTGGCACTGGATTATTCTTATTTGATTAGGCAATATCTTTATCCATGGCTACGAGGATACCTCTCATATTCTATAGGCTCATGACCCACTGACAATCTTTCCATAGTCTGACCCTGACCATGCAAGGTCAATAAGAAAACAACCTAAATCCACTACATTTATTTTGACTTCTTTCCTTTGTTGATTTAATTACATTTCCTGGATTTGATATGATATCTGATTTACATAGTCCAAGGTATTTAAATTTTCAGCCTTGTATATTCTTCTTAATTAACCCTACCTTGCACCAAGTGATTCCATTTGGCTCAAGAGATGACCCTACTTTCTCACTTTTGTACAGCTGCTAACTTAACTTCCCACAATGATCAAACATAATTTTGCACAATAGAAGTCAAATATTGTACTAAAATAAGTTTAAAACAATTCCAAAATACAGAGTCTTGGAATTAATAAAAATGGCTACTGTGATATAAATAGGCTATATGATTTTAAAAAGTAATTTTAGGTTATATACATATATTTTCTGACACCTATTATAACAATACTGATAAATAAAAGAACAAAACTCACGACCCAAGGTAATGAAGGTGCTACCGCATTCAACATCTGGGTCACAGGTCACTCCAGGGATCATTTCCTTTCAGCCACCTGGAACAGGGAAGGAGATCATGGGGGCATCTGGAAGATTTTATAAACCAAATAAGAAAGTAGAAGATAGCACTTCCCTATGGTAGTCAGGCTTTAAGAAGGCCCCAGTGATCTCTGCCTCATGGTATTCACAATAATGTATTGGTCCCTTCCACACTGAATGTAACTAACCTGTGTAACAAATAAGATATTGCAGAAAAGAGAGTATGTGACTTCAAAAACTAAGTTTTACTCGCTTGAGTCACTTGAAGGACATCCAAATAGCACCAGTGAGAGGGCCATGTAACCGAGAATTAAGCTTTTCTGCTAATAGTTGAGCCATCATGGAAGTGGATACTCAAACCCTGGACAAGCCTTCAGATGACTGTAGCCTTAGACCTTACCTTGACTGCAGCCTCATAAGGGACCCTGAGCCACAACTATTAATATACTCCCGAAGCCCTAACCTTCAGAAATTATAAGATAATGCATATTCAGTATTTTAAAAAGAGAAAATGAAAAGACGGGAACAAAATTCTGATGTTTCAGTCATTCTGTTCATAGGGAAACAAAATAAACTAACAATTATCTATACTGCTCTCCAATGATTAATACTGGATGCTGAAATTAAGAGATATTATTTTGTTAAAGGCCTTGTCAATTCAATAAGTTGTACATGTCCTATAATGATGATAAGAAATTTGTTCTTAAGGAATAAAGCATTTTATTCATTTTATCTAGAAATAATTAAAAATTTGAAATCATTAAATTTTGTAATATCAGACCTGTTCTCCCAGGCTCAGAATATCTTGACTAAATTATCAGAAATAGTAAAGTACAAAATTATCCTAGCATAATGATAAATATCTATATAGATAGATACAGATATAAGCATGTTTTTCATCAGCCTTTTGAATAGACTGGCTCCATTGTACACACACTTATTGGGCATTAATCCATACTAATAAAACACATAGTTACAGATAATATATTTTGACTCTAATAAGTGAAGAATTGCTATTCTTTTATATCCCTATATTATTTTTTTTTCTTTTCAGGTTATGTTATTAATTTTATGAAATGTTCCACACTGTTTACCAGTGGAAGAGTCCCACTACAGGACAAAATGCTATGTATGATTTTTTTCAAGTCCAACCATAAAATATTAAAATGAGGTAAACCTTATGGGGGCAGGCTGCCCTCCCCAGACCAGATGTGCTGCACAATCAGTGCATTACAATTTTCTGGAGGAAACTACATAGATAAATATTTATACCACTTTTGCTCTCTGTCAACTATGCTCATATACATATTTGCACTCCTAGCCCAGGTGCCTTCATTTAGAGGTCTCTTTTTATGAACTTGGCTGAGGCATGTTGACCTTACTTTGATTCAGTACTTACACATTTCTAACACCTTCCCTTCTCCTCCTTAAAGCTTCCTAAATCGAGAAAAAATAATAAAAAAAAGAAGCCTTTTGTTTGGGGGTCTTTAGCAATGAGACAATTTTCCCAACCTATATTGCATGTTTTCCAACCTTTGCCAATGACAGTCTGTTGAGAAAAATGGAACAGAAGGAAACCAAGACTTTTTGGTTTTGCTTCTGCATGCCCTTTTTCAGGAAGTGAATAAAGACATGGTTGTTCCTTTTGGTTGGGTCATTGTCATAATGGACCATCTTCCCACCTGGTAGATCACAATTAATAGTATATCTATAAATTTATATATTAATGTGAGCAAATCAGGTTTTGTGATCAACATCATATTTTTGTGCTACACTTGGCAATAATTCTATGTTAATTATTATTTATATTCTAATATTTGTCTGGTTTTGGTAACCAGTAAATATAATCTTGAAAATGAAAATGCTCTAACTTTTTCCTATTTCTATTTTCCTGTCTAATCACCTATCACTTACTGAATAAATGTGATTCTAATTCTTCAAATATTCTCTTTATTTTATGTATTCATTGTTTATATGTTAAAACTATACGATTTAGCCATTAGATCCTCATATCTGTTAACTTATCTTTATAGACTGTATTAGTCTGTTCTGGCACTGTTATGAAGAAATACCTGAGACTGGGTAATTTACAAAGAAAAGAAGTTTAATTGGCTCATGGTTCTGCAGGCTGTATAGGAAGCATAATGCTGGCATCTACGTGACTTCTGGGGAGGCCTCAAGAAACTTAAAATCATTGTGGAAGGAAAAGAGGAAGGAGGAACATCTCACATGGCTGGAGCAGGAGCAAGAGAGAGTGGGGGTAGATGCTACCCACCTTTAAATGACCCAATATCACAAGACCTCACTACTGCAATGATAGCACCAAGAGGGACAGTGTTAAACCATGAGAAACTGGCCCTGTGCTCCAATCACCTACTACTAGGCCCAACTTCCAACACTGGGGATTACATATAACTCAACATGAGATTTTAGTAGGGACGCAGATCCAAATCATATCATAGACTAAGACTTGTCCAATTTATTTTATCTTTTAATTGACAACTTTTATATTTTAGTACCATTTTTAATTCACAGCAAAATTAAGCAGAATCTACTAGGATTCTCATATGCTCACTGCTACACAGAGGCACCAACTCCTCCGAAATTAACATCCCACAATGTAGTGATGCATTTACCAATATATTTATGTTAACACATCACTATACACCTGAAGTTTATATTTGATAAATATAAAATGTTTATATTTTATATAAATATTCATACTGTACATTCAGTGAGTATTGACAAATATACAATAACATGTATCTACCATTATAGTGTCCTAACTTCTGTGATGAATTTAAGAAAAGTTGCCACTTTTTCAGAGTAGCTTTTTACCTGTTAGATGAAGGGAAACTTCTAATGTCCTTACATGCTGTACTGGAAACCAGAAGTACAACTTACAATATTAAATAGTCCTCCCATGACTACTTGTATATTTTCCACTTTTAATTTTTTTTTTGTTTTGCCTTTGACTTTTATTTTAGATCCAGGGGGTGCATCTGCAGGTTTGTAACCTGGGTATATTACTTTTCAAAGCAGTTTTTATTCAGATGAGTTCTATTTGTCTTTTACTTATCTGCCTCCTCTCTTCCTTCAAATCCCTTCTCTGTTTTGTTTTGCCTTTTTTGTAGTTTAAAATTCCACATTTTTCGATAAATAATTTCTTTCTGGAAGAACATTTTAGGAGGTTATTTGTGGATAGTAATCAAAATTGTATTATAAATTACAAGGAATTCTCTCTGAATCACCTTGAAGTTTATGGTGATACAGGGATTTTAAATTATGCGGGTTGCTTTAGTCTTTACTTCTTTCTAGTTAACTAAAATTGGCAGCTACAAATCTTCTTTCAATGCTGACTCTTTCTTTACCACTGTGACACATCAACACGCCACACTTTACAAATAAATCCTGACTGATTCGTCTTTAAGAGCCACATCTGCTACTTTGGTGTCAAGCTGAGTCAAAAAAGAGCTCTTTGCTAGCCTATGTAATCCGTAAAAATTATCGTTGGACATAATCAATAAGAGTTTTGGCTATTTTAGAAAATTGTCGTTTGCTATATTTTTTAATCTTTATTGCTGCTGACAACTTTCTCTTGCTTTCTTTTTGTAAGTTTTTCTGAATAGCTATATATTTAGTAGCATTTTCCCACATGTTGTGTATTAGAAAAATTGATGGCCCCACTAACGTGAAGATGCAGTTTGTTTTTTGTTTAAAATTTTATATTAAGACTTTGGGTGATTTCTGAGAAGAGACATGTTACTTTACTTATAGACTTAAGAATCAAAGTTGTTATATTTTTTGGATATATGTAGTATATATTGGTTATCTATTGCTGCATAAGAAATTGCCCCCAAACCTAGTGACTGAAAACAACAGGCAACTATTATCCCACAGTTTCTTTGGGCTTGATATTTGGTACTGCTTACTTGAATCCCTGTATAAAGGTCTCTCATAAGATTGCACATGAAGTGTCAGTTAAATCCCAATCATCTTAAGTTTCGACAGGAACAGGACCCAATTCGAAGCTTACTCAGTTATTACTGGTAGAATTTGGTTTCTGTTGAGCTGTTAAATAGAGGCCTCAAGTTATTTTTTGCTACCTTGAACACTCCATAGGACATGTCACAGCATAGAAACTTGCTTCATCAGGGTAAGCCAAATTTTAGAGCCAGAGAGAGGGCTGGCAAGACAGAAGTCACAGTCTTTTATAGCCTAATCTAGGAAGCCATATGTCATCCCTTTTTTGGTATTCTATTTATTAGAAGTAAGTCACTAGACCCATCCCACATGCAGGAGAATGTTATTACACAAGGGCACAAATACTATCAGATAGGAATCATTTGGGGCCATCTTAGAGGCTGCCTGTCACAAAATGTTAATTCATATTTAAAAATAGAAAAAAAACTATTAAGTATAGGATAATCGTTAATAAATTTTTTGAAATATTTAACAAGTATCATAAGTGTGAAAAGAGCAACCATGTAAGCAAGGCTGTCAGGAATGGCAAGTTAGAAAATACATTAACATTAACATATGTTATTTATGGAAATAGTTTAAAATTCATGATTATTAATGAATAGGTGTTATATACATTTACAACATAATAAACAAAAATTTATAGAGACTGAACTGCAAGTGCAAATGCTACAAATGCTATAAAGAACCTAGCTCAGATTTGCAGAAACTGTTCATTGGATGACAGAATGCAGGGTTAAATTTTTATTGATTAGTACAGAGTTTGTGAATATAAAAGCTAAATATATTAGCTAAAAATTATCCTTGATATAGACTGCATACCATTCGAGTGCATTTAAAGATTCTCACTCCTGCAAGAAAGCGTGCTTTTGTTATATCTAAAAGGTGAAGTTACCTTTCTAGTAAAAATAATCAGAGCTCACGTTTTCAATTTAATCCAGTTGTACTACATTGATTAGATAAAAATGATTTTGGCCAAGATGAGTGGATCACTTGAGGCCAGGAGTTCAAGACCAGCCTGGCCAATATAGTGAAGCCCCATCTCTACTAAAAATGTGAAAACTAGCTGGGCATGGTGGCCCACACCTTTAATCCTAGTTAACTTGGGACGCTGAGACATGAGAATCACCTGAACCCAGGAGGCAAATGTTGCAGTGACCCGAGATCTCACCACTGCACTACAGCCTGGGTGACAGAGTGAGACTCTACCTCAAAAAAAAAAAAAAAAAAAAAAAAAAAAAGAAAAGAAAAGAAAAGAAAAGAAAAAGAAAAAAAGATTTCAGGAGAAATGGAATTTAGTATGTTACAAATAGAAAAATCATGTCATGTTGGAAAGCACTGGTATGATTTCGGCTCACCACAACCTCTGCCTTCCGAGTTGAAGCAGTTCTCCTGCCTCTGCCTCCCTGGAAGCCGGGATTAGAGGCTCACGCCATATGCCCGGCTAGTTTTTGTATTTTTAGTAGAGATGGGGTTTCCCGTTGGCAAGGCTGATCTCAAATGTCTGACCTCAGGTGATCCCCTTGCCTTGGGCTCCCAAAGTGCTGGGATTATAGGTGTGAGCTACTGCGCCTGGCCAAGTTTTCTTCTTATGTGTGCTTTTCCACCCTCAGTTGATGTCCTTGTCTTACTTTGTCTCTTGTCTACTGTAAGCCTTCTATTTAAAGATCTGGTCTCTTCCCCTATTGCTTTAACATAGCTCCTCTGCCATTAGTGGTTTTTAGTAAGTTGAGTATGCTCGATAAAAACCATCTCTGTTCATTACATTCATTCTAAGTTGTATGATATCCCATTGGGAGGAAATGCACTGCTTCAAATCGATTGAAATATACAGCATTTTGATTGTAAAAATAAATAAATAAAAGATGCAAAACCTTTTTAATTAAAAAAAACAAACAGCAAAATCTTATAAAAATGAGCCAGGAAGCCCAAAAATGCCCACTGTCTATGTACAGTTAAAAAAAAAAAAAGGTTTTTTTGTGTATGTTTTTCATTTTTTCTTTTTTTAGCTCATCAGCTGTCACTAGCTTTAGCGTATTTTATGTGTGGCCCAAGACAATTCTTCCAACGTGGCCCAGGGAAGCCAAAAGATTGGACACCCTGCTCTAAACCAACTTGAAAACAAAATAAGCTTCATGTGATACTTTAATAAATAAGAATAATTTAATAAAATATGGATTTAACAAAAAAGGCTGTATTTTCTGATTCTTCAGCAAAAGTCCCATATAATAAACTTTAAGGTTAATTGGATGAACAACTAGTAATCACAGCCTACAAAGATGAAAAACAAAACAAAATAATTTGAAATAATAAACACTTATCTCAATTTTATGAGTAATCTAGACAAATTGTTAAAATTAATAAATTAGGTAAATGTAAATAAACACATATAAATTATCTTTTCATGTAATTGGAAAACTTGAAATTACGTTATGTTAGATTAAATAATAGATACTCATTAAATATCTGGGTCATTTCCAAGCAAGATAACAACTCGAAACAATTTGCTGGACATAAAAATCTTTGTCCCTGGCTTCTTAAATATTATAGGAAAAATAAATACATTAAGTTCTATTAATGCACATTAAAAATTATATTATGAGGAAATACGTTTCTAAAATTATAAGATGGTTCTGTTCTCATCTATAAAAACTGATAATTGCCACAGTTCAAATTTATTTATAAAATTAAGGTTGCTGAAAGGTAAAATGTGAATATAAATATATAAATATAAATGAGTAAAAACAGTGTATCAAAAGATAATGTGTGCTTGTGATTGTAAAAAATATTTAAAAGGCATAAAAAGGATTTCTTTATTGTGAAAAATAACTTTTTTATAATTTAAAGGTTAGTCTTTCAGAATACAGGTTTAAGAAGAAAATTAAAACGATAAAAATATAGCAGTAATTAGAAAATAAAAATCGGTAAGAAAAATTTTAAAAAGGGAATAATTTTGTATAAATTAATATTATGTGGTTGGTTTTTATCATAAAGGAAAATGTCTGCTGATTTAAGAAGAACATATAGAACAAGTACAGGACAAAGTAGAGCGTTGAAGAATGCTATCAAAGGAATGGCATCTTTGGCAGTCTTTCCTATGGTTAAAATTCTGAATTGTCTTTCTGACTTAAAATAAACTTTGAGATTTTTTAGTTGGAACCTGGAAAGCTTTAAAATATATGCAGCCATAAAAAACAATTAGTTCGCATTCTTTGTAGGGACATGGATGAACCAGCAAACCATCATTCTCAGCAAACGGACACAAGAACAGAAAATCAAACATCACATGTTCTCACTCATAGGAAGGTGTTGAACAATGAGAACACATGGACACAGGGAAGGGAACATCACACACTGGGGTCTGTGGGGGGGAACTGGAGGGGGGACAGTGGGGGGTGGGGAGTTGGAGAGGGATAACATGGGGAGAAATGCCAGGTATAGGTGATGGGAAGGAAGGCAGCAAACTATAATGCCATGTATGTACCTGTGCAACAATCTTACATGTTCTTCACATGTACCCCAAAACCTAAAATTCAATAAAATATATATAAAAAATAAATAAAATAAAATATCTCTGAAATTGAGAGATAATAAGCAAGTAGGGTTATTTAGTAAATTTTATAGGAAATATTGTCAAATGATAAGTGGTACTCCAGCCTTCAAATCTTCTTTGTTGCTCAAATGTAGTTACAAGGATTTCGATGCTGACTCCTAGCCACCATTTAATCTCTCCAACATGGGAGCAGATCAATAACCTGGGCCATGTCAATCCTTGGCACTGAATGACAACAAAACCTAACTACAAGATGATTGATTAGTCATGCTTTTTAGAAAAAGATTTTTATCAGGGATCAAAGAAAAAATGTGACAGCTGTTAAAGTCAAAATGGAGTAACTTGTGTTTCAAATTATAGAAGAAAAAATAACTATGAGAAATAGACTTTGGGAAAGCTATGAAAAGAATGTTCTCATGCATAAATGCCTGATACCAAAAATTGTCACAATGGACAAAAAACACAAACTTGACAAATGCCATCATCACCTTATACAAAAAATACTTCTGTGAGGACAAATACTTCTGCCTGGTAACTGCCCGTCCAAATGCAGACTGACATCACCCGTGTTATTTATGCCTGTAGCCAGGATAGTTATCTCAAAACAATGATTTAATCTTTCTCATTTTTTTTCTTTTAAAGCCTTTATCTTTATCTCTCGGAATATAAAACACAGCAAACCACCATCATGGCATGTATATACCTATGTAACAAACCTGCACGATCTGCACATGTACCCCAGAACTTAAAGTATAATAATAATAAAAAAAACACAAAACACAGTTTACTGTGGCATGCATATTATCATTGCAATGCGTTGTTCCCAAGTAAATATTATTTTCTTTTAGAGAGTCTCTCGCTATTTATTATTTATGTTGACAGTATCTCTTCTGTATTGGGAAAACAGTGTAAATGATTATGAACATGCATCTGGGCTCTGATTTAATTATTATCACCTTGTAGGCACACAATAAAGTTAACAGGTTTGTAAACTACTGTAAGTGCATACACTTGAATTTTTTAGTATTCTTGATATATTTTTTTAAACAAAATTTGCAACTTTATTTATGAAAAAGAAGAGTAATAATAATATAATTTGCTTATTAATCATCCAAAACATATAGAAGCATAGTTATAGATTGTAGCAATAGAAATCAGTTTGATTTCTATTAAAAATCTGTTTGATTTCTAACAATGTGGGCTAGCTTTTGCTTTTTCTAGATCTAATTCAAATATTTTTAAACTATCTTCAGTGGAATACTCATTCTTGTATTTCACAAAAGAAGGATTGAATTCAAATGAATTTTGTATATCATATCTCCCTATCAGAAATTAGAATGTGATATTAGATTTAGAGATTTTAAGAAATCTTGAAATAAAATACACATAGAAGACTTTGCTTATATAAATAATATAATTATTTTACTGTGGATTTGATTTTATCCTCAACATCCTTATGAATTTTTATTCAGAAGCAACCTAGAAACATTTCAGGACATGTCAAAAACAATGTGTGCTCAAATCTAAATCAAGAGTACTGAGTAGGTTTAGATTATTTATCTAATATCTGAGTAGCTTTAGAAATATTAAATATAAGATAATCTAATATCTGAGTAGCTTTAGAAATATTAAATATAAGATTATTTATCTAATATCTGAGTAGCTTTAGAAATGTAATAGTTTAGAGAATTCATGGTCAAATTGTCTTTTTTGAGATAGGGTCTCAGTCTGTCATCCTGGCAGGAGTACTGTGGTGCAATCATTGTTAATTGTAGCCTTGAACTCCTGGGCTCAAGCAATCCTCCTGACTCAGCCTCCCAAATCATTAACATTATAGGCATGAGCCACTGCACCCTGCTAAAATATCTAATGATTTAAATTATTTATTAAATACTTGTTACCATCTATGCCTTCCCATTTACCCAAAATGAGAATAGGAGATATACTTAGTTCTTTCCTAGATTTAAGCCATACATGAAACATTGAACAGCATATCCAACAACTCAATTTCCAGGGCAGCCTGGAGGGCATTCACTAACAAGACAAAATGTGCTTGGAGAGAAACAGTCAAAAATAGCTAACTTCTTTCAGTGTTGGATGGTTATGGAAGAGGAATTTGACACTCCTAACCTTGTCATCACACTGTGTTACTTAATAATATTTTTACAATAATTTTCTTTATCTGAAAGGTGCACAAAAAATAAAAATTCACTTTTAATTAGAAAGTGAATATTTGATTTTCAGGGAAACTTGATGGTGAAAAAGGCAATACACACATCTCCTTTAAAAAATCATTATACACATCAAAACTTCATAGTTCTTTCAGGAACAGTTGATCCAAAGACAAATAATTACAGAAGGTTCAACATGTACTTTTATATATTACTCAGAACCATACATTTTCTTTTAAACAAATTACTGTTGTTCTGAATTAATTTCATTCATTTTCAATACATAGTTTTCTTTTACATTAGCTAGAACTAAAGAACTTATGTTAATATACTCAATATTGACAATAAAATTACTGGATTTTTCACTGAAAATGTACTTTAATGAAGCATAGCACCCTGGTTAAAAAAAATTAAAATGTTCTTACAAAAGCAAAAATACATTTGAGACTGGTTATAGTATGCAAATAGCTTACAATTGTACCAATGTCCACATTGAAATATTCTGAAAATTAGGGTAGATAAGGCAATGAATGTCCATGCAAAATCGGGTCAAACAAATAATCATTTTTTGGGAAAAGGACATTGAAAACAAGAATGCTACAACATGGCAATTACCATAAATCAACTTTTAGAAATATCTGAGTATTTGAAGTACTACCTTTAAGATACTAGATATAGCCTATTATGATAATTAAGTTATGTAACTTAGTCATATAAATTGTGATTGAACTTTGTCTATGTTTAAAATAGAAATAAAAATATTTAATGGAATATGGAATAGCTTCAAGTTTTAAAGTTTTTAACAAAATACAATCTTTGAAAATAAAACTTGCAAAAAAGAATATATTAAATATGTGAAAGGCAGAGACTGAGCAAGTTAATTAATGAGAGCTTAAATGGTACATATGGTTTAATTTAGAAATTTCATAATTGCTGTTTGGAATATATTAACTTGTTTCAAAAGTTTTTAGATGGAATTCCAGCCCTTTGGGAGGCTGAGACAGATGGATCACTTGAAGTTGAAAGTTCAAGACAAGCCTGTCCAACAGGGTGAAACTCCATCTCTACTAAAAACAAAAAATAAAGTAAAATAAATTAGCTGGCATGGTAGTGTGCACCTGTAATCCCAGCTACTCAGGAGGCTGAGGAAGGAGAATCGCTTGGACCCAGGAAGTGGAGGTTGTGGTGAGCCGAGATTGTACCACTGAACTCTGGCCTCGGTGAAAAAGGGACACTCTGCCTCACACAAAAAAAGTCTTTAGATGGACTTGCTATTTTGAAATGTTTATATTTAATATGTAATATATTAAATATGTATATTTTAAATGTACTCTAATTTTATACACTCATGTATGCATACGTATAATATATAATTGTGAATCAAGTCTTTCAATATTTCTTAATTGTGGATTTTTGTATTATAAAAGTAGTTGTTGAAGATAAGTTCTCGGAATGAAAACTAAAACATATACCTGTCAAAAAGATAGCTATAAAAACATTCTCCATGAAGCATATTTTGTTCTGGGTTACAAGGAGGGAGTTTTCTTAATTACAACTACTATAGGTCTACAGAGAAAAGTCAATTACAATTTTTAGCAATTTCTAATATATTTAGCATGAAAAACAACATTAAATAAATTGCTGGTAGATTCATAAAAAAATTAAAGTAATTATCATATATATTTTTGAAAAGCCCTTGACTGGCATTTAAGAAAGGTTTGGCTTAAAAATTTTTAAAGATAGTGAAAAATGCCATGAATAATTCTTCAGCTTACATCACTTATGATAATAAATACCATAATGGGTTTTAAACGTTTTTAATTAATATGTTCAAATACTTTAACTTTAAAAACCTATGTATTTTTGAAAATGACTAAATTATATAATATTATGAAGTCCATCAAAATAGCAAAGCATCATAGGTAAGAAATAACCCAGTGGTCCCCTCTTACTTTAAGCCCTGTTTCCATCTTCTACTTCCTTTATGCTCAATCATCTACCAAGATTGACTGATTTGAGGAACCCAACTTAGATTTCCTATTTGTGTTGCACCCCTTTTCTCTTTTCCCTTAGGTTCCTATATCTTCATCAAAGTAACAATTTCATTTATGTGATAATGGCTGCCTTGCCCATTGATTATGAGATAGTACATGGCAGAGACACTGTTTTACTCATCTTTTAAATCCAAAAAATCTATTAGTTATTTCCATTTAGATGAAATGTCTTGAAGACGCAAATCCATAGAGAGAAAATGTAAACATTGTTTGACACTAATTCTAATATACAAATGCTTCTTTGTTTGGGTGATGAAATCTTCTATCTATTCTAGCATAGAGTTAGAGGTGGAGCTAAACTGAACTCAACTTGGGATGGTAACTGAAGTAATATTATTTAATCTGACAGCTACCTCTGGTTCCATTATATAGGAAACACATTCATTTATAACTTAATTACATTAAAATGAGGTATTATATCATTTAAGAATACTTATTTCAAGATACACAGAGACAGAGTACAGATTACAGTTGTTTTGCAAGTACTGGTCTAGCACAGCTCACACGGTAGCTACTGAGGAAGTATATGCTGAATGAGGGAAAGTAGCTACCAAATAAATATGAGTTGGATGAAGGAAAGCTGCCAAGAAGTAGGAGCATTTTTATCTGATAGAGTTCCTTTCAATTGAATATATTACATAATAATCAGATACAAGAGAGAATGCATGATTGCCTAACAATAAGTTGAATAGGTGGCTAAGGTGAGCTTCAGAATATGCGGCCAAGAGAAAAATGTAAACAAGCTCTCAGCAGCAAAGATCTCAGTGTTTGCCAAACCAGCTGACCTGCTGTTGCCTTGACTTCTGAGACATAAGCAGTTGCAATGCTTTTTAGTTCATCCATGAGGTAAGTTGTCACAAAACAATATTAGGTTTCTACAATCTTGCTGATTTCTTTACAAATTTAGACATGCCATAAAAATTAAATATATAGCATTGAAAAACATACCAATTTTTGCATTACTTTGAGTAATCATAATATTTGGCAATCTAGTTTTGCAGGAACCAATTTTATGACCCATGCTCATCATAGCTACTGTGTAAGAATTATCTGTTTTATTATTTCAGAATTGTTTTTTCTGAATGTTCATCAATGTACCTCAAATTTTACACATATGTATATGAATACACACACATACATGTATATTATAGTGGAAAATTACTAGTATTAATGACATAATTTAATTAGTATTAATGATATAGTAACTCTTCTAGGTAAACTTGACAACTTGTAATCTGACACAAGAGCTATTTGTCATTTTTGCTAGATATATAATACAAGAAAAATTAGGATGAAATTAGAATTACAATTATTGATAAGTTATTGTTTACATAATGGCAATGAAACATTGTTTGTTTTATATTTGAAATGTAAGGAATTATCCCATGAAAACAATTTATGTATTATCTGCCTGTTTACATTCTAGAACTATCTTCATAATTTTTGTGAAATTAAAAGAATTCTTTTTTTTTTTTTTTTTTGCAAAACACAGTTGCTTTATTGAGGTTGTGATGCAAATATACTTTTTAAAATTAACCTACCATTTTTCTTTCAAAATCTCTCCATTTTCTTTATTAAATAAATGATTATGAAGTAATTTTTTCAACCTCTGCTGGTGCTATTTATTTATTTTCAAGGATATGAATTACTATTAAGTACCTTCTATTTTAACCTGAAAAAATTCCCTTTAATATTTTTTGTAGAGCATGACTACTAATAATAAATTCTTTTAGTCCTGTTTTTCTAGAAATGTAAGACTTGTAACAATAAAGTTCTGAAATTATAGAGTAAATATTCATGACCTTGGAATAGGCAATACTTTCTTTGATATGTCTCCAAAAACACAGCAACAAAAGACAAAATGGTCAAAATTATACCTTTCATTCTGCAAACAATGCTGTGAATTTCAAAAGACTGTTCACAGAATGAGAGAAAATATTTTCAAATTACTTATCTGATAAGGAACTGTAGCCAAAATACCTAAGAAATTCTTTCAGCTCAACAGGGAAAAGTCAAATAATCCAGTTTTTATTTGGACAAAGACCCTGAATAGAAATTTATTAAAAGAAAACATTCCAAAGGCCCATAAACACATAAGATGCTCCATAACATTAATCATCATGGAAGTGCAAATTATAACTACAAGATACCACTTCATACCAACTAAAATTATTATAATCAAAATGACAGAAAATAACCAATTTTGATAAGAATAAATTGAAGTCATCCATTCCTAACGGAAATGTTACATTCTGCCACCACCTTATAAAACAGTCTGTCAGTTCTAAACATTGCTAAAAATAGAGTGACCATATTATATTGCCCAGCAGTTCCACTCTTAGAAATCTGCCTGAAAGTAATGAAAACATATGTTTACAAAAAAATTTGTACATGAATGTTCACAGGTACACTATTTATTGTTGTCCAAAAGTGTAAAGAACACAAATATTCATCAACTGGTGAATGGTTATGCAAAATGTTGTATAGCTATACAATAAAATATCTTTCATTAACAAAATGATCGAAGTGCTAATACAAGCTACAATATGAATGAACCTTTAGAATGTTGTGCTAAATGAAAGAAACCAGTGTCAAAGATCTGTTAGATGATTCCACTTAGATGAAATGTCCTGAAGGGGTAATGTAAACTATTGTTTGACAGTAAATCCTAATATATATGAGCTTATTTTTGGGGTGATAAATTCTTCTAAAATTAGATGGCAGTGTTTGTACAATCCTGAATATACTTAAACCACTGAATTATAACCTTTAAATGGGTACATGTTACATTGTATAAATGACAATGAAATTGTTACAACAAAAATACACATGTTGCTGTGTTCATTGTTACATGTTTGTCTGTGTACAGGTACACATATATCTTCTGGTATATGCTTGAGGGTAAAATTTCTTGGCTTGCTCTTTATCACACTGGAAAATTTTACTATCTGGTGCACTGAAAGAAAACTCTATGTATGTTTTATCTCAGATGTAAGAGGTAATGAGTATTATATTATATTATCTTGTCTCATCATAGATCTAATAGATTAAAAAGAACAAGTAAAATATATTTAGTGAATAAAACTTACAGTAAAAAGATAAATTATAAAAGGTTATTGCTAAAAAGACAGACAAATTTTAATGAATAAAGGACTGAAAAAGATAAGTCATTAAGGAAATAAGCATGAAATAATTTTCAAATATGGTAATTATTATGTGCATGCATCTGCACATATTAGCATGCATCTGAAACTATATTACCCTAACATTATCTCCTTCTTTTGGTAAAATATCCAAAACAAGCCTCTTTTAATTAAATCGAATTTTGTTTACCTTTCTTGATAGAAATATCTAAGAAGGACAACTAGTAAAAGTGTATGTTTATCTTCATACTAAACACCTTTAATTTACAGCTTGTATCCATTAGAAATAACCATAAAATTAATTGACAATAACAAGTGAAATATAAAAATAATAGTATGTATCTAGGCTTACTATTCACCAGGCACAATTATTAGCACTTTACATAATTAGCTGAGTTAAAGCTTGGGTGATACTCTTTCCAGATGCTAAAACTGTGGCAAGGAGAGGTTAACTCCTAGTCTATGTTTTCTGAATACGTGAACCCTGAATCTTGAGTCCATATCTTTGTTTGTAAATCTCATTCGAAATGGTACAGTGTTATATAATTTAATGAAAATTTAGCCTATCCCTGAGAAAAGACTGAGCTATAGTCAGAATAAAGTCTCAAAAAAAAAAAAAAAAGTTTGGCCACATTTAATATCAGTGTGTGTGTGTGTGTGTGTGTGTGTCAAAAATATTCTGCTATCTAACTACTGATTTGGTAAAATAGCAAAATAATTTATAAGAGTAACCACTGGCCAGGCGCAGGGGCTCACACCTGTAATCCCAGCACTTTGGGAGGCTGAGGTGGGTGGATCATGAGTTCAGGAGTTTGATACCAGTCTGACCAATATGGTGAAGCCTCGTATCTACTAAAATTACAAAAATTAGCTGGGTGTGGTGGTGCGTGCCTGTAATCTCAGCTACTCAGGAGGCTGAGGCAGGAGAATCACTTGAATCCAGGAGGTGGAGGTTGCAGTGGGCTGAGATCTCACCATTGCACTCCAGCCTCAGAGACTGAGTGACACTCGGTCTCAAAACAAACAAAAAAAGAGTAACTACTTCACTCACATCCTCATAATTTGAATTTTCCTTGTGCTTCACTGACTTGTATCTTACATTAATATTCTGCACCCATCAAATTCTATAAAGCATAAGTGGTGCATTTTTTTTCTAGTACTGTCTCCCATTAGACTTCAATAATACACCCATTTCAAATGATAATTTTTCTGGTATGTACCAGTTTATGACTTACCATGTCTATTTAAATCCTTAGATTCAAGGATAAACAGAACTTATTCCAAAATAAATGAATATAACAGTATTCTGCTTCCAATAAAATATTGTCTATTCTAATATTTCTCATCAAAACTATGATGTATTGATATATTTTACATGATGCATGTTTTCCATATGTTGAGATGTTATGAGCGTTTTTATAGTCAAGATGTTTTCCAAGGAGCATAACGTTCTTAATTTTTACAACACTTATTTGTAGTAGTAGATACATTAGTGTAGCTATTTTGTATTAACCACTTTATATTCTATGGAAGGGAGCTTCAATGATAATGGTCTATTAATTATATCTTCTTAATGTATGTGTTTTTTATCACTGAGAAAAATATGTACATAATTATGTACTGCATTATATAATGCTTTATGATTTAAGCCAATAGGGTGACTGCATGATTACAAATTTAGTTCCCTTATATTTTATAGGTTCCCTTATATTTTATTATTTTTTATATCAAGTGTAAAAGATGTTATTATATTATGGTTTTTCAACACTGGAATGGGATGGAAATTTATTACATATATCAGAAAAAATGAATAAATCATGGATTACAAAACTTTTTGAATTCTAAAATTGGAGTTAAACATCTATTATCAAATAACATGCCCAACTATTTTTAAATTTTTAGTCTATTTTGCTGAAATTAGAATAAGATCCCATAGAAAACTCTTATTTAGTCCTGTTTAGCCATACCACTGGTGATGTCAATAATATTAGTTTATTGAATTTTAAATTCAGTATAAAATATTTAGCAAGCACATTTTGCCCCCTCAGTTCTATATTCTACATCAGAAGCCATTGAAGTTAGCAGTGTACAAGTGTTTATCTTGACTTTTCCCTGTACTGTAAAGGTAAATTTATTTATATCATGTAAATAGTATTTTTGAAATATTATCTGAGCACTAGTAATGCAAAAAGAAATATGTAGATTGCCTAAGGGTTTAGATCTGCCTAGTAAAGTTCACATGGTTTGATCTCTTACTGAAATTGATTGATAGACAAACTATCTGAAATCACAACTTGAGATATTATTTATCTAGCTTTAACCTATATTCTGTAAAGCGGATCCTTTAGACTTCAGGTGTCTAACACAACAGCCATTAGCACCTGTAGCTATTGAGCATTGACATATGACTAATTTGATGAAGGAACTAAAATTTTAAACTTCTTCATTTTGAAAAAGTATGTTTTAAAATAATCATGATTTTAAAAATAAAAATCAGAAGCCAGGTATGGTGACATTGATGCCTGTAATCCCAGTACTTTGGGAGGCTTAGGTAGGAGGATCAATTGAGCCCAGGAGTTTGAGACCAGCTCTGCTAACATAGCAAGATCGCATCACTATAATAAATAAATAAGGAAAAAATAAATTAAAAGGTAATTTTTCTTTTTCTTCTTCTTTTTTTTTTTTTTTTTTTTTTGAGATGGAGTCTCACTCTGTCATCCATGCTGGAGTGCAATGGTGTGATCTCAGCTCACTGAAACTTCCACCTCCCGGGTTCAAGTGATTCTTCTGTCTCAGTCTCCAGAGAAGCTGGAATTACAAGTGCATGCTACCATGCTCCACGAATTTTTTGTATCTTTAGTAGAGACAGGGTTTCAGCATGTTGGCCAGGCTGGTCTCAAACTCTTGACCTTGTGATCCACCTGCCTCAGTCTCCCAAAGTGCTGGGATTATGGGCATGAGCCACTGTGCCCAGCCAAATTACAAGGTACTTTTAAAATTATTTTGTAATGATAACGCTGGGCAATATAGTTATAACAATATAAAATTTGTGGAACACAGTTAAAATATTACTTAAATAGAAATATATAGCTTCAAATGTTTTTATTAGGAGCAAAATATGATTTAAAGTCAATCGCCTACCTTTGTAAGCTAAGAAAGGAAGCCCAAACCAAATTCAAAGTAGAAGTCATTTAAATTTTTCTATTGTATACCATTTAGATGAATACAATCTACTTGTATTTCAGTTCACACATTCTTGAAACAACTTTTACACATTTCACACCAGGTCTTATCTATATATAACTGGAATACATAGCAGAAACTTTTTAAGACCTTTGTTTTTTTCACTGCCACTTCAATAGGAGCAATTCTGCTAGGCATATTTATACTTTTATGACATTATCAGTTTTGGAAACACAAACTTGCTTGGAAGAGCTGATCTGAACATATAAAGAGGCATTTATATACACAAATGAAATTATATACACTTTTTCTGCACTGCTATAAAGAAGTACACAAGTCTGGCTAATTTATAAAGAAAAGAGGTTTAATTGACTCACAGTTCCACATGGCTGGGCAGGCCTCAGGAAACTTACAATCATAACAAAAAGTGAAGGGAAAGCTAGCACCTTCTTTACAAGGCATCAGGTGAGAGAAGTGAGCAAAAGGAGGGAAAACTGCCTTATAAAACCATAAGATTTCAAGAGGACTCACTCATTATCACTAGAACCAGCATGCAGGAGACTGCCCCCATGATCCAATCACCTCTCTCCTTTGACATGTGGGGATTACAATTCTAGATGAGATATAGATGGGGACACAAAGTCAAACCATATCATTCTGCCTCGGGCCCCTCCCAAATCTAAAATATTCACATTTCAAAACCAATCATGCCTTCTCAACACTTCCCCAAAGTCTTAACTCATTTCAGCATTAACTCAAAAGTCCACAGTTTCAAGTCTTGAGACAAGGCAAGTTCCTTTCTCTTATGAGCCTGTAAAATCAACAGCAAGTTCCTTACTTCCAAGATACAATGGGAATACATGTATTAGATAAATATTCCCATTCCAAATGGGGCAAATTGGCCAAAACAAAGGGGCTACAGGACTCATTCAAGTCTGAAATCCAGTGGGGCAGCCACTAAATCTTAAAGCTCCAAAATAGTCTCCTTCGACTCCATGTCTGACACCCAGGTCATGCTGATCCATAGTGTGGGTTCCCACAATCTTGGACAGCTCCACCTGCTTTACTTCCCAGTCTTGGTTATGTCTTTATTACCTTTATCTTGGCCATGTCTATATCTGAGTCTTAGCTATGTCTTTATAGGTGTGAAAACAGACTAATACAATTAAACCCCCCCCCCTTTTTTTTTTGTAATGAGCCACTGTTTGTTTATATTAATTTGTAGAAAAACAGATGCTGAGGACACAGTTAAAAAAATAGAGCAATCAGCTGGCAATTACAAGATTTTAACATCTGCCTATGGTCAGGATAAGAAAAAAAGAATACTAGCAGTGCTACTCTCATCTTAGTAGCCCCAAACTGTGCCTTCCAGATAAGAAATATCAGAGATTTAAAAACATTGGAAAATAAACTTCACTAAAATAATCTCGGCAGTTATTGAAAAGTAAAAACCAAAATAACACTAACAAGCCTTGGATTATTAACCATTCTCTAGAACTTATGCAGTTATATTATGTAAAATGTCCTGTTTCCAATAAAAAAATTACAAGAAATGCAAGGTAATAGAAAATTATGACCCATACAATGTAATAAAGTAAGCAACACAAACTTCCTATGAGGATAACCAAATGTCATACTTAACACAGAAATAATTAAAAATGGCAATCATAATTATGTTAACAGAATTTGAAAGTCAAAATTTAAAAAGAAAAGAAAGATATGATGATGTCACATTAATAATGAATATTTATTAAGAGATAGAAATTGTGAAAAAAGAACCAAATGAAAATTTCAAAGTTAAAAATTAAATTACTGAAGTACAAAATTCTCTAGAAGAGCTCAACAGTGGATTTGAACTGGAAGAAGCAATAATTAGCAAACTTAAATATAAATAGGCATTATTTAAAATGAGTGTAATTTATAAAAATGAGTGAGAAAAAAATGAAGCCATTTCAAAGAAATTGTGTGAGCATTAACATAGGTGTAAGTTGAGTAGTAGAGAGTGAGGGAAAACAAAACAAAACAAAACAAAACAAACAAACAAAAAAAACCAGAAAAAATACTTGAGGACATAATGGCAGAAAAATTTCCAAATAGATTGAAAATTTCCAAATAGCTTGCACATTCAGAAAATCTAACAAACTTCAAGTAAGATAAACACAGTGAAATCCACAAACACTTTCCGGTAAATATGCTTAAAGTCAAAGGCAAGGAGAGAATCTAGAAAGCAAACCAGAGTAAAATCACTCATTGATTGCAAGAGAACTCTGAAAAGATTAGTAGCTGACATGACAGCAGAAACCACGTAGAATAGCAGGTAGTTAAAAAACTTATTTGAAATGCCCAAAGGAAAAAAAAAAAAACAAAAAAAAAACTGTCAGCCAAGAATTTCATTTCCAGCAAAGCTAATTTTCAAATGTGTAGATAAAATAAAGATTTTCAAGATAGATAAAAACTAAAAACAATTGTTGTTAACAAATCTACCTTAACAGAAATAGAGAAGGAAATTTTTAAAGAGTGAAACAAATGACCCCAATCTATAATTTCAATCCACACGAAAAAAGCAACAGTAAAGGTGATTCTTAAATCATAAGACAGTATACATTCATATTTATATGTTTCTAATGAATGTTTTAAACATCCCTTGTATCAAATAATATGCATATAATTTAATGTAGGCCTATAACATATAGAAATGTAATACAAGTATAATATATATCACAAAACAACATAAAGAATATATGTGAAAGCAAAGCTCTATCAGGCTAAGGTAGTGACTTCACATGGGCAGTAATAATCCTAACAATATATTATGGGCTTGAAATGTTAAAAATTCAGTATTTATAACAATAGTTTCAAAAATTAAGATACATAGGGTAAACCCTATAGTAATCAGTAAAAATCAAAATACAGTGGAAATACATTAAAACACTACATTAGAAAACATATAATGGACATGAGACACAGAAAAAAAGAAGTGAAATGACAAACATAAATCCAATTTCATCAATAATTCCATCATATGTGAATTGATCAAATCAATCAAAAGTCAATGGATTGTCAGATTTGGTAAACCAATATGATTTACTCTACATTGTCTACAGAGATACACATTAGATTTAAAGGTGCAAAAATAAAAAATAAAGAAATGGAAATATATATCACACAAATCACAATCACAAGAAAGCTGAATGGGTTACATAGCTAATGTTATGCAAAATAGATGTGAAACAACAACAAAAAACAATTTTTAGTAATGAAGAGGAACATTTTATAATTATACAATAGTCAATCCATCAGGAAGGTAAAATTATAAACATATATGTGCCTATCAACAGAACATAAAAATAAATGATCAAAAATTGACAAAATGAAGGGAGAAATAGACAATTCAATGATAAGTGTCAGAGACATTAATAGCCCACTTTCAATAATGCATTTAAGAACTAGACAGAAGATCAAATATTAAACAGGAGGTCTAAACCACACTGTGAGCCAACAGTATGAACTTAACAGACATTTAGGGAAACTCCACACAACAACAAAAGAATACACATTCTTCTCACATGTCATGAACATATTCCAGGATATACTATATGTTATATACTATATGTTAAGCCATTAAAAAAAGGAGCAACCTAAGTATATTTGAATGGGTAGAAATAATCCAAAGTATACTCTCTGACTACAATGGAAAGAAATTAGAAATAGGAAATATAAAAAAATTGACAAGATCGCAAACGTGGTAAACGACATCCTCTTAAATAACCTGTGGGTCAAGAAAAAATAGAATGAAAAAAATAACTTCAAATGAATAAAAATGAAGACATAAGATACAAAAGTAGTAAGATGTAGCTAAAGCATGCTTAGAGAGAAAAAAAACACAATAGCTGCAAATATCTGTGTCAGTAAAAGAGAAAGATCTTAATAACAGAAACATCCACAAAATCTCAATGGAATGGGAAAAGAAAACTGAACTTAAAGTAAAAATAACAATGCAAATATTAAAGATTAGCTCTGAAATTCCTAAAATAGATACTAAAAAAGAAGAAGAGAAAACTTGCTGAATCAAAAAACTGAAAAGATGAAAAAAGACAGACCTTTGATCATGAAAAAAAGTGACAAAAGTTTTTGACGAAGAAAAATAGAAATATGACTCAAAATACTAGAAATGGAAGTAAAAGAGGTGGCATTAATGCTGGCTTCACATAAATAGCAAGGATTATTAGTGAATACCATTGACAATCTTATTCCAGCCCATTAAGCAACTTTAGAATAATTATGTAAACTAAAAAACATGGAGTAAAATTATTCATTAAAAAAAAAAAAAAACTGGGTGACTTAAGAACTTAATGAAATTTTAATTATTTAGTATGTTTATCAAAAATAAGATTTGAGACTTGTCTTCTCATTATATTAAAAAACAGAATACTGGACAAAATATATGAGAAAAAGATCCAGTGTTTGACAACAGGCAGCACAGGATGTGACTTTTGAGAAAAGAAAAACAAACAAGGTAAGCCCTATCATTTCCCCAGCTTTCAGCTTGAAAAACATTCTGTACTGCAATGCAGGGAGGAGGAACACAAGCAGAAAATGGCCCTCTTGTTGAGTTGAGGAGACTGATACAGTGATTTGGAGAAACCAAAGTAACTGAAACTCCTGATGAAAAATACCAGAGAAGAGATTACAAAAAGTAAGATATTCAGAAACCTCTATAGAGTATTCTCTGATTGTTTTTCTAAATACTAGTCTCTACAGGCATAGGGTAAAATTCCATGAGCTCAGACAATTGCCAGGCGATTATACGATGAACAACCCTCAGAGTTCACACAAAGATTGTTGACATTTGATTTCTATGTGACCAGAGTAAGGAGATCAGACTGAACACTTGTAGAATTCTGTATAGACATCCAGAGACTTATGTGTAACTAGTAAGACTAATTTTTTTCTAGAAAAATGTCTACCATATTAAAATGTGTGATAGCTTTTTAAAAACCTGCAAATTCTTTGACATTTTTCCCACTTAAAGGTAGGGACTATGCCTACCTTAAAAGCTTTCCTGTAATCAATATCATGGAGCCTTAGTAACTTACACAAAAAATGTAGCAGACATGATGAAAAAACACCTTGTTCCCTTGGTATATCTATCCTGGGGCAACCCTAGACATCATATAAGAATTTTGACTAATTTGGGACCAGCATACTGAAGAAGCCACATCTAGACAGCTCAAGTATCAACCTCAGCTGATACTTGAGATTGATCTCAAGTATCAATCCCAACAGAATGCCAGCCATATGAATGACGTATCTGGAATGTCCAACCAAAAAAACTCCTCAAAAGAATGTAACCCTAAGCAACATCTGCAAAGATTGTATGAGTAACTTCAAATAATAATTGCAAAGCTGAATCATTTCTGAATTTCTAGCCAACAGAAGCAATTAACATAATAAAACAGTAATTTTATTACACTAAATTTAATTTTTCAAGTGAAAGCAAGTTTACTAGGAAGGTAAAGGAATAAATGAGTTGCTACTCCATGGGCAGAGCAGGCCACTACATTTCAGAGAAGTATGTGATACAGCAATAGAAAATAAAGCAATGTATAAATATAAGCCTTGAAAGGATCAAGTTAATGGGTTGCTTGCAAATAACTAACTCCATGGCAGATATTAAATCTCTAAAAATACTTAAACAAAGTAAACACATCTAGCATTTGACAATGAAAAAAATCATACTTGGCATACGAAAATTACTAGATATGTGAAGAAGCAGTAATATTTGACTTATAACAGAAGAATCTGTTAATAGAAATAGACCCTAAAAGATCAAACATGGTGGAAAAAAGAAGGCAGGAACTTTGAAGTATATATTATAAATGTGCTCAATATATTTTTAAAAACCTAAATAAAACAAAGAAAAAAGATGAGAAGTCAAAGAAGAGAAACAACTGGAATTGCTGAAAAAAACATAAATACATATATGAAAATAAAATTTTAGTAAATAGACAATGGTAATATTAGATAATGCACAAGGGAAAAAAATGAGTTTGAAGGCAATGGCAATATAATCAATCCAAACTAAAACCCAGAGAAAAAGAATGAACCAATGAATACATAGTGATCTGTGAATCTATCCCAAGTAGTCAAACATATGTTAAATATCATTTTAAGGGGAAATGTACAGGGCAGAAAAGTATTTGAACAAATATGGACAAAATTTTACACATTTATTGGAAAATATAAATCTATACAACAATGCCAAGCTTGATAAACACCAAAAATTGAAAATAAAGAAACTTCACAAGGAAGTAATTTCTTAAACCATAAAAGGAAATACTTTTAAAACACCCCCCCAAAAAAGCAAATACAAATTATATATAGGAGAAAAATAAGAGCACATATGTCTCATCAGAAACTTTCAGAATTCAATAGAATCTTACCAAAGAAAATGTCTAGTTATAATCTATACTGAGATAAAATCTTAAAAAATAAAATATATATATATATATATAGATATTTTAGATAAAAGCTAAAACCATTTTTGTAAGAGTTTTAATACAAGAAATGATAAAAGTTATTAGATAAAAACATATAATTTATATGAGCACTTGGATACATACAAATGAAGAGGACTAAAATGGCAAATATGTGGTTGAACATAAAATATTTACTTTTCCTCATAAATTTGGAGTGATTAATGCAAAAATAGCAATTTTCTGTTGAATTTATAAAATATGTATGACAGTAGTGGTATAAAGGAAATGGAGGAAGAAAAGAAAGTAAAAGGCTGTAAGGCAATGCAATATTACTTTAAACTATGATAAGTTAATGATGCATACGTAAAACCTGACAGCAACTATTAAAAACAAAGTAATAAAACTAAAGAATTGTAAAAACAAATAGTAATTCTAAAAGAAGACAGAGAAAATAAAAAACAACAAATGTAACAAATAATAAAAATTTGCTGCATAATGGTTGAAACCAACCATACTAAATGTAAATGGTCTGGGACTCCAAAAATATGTTGAATTATCAATTAGAAACAAACATGCCCAACTTTATACTATCTACAAGGTAAAAACTAAATATAGAGATATAAGTTAAAAATAAAGAATAAAAAAGATGAATCATTTCAGCACAAAAAATTTAAAAGCAACATGGCTATATTAATATCATGCAAACCAAATTCAGAGCAATAAACATGACAGGTATAAAAGGGAACATTTTATAATTGATAACGTAAATTTTAATATCAGTAATAAACAGCTATTGGCCGAAAATTCATTTTATGAGTCTGATTTTTTCAAAATAGATGATTCTGATGATTCCTATGATTCTGACATTAGTTCTGTTATAACTCTAAGAACAGTTTTTATGTTTTATCTTCACACTGAAAATCAGTCACATTGCTTTAGCCTCAAAAGGCAAGTTTATATAAAATTAAATGAGTGCTGTCAGTGAGCTGTACTTTTTTGTCTAAATGGAAAAGTGGTTAAAGCTATATACACTTGTTGCTGGGGAAAGCCTACTGTTTCTCAGCAATTTGTTAATGCAATCACAACTTCATATCTATGGTAGAGCAGAGTGGACATTACAAAATCTGTTAACCAGTGCATTCAAGTGTAGAAACACCAGAGTAATGAACTTGTTAAGAAGTCTGGGCATTCAGCGAAAATAAGTTGGTAGTAAGTCAGTCAAGAAATAAGCATGGCATGAAATAAAATAAAGGCAGGGAGGATGAAGGATACTAGACAGATTTCAAAGAGATTTAGAACTTTGATGCAATAAGACTTAAGGATTAATGTATGATAAAAAGAATGTAAAGTAACTTTCGAGTTTCTGTCTTAAACCACTAAGTGACAAGAGGTGAAGAATAGTGTTAGAAAAGATCAGAGATTCTTTCCTGTGCTTCTGGAAATATACCAAAAGTGAATATGTCAAATTAATAGCACTTACCTCTTTAAATTTAATTAAACACAAATCGAGCCTATTTTTATCTTACTAATGTTATAGAAGTATATTTAATGCTGTTCCAGTTGACATTTATTTACCAACAAAAATCTTCCTTTGAATTTACAAAATGTACTACTTAATACTTTCATAGATTTACAGTATTGTCTTGCCTCACTATCCCTTTAATCATTCGCCTTTTACTTGTCTCACTTATCTTTTCCCAAAGTGTATATGTGTGTGTTTATATACTTTAACCTGAATACATGATTATAGGAAATTGCAGAAATAGTTCTGTATCTGAATATCTGTGATTTAATATTTATATCCCTTTCAATGCTTTCTCAGTGGATTTTAATACACTTTGTTTAAAAATGAGTAAATGAATAATGGATCTTCTATCAAGAGAATATAGAGGAAATAAAAAGGACATAGTATGCTGTAGCCAACAGATATTTAAATAAAAATTTGTAATGAATAACATTCTAATAGGTATGGTTTCAGTCTCATATAACCTCTCTATATTTTTATAATAGCTACAAAAATTACCCTCAGTAAATTATTCAACATAATTCATTAATTATTGCAAATACATTTAAATAAAGATATTTTCTCTATTTAGGCATACATCTTGCTTCTCAAATGGTAATTACTGAAATCTTTCCAACAAGATAAATTTTCTAGACAGTATTTATGTATACCTACACTAAAGAAATATATTCTCTTTGAAAATTAAAAAAGAAAAAAATTAACAATAAAATCAGTTCACATGTTTTGAAGAAATTTTTTGAATAGAAATTTTTCAGAAGAAAAATTCTCAGGAGTGCTTTTATTTGTTATGTTGGCTTTTTTAATATTTATAAATATATACTTAATCTGAAAAGCTCCCAATATATGGAAAGAGTAGACTACTAATATTTTGAGTAATGGGATTTAAGGCCATAAATTTAAACATAAAACTTCCAGTATAAGTAATACAAACTCAGATGCTCTCCCACAGCAATTTTTGTGATGAGGAAAATGTTCTATATATGTGCTGCCCTGTGTAATAAAAAGTTAATCTCAATCTAAATATCCACATGTGGTTCATGTGGATATAGAAAAGTAAAGACAAGATGAATAAATTTTACTCAGTCAATATTTCATCTAAAAATGAATCATCCACTTTTAGATTTTTATAATAAGAAATTATGACACGGATCATAAAAGGCTAGGTGGGGAGGACTAGTTTTTTCACAGGCTATGTAAATGGCATACTTTGTCAAACCAATCCTCTCGACCCTATGGAAATTAATAACTGCCTACTCAGGCCTCTGTACATAATTGATTGCATTCCACCGCAAAACTGGAGACCCTCTCTGGGGTGACCTGCTTTCTTAGCATTAGGAAGCCTTCTCTCTTTCTCTTCTTCCTTGTCTATTAAAGTTCTGCTCCTATTTCTAGATCCTTGAGGAATCGACACACTGTCTTCCACAATGGTTGAACTAATTTACATTCCCACCAACAGTTTAAAAGTGTTCCTGTTTCTCTCCATTGTCTCCAGCATCTGATGTCTCCAGCTATTTTAATGTTTGCCATTCTAACTGGTGTGAGACAGTATCTCAATGTGGTTTTGGTTTGCATTTCTCTAATGATCAGTGATGATGAGCATTTTTTTCATATATTTGTTGGGTGCATAAATGTCTCCTTTTGAAAAGTGTCTGTTCATGTCTTTCACCCACTTTTTGATGGGTCTGTTTATTTTTTTCTTGTAAATTTGTTTAAGTTCTTTGTAGATTCTGGATATTAGCCCTTTGTCAGATGGGTAGCTTGCAAAATCTTTTTCCAATTCTGTTGGTTGCCAGTTCACTCTATTGATTGTTTCTTTTGCTGTGCAGAAGCTCTTAAGATTAATTAGATCCCATTTGTCTATTTTGTCTTTTGTTGCTATTACTTTTGGTGTTTTAGTCATAAATTCTTCGCCTATCCAATGTGACCAAGCAATCCCATTACTGGGCATATACCCAAAGGATTATAAATCATTCTATTATAAAGACATATGAACATGTATGTTCATTGTAGCACTGTTTATAATAGCAAAGACCTGGAACCAAACCAAATGAACATCAGTGATAGATTGGATAAGGAAAATGTGGCACATATATACCGTGGAATACTATGCAGCCATAAAAAAGATAAGTTCATGTCCTTTGCAGGGACATGGATGAATTTGGAAACCATCATTCTCAGCAAACTGACACAAGAACAGAAAACCAAACACCACATATTCTCACTCATAGGCGGGTGTTTAACAATGAGAACACATGGATACAGGGAAGGAAACATTATACACTAGGGTCTGTTGGAAGGCAGGGCCCTAGGGGAGGGATAGCGGGGGTGGGCAGGTTGGGGAGGGATAACACTGGGAGAAATTCCTGATGTAGGTGACTGGGGGATGGATTCAGCAAGCCACCATGACATATGTATACCTATGCAACAATTCTGCAAGTTCTGCACATGTACCACAGAACTTAAAGTATAATTAAAAAAAAATGACATTTACATTGAAAAAAAGAAGTTTCTACTCCTAAACCCACCACTCCTGTGTCTGTTTTCAGAATTCTTTCTCATGTGAGACAAAGAGCCAGGGTATATACCCCGGAAAACAAAGCCGTAACCAAACCAATAGGCAAGATAGATACATAAAAGACATTCAAATTGGAAAGAAAGAAGACAAACTGCCCCTGCTTGGAGGTGACATATTCTTATACTTTAGAAAGCCTAAATATTTCAGCCAAAAACACCTCAAAAACCCTGTGAGAACTGATAAATGAATTTAATACCTTAGTAGGTTGTAAAATCAACATACACAAATCAGCAGTATTTGGAACATCAAGAGAAAACTATCTGAAAAGAAATGAATAATTAAATCCTATTTAAAATTGGCACAACTATAAAATATATAAAAATAAATTCAACCAAAGAAGTAAAAAAAAAAAAATCTCTACAGTAAAAATATAAAACACTGGTAGCAGAAATTAAAGAGGACACAAAAAATGAAAAAAGTATTTTATGCTCATGGATGAAAGAATTTAATATTGTTAAAGTACCTTTGCCACTAAAGGAATCTACATATTCAATGCATCTGGATCAAAATACCAATCACACTCTTCACAAAAGTAGAAAAAAAGTCCAAAACATTTCTATGAAAATGCAAAAGTCTCCAGATAGCCAAAGCAATCCTGGGCAAAAAGAACAAAGCTGAGTTATACTACCTAACTTCAAATTATACTTTAAAGCTATAATAAACAAATGTTATGCTACTGGCATAATGACAGATACATAGACCAAGGAAAATAATAGAGATCCAAGAAACAAATCCACAGAGTTACAGTGATCTCTTTTTGGACAAAGATATCAAGAACACACAATGGATAAAGGACACTCTTTTAAATAAACTGTATTGGGAAAGCTGAATGTCCAGATACAGGTGAATTCAAATGGATGTACATCTCTAACCATGTCCACATATCAACTTAAAGTAGATTAAGGAGTTACACATAAAATTGAAACTGCAAAACCAATAGAAGAAAATGTAAGGGAAATCATAGCCTTGGTCTGGGCAACATTTTTGTTGTTGTTGTTGTTTGTTTGCCTGTTTTAAATATGGCTCTAAAATCAAATATAACAAAAGCAAAATTAAACAAATTGTATTATATCAAACTAAAAAGTTTGTGTACAGCAAAGAACATAAACGAAGTAAAGGTACATCTTTACAGCAGAAAACATAAACAGAGTAAAGAGACCATTTTTAAAAAATCAGAGAAATTATTTGTAAAGCACACATCTGAAAAGGGGTTCATATCCAAAATACTAAGAAAATCAAACAGCTAAACAATAAGAAAACAACCCACTTAAAAATGGGCAAAGCATCTGACTATAGATTTCTCAAAAGAATGGCCACACGTATTTTTTTTAATGCTCAATATCATTAATCATCAATGAAATGCAAATTAAAATCACAGTGAGATGTCACATCATACATGTTGGAATGGCTATTATCAAAAACATGAATGATAACAAGTTCTGGCAATGATGCGGTGGAAAGGAAACCCTTATGCACTGTTTGTGGGAATATAAGTTAGTATAACTATTGTGGAAAATAGTATGGAGGTTCTGAAAACGTTAGCAATAGAATTACCATATGATCCGTCCATCCTACTACTGGGTATATATCCAAGAGGATACAAAATGAGCATATCAAATAGATGCCTGAACTCCATAGTCATTGTAGCATTATTCACAATCTCCAAGATATAAAATCAACCTAAGTGTCTATCAAAAATAAATTAGTAAAGAGAATTTGGTATATATACACAAGGCAAAATGTGGAATATTATTATAGCAACAAAAAAAAAGAATAAACCTATCATCTGCATTAATATGGATGAATCTGAACATCATGTTAAATGAAAGATGCCAGGCACAGAAAGCTAAATATCACATCATCTCACTTATATGTGAATCTAAAAATGTCGAATGCCCAGAAACATTGTAAAGTGGTGGTTACCATAAGATGGGGAATGGTGGAATTGGGGGATGTTGGTGAAAGGACAGAACATTTCAAAGAGCAGGAATAAATTCATGAGATTTGTTGTACATCATGGTGCCTACAGTTAATAATATATTTTGTACTTAAGAAATGATGCTCAGTGCAATAGTTTATACCTATAATTGCAGCTACTTAGAAGGCTGACGCAAGAAGACAGCTTAAGGACAGAAGATCGAGATCAGCTTGGTCAAAATAGTGAGACCAGTGGCTGGGCATGGTGGCACATGCCTGTAGTCCCAGCTACATGAGAGGCTAAGGCAAGAGGATTGCCTAAGTCTAGTAGTTTGAGGCTACAGAGAGCTATAATTACATCACTGCACCACAGCCTGGGCCACAGAGAAGACCAGTTTCAAAAAATAATTGTAAAAGGGTAGATTTTATGTGTTCTTATCACACACATACACAAAAATAATCATATGATTCGTGCATTGGTAAAATAGCTTGATTTTGATTTAGGCATTCAACAATGCATGTATATATCCAAACGTAATATTGTACAATATAAAAACACACAATTTTGGCTTGTCAATGACAAAATTAAAAAAACTTATAAAACTAAAAAAAAAGGTCTATGCAGTACAGAGTTTGACAATGATGTCCATTAAGCATCACTTCTAGTCAACAGTGTATTAGAGATCTTAGCCAATGCTGTAAGGTGTGAAAGTAAGGTAAATCTTGGGGCCCCAAGTCCCTAAGCTAAAGGGAAAATACATGTATTTTACTTGATTTTATATATAAACTGTGAGATGATATACTCTTCAAAGGGCCATTCTTTAATATTTAAACAGTAGCAAATAAAAATTACTTAGGAAATATTTAATGCATAAAAAAATATTATTTTTTCTTCCAATGAAGTTTCTAACTGCAAAATGAAAAGAAAATAGTGACAAAATGGGAATAGTATGTGCAAAATTATTATATACTATTAAACCTGACAATCAGCTATATATTCTCAGTTGTATAAATACTGAAAATATTTGGAAAATGTTAGTACTCGTGAGGTGTAAAAGAGCAAGCAGAAGTTTTAAGTTAGCTATCAGGATAATTTTGAAACCTTTTATCTAGTGAAATATTGGGGCATAGTAAGGGGCAATATGTCTTAAACTTTTGAGATTTAATTAATTCTTTTAATTCTTAATATTCATAATGCTGAAACTTTGTTTTCTTTGAATGATTGAAGAGGCATGTACAAAATAAAATTTGTGATGTATGAGACAGATTTTTTTAAATTAAAAGGCTGAGGTGGCATATAACATTATGGGTGGGTTGTTGATACTGAGGAAAAAATTAAATGTTATGAAATGAAGACATGATTAAACAATGCACATAATGCATAACTGTTTGCACAATGAAAGATAAAACATTGGTGATGGTCTGTTTAAATTTAGGAAATATTGCTTCATAATGTTGCTTTTGATCTCTGTATAAAATTTTCTGCTTTCATGTTTGTACTCCTATTGGATCCTACTGACAAGGGTTGAAATCCTGCTATTCCAATTTCAGTCACAGATGTGGCCTAATTTGCTTCTTCAGTGAGTTGGTTTTGCCTCTTGACTGGGAGTCTACACACCTGGTATCTCACCACCAAGCCCCAGACCTCCTACACAAAATTCAATAAGGATATCAGACTTGTAAGGCTTAGGAACTGAAAATACAAAGCTTCAAGTTGTTTATGTTTGTGTTCTCTAATGATTTTTTGTCACATTGCAGCCCATTTACTAGCAAGCTTAAAATTTTTGATGTGTGGTTAATATTAGGAAAATTTGACAATAAGTATTTTTAACAAAATAAAACTAAACAAATATATAGTTCCTGTATATTTAAGTGTATTTTGAAAAAATATATACATCAACAAAGGACAGAAAAAGAATGAAAGCAGAAGTAAATTTCATAGAATAAGATGTGCTATTTCTAGTGTAATAGTTGCATAACTGACAAAAATGTGTTTAGAATAAAGGAAACAATCATATGTATGTGCAACATAGTTTAAGGACTTACCTACTGTTACAAAATTACTGAACATGCTTTCCTTATTCTTCATTCATGTGCTTTGCTTGAATGAAATATTATTTAAATAGTGTATTAACGATGCATATAGTCAACACAGGTGCAAGTTAATTTTAATGAATTGCACAGATGAAAGTATTTTTGAACTTTCAAAATAAAATATTTTTAAAGAAAATTCCCTGTCAATATACACCAAGAGTATGTACTGAGGTTATTATGGTGTTGTTGCTAGGTAATTTTTCAGAATGTCACCATATTGAAGAGTTTTCAAATATTTATGTTTTAAAATTCTATGTATATTAAACATATATATATATAAGAAGAAGAAACATTGTCTAAAAAGAGAATAATTGCTTTGTGACAGTTTTATAGCAGATGTTATCTTTTAACTAACTTATAAGAAATAATGCCTATAAAATATTACAAAAATAGATAATGCCTAATATGTAATTTGTTACCCTTATCTCTAAAATGTTAACTCCAGTAATTGATTTATTAGCTATATTTAAAAAAAATTCTGACCTTAAAGAGCACTGTAAATGCTTTTTCTCTCTTTTTCATTTTATATTTTTCCAAAAAGCATAGAAATATTGGAGTCTTCTATATCCAGAGGTAATTAAAAGCTAAAAAAAGCAAAATTGTGCATTTTTTTTTTTTCCTGAGAAGGACATGAAGGTATTTATGGCCCACCTGGCAGAGCATTTTCCATCAGACCTATGTTAACGAAAGAGTGCAAATCAAGAACAACAACAACAACAAAAACCCAGAAGTTTCAGAGACACTGGTGGTGGGCAGGATAAGATTTTTCTAGATTTTCACATTAGAACCAAGTTAGATTAATTTGATACTGATATTAGCAAATGTCCACTTACATGCAGAATGTGTACACTGAAAATTGCTTTAAATTTTCTGTATTATATTTTGATAAATCTTACATTCTTAAATATGAAGTAATTAATGGTATCCTATTATATTTATAAAGTTATATTTTTATAGAAAGGTAGATGTTCCAAGGGGTTATGTGATACTAAAAATGACAGTAATTATGTGGTCATGCCACAAAAATATTTAGCTTGTTAGCTTAACATTTGCTAATGCACAGAGTGCACAGTGTGGCCAGTTAGTGACAAGTACACACATTCAATGAATAGCCTAGGAAGTATAATTTAACATTATAAATGAGGACTTGGATGCATTACAGCAACTGTTACATAGGATTACAGATTTTGTCAATATCCTTAAAAATTCATTTATCAAATCTCTTTTTGGATTCTATGCATTAAATGTGTTTTGCTTTACAGTTTTCTAGAAATTGTAGACACAAAGACAAGATATCTTGATTTCTAGTTTCACATATGTCTAATTACTGTAAGCAGTAGAGAATTAAAAAAAAAAAACACAAAAACTAGGCAATAAGAATATGCAAATTGAATTAAGTCTATTTTCATTCTGCTAATAAAGAAATACCTGAGCTGGGAAGAAAAAGAGGTTTAATTGGACTTATAGTTCCATATGGCTGGGGAGGCCTTAGAATCATGGTGAGAGGTAAAAAGCACTTCTTACATGGTGGCAGCAAGGGAAAAATGAGGAAGAAGCAAAAGCAGAAACCCTGATAAAGCCATCAGGTCTTGTGAGACTTATTCACTACCATGAAAACAATGTGGGGGAAACTGCCATCATGATTCAAATGAACTCCCATTGGGTCCCTCCCACAACACATGGGAATTATGGGAGTACAAATCGAGATGCGATTGCGTCCCTTAGTGCAGACACAAGGCCAAACCACATAATTCTACTTCTGGCCCCTCCAAATCTCATAGCCTCAAATTTCAAAAACAATCATGCCTTCTCAACAGTCCTCCTAAGTCTAAACTCATTTCAGTATTAACCCAAAAGTCCACAGTCCAAAGTCTCACCTGAGACAAGACAAAACCCTTCTTCCTATGAGTCAGTAAAATCAAAAGCAAGCTAGTTACTTCCCAGATACAATGGGGGTACAGGTATTGGGTAAATACAGCTGTTCCAAATGGGAGAAATTTGCTAAAAGAAAGTGGTTACAGGGCCCATGCAAGTCCAAAGTTCAGCAGAGCAGTCAAATTTAAAAGCTCCAAAATGATCTCCTTTGACTCCAGGTCTTGCATCCAGGTCACAGTTATGCACGAAGTGGATTCCCATGGTCTTGGGCAGCTTTGCCACTGTGGCTTTGCAGGGTATAGGTTCCCTCCTGGTTGCTTTCATGGGCTGATGTTGAGTGTCTGCAGCTTTTCCAGGCACATAGTCCGAGTTTTTAGTGGATCTACTATTCTGTGCTCTGGAGAATGGTGGCCCTCTTCTCATAGATCCACTAGATAGTGCCCCAGTAGGGACTTTGTGTGTGGGCTCTAACCCCACATTTCCCTTCTGCACTGCCCTAACAGAGGTTATCCATGAGTGCCCTGCCCCTGCAACAAACTTCTGCCTGGGCATCCAGGAGTTTCCATACATGTTCTGAAATTTAGGTGGAGGTTCATACACCCCAATTCCTGACTTCTGTGCACTTGCAAGCTCACACCACATGGAAGCTGCCAAGGTTTGGGGTTTGCACCTTCTGAAGCCACAGCCTAAGCTCCAAGTTGGCCCTTTTCAGCCATGGCTGGAGTGGCTGGGACACAGGGTACAAAGTCCCTAGGCTTCACACAGCACAGGGACCCTGGGCCTGGCCCACAAAACCATTTTCTTCTAGGTTTCTGGGCCTGTGATGGGAGGGGCTGCCATGAAGACTTTTGACATGCTAGAGACATATTCCCCATTGTCTTGGGGATTAACATTAACCTCCTCATTACTTACATACATTTCTGCAGCTGGCTTGAATTTCTCCTTAGGAAATAGGCGTTTCTTTTCTATAGCATTGTCAGCCTGCAAATTTTCTGAACTTTTATGCTCTGCTTCCCTTACAAAACAGAATGCCTTTAACAGCATACAAGTTAACTCGTGAATGCTTTGCTGCTTGGAAATTTCTTCCACCAGATATCTTAAATCATCTCTCTCAAGTTGAAAGTTCCACAAAACTCTAGGGCAGGAGCAAAATGCCACCAGTCTCTTATTTCTATAACATTAACAAGAGTCATCTTTGCTCCAGTTCCCAACAAGTTCCTCATCTCTATCTGAGACCAACTCAGCCTGGATTTCGTTTTCCGTATCATCAGCATTTTGGTCAAAGCCATTCAACAAGTCTCTAGGAAGTTCCAAACTTTCCCACATTTTCCTGTCTTCTTCTGAGCCCTCCATACTGTTCCAACCTCTACCTATTACCCAGTTCCAAAGTTGCTTCCTCATTTTCAGGTATCTTTTCAGCAACAAGCCACTCTACTGGTACCAATTTACTGTATTAATTCATTTTTACACTGCTGATAAAGACATACCTGAGACTAGGAAGAAAAAGAGGTTTAATTGGACTTACAGTGTCACATGGCTGGGGAGGGCTCAGAATCATGGTGGGAGGTGAAAGACGCTTCTTACATGGTGGTGGCAAGAGAAAAATGAGGAAGATGTGAAAAAGGAAATCCCTGATAAACCCATCAGTTCTCATGAGACTTACACACTATCACTAGAACAGTGGAGGAAAACCGCTCCCATGATTCAAATTGTCTCCCAGTTCGTCCCACCCACAAGACATGAGAATTATGAGAGTGCAGGTCAAAATGAAATTTGGGTGGGGACACAGAGCCAAACCATATTGCCGATTAATGGTATTAGTGAATTACTACAGATGTTCAAAAGAGGAATGTGTAATATATCCTAAACTTTCAAAGCAAGATTAAATCACTCTGAGAACTTTAGAAAAATTTATAGGGAAAGGTGATAGTCAAGATGGAAATGCTAGAATGGAAGTAAAAATAGTCACAGTCACATTTTTATGCTATTATAAGACATGTCATCACCTGAAGAAAACAATCAGTAACTAATTTTTTTCCTGGAAAAACTGTTAAATTGATTATATAAACAAATGCATTCAGATATTAAAAATACAATAGAGTCAATCTGTAGCAGCTCATCATACTCGCTACTATCATGAAGTTTATACTGAGTCCTTTAAAAACATTAAGGGATTCATCTCTCTGATTTTTATTGCTACTGATGTCTTAAAACACTCTTCTTGTCTCTTTCTATTGTTCTTGTTTTACTAACTGTTCTCAAAAGGAAGCTTGGTCAGAAAAATATCTATTCATATATTGATAGAAGAGGAATTCTAATGAATATTATTTTATTATGATTCAGAGTATAGGCAAATGACTGGTATAAAAACTATTTGGGGTAATTGAGTTCACTGGAAATTCATAATAAAATATTAGCATTTTAATATTAGCACTTTTATGATTTTCCTTGTAGAGATTTTTAACCTCCTTGGTTAAATTTCTTTCTGGGTATTTCTTTAGCTATTGGAAATAAAATTGCATTTTTAAATTTATTTTTCAGCTAATTTACTATTGGTATATAGAAATGCTACTGATTTTTGTATGTTGATTTTGTATCTCACAACATTGCTGAATTCATTTCTCAAGTCTAAGAGTTTCTTAGTGGTATCTATAAGTTTTTCTATGTATAAGATCATGTTGTCTGCAGAGAGACAATTTGACCTCTTTTCCAATTTGGATGCCTTTTATTTATCTTTTCTTGCCTGATTGCTCAGGCTTGGACTTTTAGTACTGTGCTAAATAGGAGTAGTGAAAGTGGGAATTCTTGTCTCGTTCCAGTTCTTAGAGGGAATGCTGTGTCTTAAGTAATGTACAAAAGCTGCTTTGTGCTGCAGATAGTAAACATAAGGTCATAGTTTTATAAGGCAACTTGCCTAATTTGTAAGGTTTTGTTTTTGTTTTCAGTAAAAAGGGTGATGTGTTGGCGGGTGTTATTAAAGAAAGCAGCCATCTGCTTAGTCAGGGCCTCCACCTGCAATTCTACATCCATGGTCGCTCCTGGGGGAAAATATAGCTAGTGCATAAATCCACCAGTATTCCCATTTCTGTGGTGCCTGGCTTTTACACACTTCCCAGCTGTCAGGGAGAGTGTCTAAACGAGGCAGAATGCATCTTGCTAGGTAGGGTCAACCCCAGGTGCATCTGCAAGTCCAGTTTTAGAGCAAGGTCAACCATGCCTGCTGCAGACCCATAACGGATCCCCTGGGGAAGGATAGGTCCCACCATGTAGATGAGAGTTACTCTGCCACCTTAGCCACACACTGTAAGTTGGAAGGTTTGGTTAAATTGTCGATGAGGAAACCATTCTATATCATGGGTGACAATTTGGAGTGTGCTGCTGTTGTGTCTTTTAGCGCATAGTGGTGCTTGATCCATTACCTGTATTTGCACTGCTGTTAGCCACCCTATGCCATCATGTATGGCATATCCTACAGCGGAAAATAAATTAACTTGTTTACAGACCAGATGAAAAAGATGTTTCTTTGTTTCCTCAAAGGTAGGGAACTCATGATGAGCAGCACTAATTATTGAAGGGAAATAAATGAGAACTCTCATCCTAAGTATAAAAATAACTCCAAGTGCTCCATTTAATGGCTTGTGTGAACCATAAAAAGCCTGTGGTGAAAAAAACAATGATAGTTTCCCATAGACCCAATAGGATTTCTTAATTCTGGTGAGAAGTCACAATCTGGCCCATTCAGTGAAAATGGTAGCTTTAGGAAAGAAAAAAACGTATTTATGACTGTAAAATTAATTAAAAACTTCATGTTAACAGAAGGGTGTTACTTATCTATATGATTTTTCTTTGTTAGGAACTTTAGATCTTCTCTTGGCTCACCTGACCAAGTGGGCTGGTTGTATGAAGTATTAGGTTGAGGAGGAGCTTTCTTTACCTCAGTGTGTGGTAACCATGGCTTAATTCCAGCCAGTCTGACAAAAAAATGAGTGGTCAGCAGCACCTTATGAAGTCCCATCCACTCTTTGGCTAACTGTTAGTCTGATTCTTGGTTTTTTCAGGATTTTAGTAGCAAAGTATTTCCTGGCAGAAAGGGTGAAGAGGCTCTTCTGTGAGCTATGGGGCCCTGGAAAAAGCATGCATTATTACTAATGTATGCCCCAACTGCTGTATATATTGCTTAATTCTTGATTCATTTACTAGATGTAAAGGTGGAAATCCCAGGGAGGGACTATGGAAGGGTATCCCATAAGAGATTTTTAAGGGGTTCATCCAAAGCTCCCTTTGGGCTACTATTATGACCTAGAGTAAGGCAATGGGAAAAACTTTATCTTAGCTTAAATCTGTTACCTGAAAGAGTTTTGTTATCATCTTCTTTAAGGTGTGATTCATTTTCTCCATCTATCCCATCAACTGTGGTCTCCATGATGATTGTAACTACCACTTGACCTGAAAAGCATGACATACCTTTCATGTAATTTCAGAAATTTAAAAAAGGGCAATTGTCACTTTGTATTGAATGAGAAAGTCTAAATCAAGGAATTATTTCCTTCCGCAAAGCTTTATCTACTACTGTGTTCCTTTCAGATTTGGTAAAGTAAGACACATTCTGAAAATGTGTCTACAAACATTAGTAGGAATTTTTAATTTCTCCTTGCCATGGGAGTGAAGTCAACCTGCCAGTCTTTAAATGGACTGAGTCTCTTGTGTTTCACTCTTTTCCTTGGGATGAGTAAGTAACTCCTTTATAATAATTTTTGGCACACAGATGAGATTTCTGTATGATTTTATGGACTATTTTTAAAAATATGATGCCCTCTAAGGTATGGTCACATCAGGTCAACCAAGATCTCCTTTCCATAGTGTGTCTCTTCATGTAAGTGTTTTACAATTTGATACACCAAGCATTCAGAGAGAAAATTCTCTCATAAATACTAATATTCCAAGGTGAGCTAGGGTCTGTGTCAGAAGTACCCCAGTTGCAGGCACACTCTTGACCCCACTCAATATAATGTGGCTTGCAGTCTAATAAATCTAAATGGGGTATGAGAGCCCTGAGTATCTGTGGCCCCACAGTAGCTTGCTTGGCAGCTCTGTCTGCTGCCTGGTTCCCCGTGGTTATTTGTGAATCATCTTTCTGATGCCCTATGGAGTACCCAATAGCAACCTGGGTCAATAAAGCAATTGCTTTCAGCAGGGTGAGATTCTCCATCTATGTTTAGTATCCATATTATTGAGGTCAGAAAGATGCTTTCCTTTCAAATGGCCCCATGAGCATGCATTACCATAAATGTGTGCTTAGCAACAGTGTAAATATTTACCTGCTTTCTATATAACAGTTCTAATGTTTTGGTAAGAGCAGTCAGTTCAGTTTTTTGTGCTGAGGTGCCAGTAGAGAAGGACATGGGTCTCTATTACCCTATCTGTAGTCACCATAGCATACCCTGCGTGGCATTGTCCATTTGTCATGAAGTGGCTTCCATTGATGTAAAGCTTCCAGTCTAGAGCTTTGGTTGGGCATATTCGGCCTTCTAGAATAAAATAATCAAGAATTTCTGGACAATTGTGCTCTAGTTCATGCAGGCTCTGTGGTCAGGAGCAAAGTGGCTGGGCTTAGCTCCACGGTTGTCTGCAAAGTTACAAAGTCTTTCAGAAGGATGGCCTGGTCTGGTATTTACCCATCCACCCTGAAATAAGCCAATAGCCTCACTTTCTGTTCCAGCAAGGTCAGCAACCGATGAGGCACAAACACAGTGATGAATTGCCTCACAGTAAATTTATCTGCTTCTCACAGGATGCCACAGGTGGTAGCCACTGCCACCTGGAGTGGTAGGGGGGAGACATCCTTTAGGGTTTTGATTCACCTTTCTAGAAAAATAAACTATAGATTTTGGGGAGTCCCCTAGCATATGAACCAGTACTCCCAGCCCTATATATCTTTTTTCTCGTGAACATAAAGCTTGAATGGCTTCTATCCAGTCCTATTGAAATGTCTTAATAAAATTTTACAAGAGAGCAAATAAAACATTTTGAAATGTGACAAAACCATTGAAAGCACAAGTAGGTAACATAATTTGAGAAATTAATGCCTTGGTTTTATATTTTCTGCAAGCATATAAAATTTGTAAAGTTTAATCAGAGTTGATTTTTAAAAACGAGTAACAGTTCACACTAAGTATCTCTTATTTATATGAAAACATTATGTATGAAATTATGATTTTTAAAGAATTCCTGTTTTTAGCCTATGATTTTCTTTGTCATAAATACAGTAGCTTTAGACCTAAGGTTAAAATATGTGAGGCTTCAAAATAGATACACTAAATATTTCAATTCATAGTGATTTTTATTTTTATTTTTTAAGAAGAAACAGGATCCTACTAGGTTGTTCAAGATGGACTCAAACTCCTGGGCTCAAGGCATCCTTCTGCCTCAGCTTCCTGAGGAGCTGGAAGTGCAGGTCCATGCCACTACATCAAGCTCTCATCATGATTTTTAAATGTGTATATTTTAATAAAGCTAGGAGAAAAGACTTTGCATGTTGTTATTCAGAAAGAAATGGTAAATGTTTAAAATGATGGATATGGTACTTACCCTGATTTGATCATCTTTTATATATATATATATGTAAATATGTATACACACATATATATATATATACATACATATGTGTTGAAATGCCACATTGTTCCCCATATAAATATGTAGAATTATCATGTGTGAATTATAAATTTAAAAATAAAATAAACTCCTATACAATTATTATTTACTAATTGAATGTAGTAATTTTAGTGCAATGTTAAATGTACTGATAACACAAAATCATTTGTGTAACTTGTTCAGTGTAACTGGCATTAAATTTTTATTTTCCAGCACAAAGAACAGACTCCAAATTATAAGACACCCTTTTCCAGTACTCAGTGAATTTCTTAACCCTGGATACAGTGATTTTTTTTAGAGATAAGTATTTGGCTCAGATTAGGATTAAAAATTCAGGCCTTGGATTTCATTTATAATATATTGAGAAAGAAAATGTGCTCTGCTTTCTGTCAGTTTTACTAGGAAAGGAACCTAAACTGCAGATTTTTGACAACTATTCTTCTATAAGTTGAGAGACCACCTGAGAATGACACCAATACCGAGTGAGCTTGGAATTTAGAGATGTAGACATAGTAAACATGAAGTCATCCTCAAGCCACTTAATTCAGCTACACCAGAAATAAAACTAACTAATTTGTTCCAATGAATTACATACTATTTGTTATGTTTTCACTAAGGATATTTAAATTGGTAATATAGAGTTGGCTACCTGGTGAGTTGCAACTCATACAACTAACTAGTAAGTAAAAGGGTACTGATTGAATTAACTCACATCTTCCCAGTACAATTTAGTAATGGGAGTAAAGCCAACTGTCCACCATATACAGAATTCAAATGATTTTGATTTGTATTTAAATATTATAGAAGCATAAATGACTCATTCTTTGACTTAAAAAGTCTTCAGTACTTAACGATCAGTCACATTTGTGTGTTGAACTTAATTATCTACTAAGGGAATGATGTACTTTCACTTCAGGATCAAATTTTTAAGCAAATGTAGGGGATGTTTAAACTGCCACTTGATGTATCAAGTCACAACTTTATCAGCAATAGAAGAAATGTAAAAATGTGCAATTAAAATAAATACAAAATCTATTTTTATATAAAACTTTCACCTCATTAAATTGTTTTTAGGTATTAGCCTGACAGATGCTAATGTGTGTAGGTGGAAGAAAAATGGTTTAATGTTTTAATATAATTAAGTGTAATACTTAAGCAGGAATAATGAATTCTTTTTGCACTCCTGCAGTTAAAAAGCTGTGTGACTTCAGAATGTTTTTTGAACTCTCTGATATTTGAAGATCAAGTTTTATTCTGTAGAGTAGTTGTAGAATTTGTTTCATGAACTCTTCCAGTGTATACATTTATATACTGCATTACTGTCCATGCAGTGCCTGAGACATATGCCTAGTATTAGGATCAATATAGAACTATTAGATTGATTAATATAAAAACAATAGCAGGGCCGGGCGCGGTGGCTCACGCCTGTAATCCCAGCACTTTGGGAGGCCGAGGCGGGTGGATCACGAGGTCAAGAGATCGAGAGAGATCGAGACCATCCTGGTCAACATGGTGAAACCCCGTCTCTACTAAAAATACAAAAAATTAGCTGGGCACGGTGGCACGTGCCTGTAATCCCAGCTACTCAGGAGGCTGAGGCAGGAGAATTGCCTGAACCCAGGAGGCGGAGGTTGCGGTGAGCCGAGATCGCGCCGTTGCACTCCAGCCTGGGTAACAAGAGCGAAACTCCGTCTCAAAAAAAAAAAAAAAAAACAAAAAACAATAGCAGAAGGATAAATAATGGAATTATTTATTTTCCAGCTTAAAAATTATTCAATAAAATAATTTTGTAAAACATATTCGAAGCAATATATGTAAACTGAGACAAATAGCTTGTCATTATTTTGCATATAAAATATTTCAAGTTTTATGGCTTTGAGATGATATTTACCACCTGCATCTAGGAATATGAAGCCTTGACTAGCTGTTCGTTGCCCACTTCCTGAGCTTCTATCTTTCTATTTTCACATACAACCCAGCTACTTTGACTTTAATTTTTACTTTGTCTAAGCTGTTTCCAGTCCTGTATAATTTGTAAATGCATTTTTTACCTTTCCAGAAAGGTAGTCTTTACATTTTTTACTTGGCTAATTCCTCCTCCTCTCTCATGTATTACTTTAAATGCCACCTGCTAAGTTACTCTTACTTTAATACCTCAACACTAATCAAAATTTAGTTCCATCTTCATTCTTCCTCATAGTATGTTGCTGTTTTCCTAAAGATAAATTACTATAATTTGTAATTATATATATATGCACATATGCTATAATTTGGATATTTGTCCCCTTTAAATCTCATGTTGAAATGTGATCTCTAATGTTGGACATGGGGCCTGGTGGGAAGTGTATGGGTCATGGGGGCTGATGCCTCATGAAGGGTTTAGCACAATCCTCAGGACAGTGAGTGACTTCTCGTGATACCAAGTTGTTTAAAAGCTTGATTTCTCCTACTCTCCACCCCCTCAAACCATTTTTTCTGCCCTGCTGCCACTCCTGCTATGTGAATGGCTGTTCCTGCTTCACCCTGAGTATTCCACAGAAGCTGAGCAGTTGAGCAGATGTTGGTGCCATGCTTCTCTTTAGATTTATGAATAAAATATTCAAGATTTTGTAAAAAAATTATTGCTTTTACTTGCTCAAATTTCTAAATAATATCTAAAATTTAATGTAACAAAGTATGTGAAAATATTTATCACACATTAATGTAGTTTAAAGTAAACAAGTGCAGTGCAGAGAAACATGCTTTCAGTAATAAACTGGTAGTATTTCTTTAGAAGACACTGCCAGTTTCACTAAAAACAAAACTTGAATTTAAACTTACCCTATTTTGTAAACCTCAATTATTCCCTATATAGACGTTATGTTGTTTCCTTCTTATTACATATATATTGATAGGAATATCTGTCTCTCCTGTTTATTGGATTTATGTCTTAAATTTCACCCACTAATCACCACTCCATGAATCCTTCCATTCTCCCCTCCCCTGTAATGTGTCACTATCTCCTTTCCCTCACTGGTTAACTTACTTTTATTCTCTAAGATTTCATTTTAAGCTGGTTCTTTCATTGATACTACTTTAACTCTTATACTAAATTCAAAATGTTGTATTTTCTGAAGTTTTTGTGAAAGCATAACATAGGTATGTAGTGGAGTGAATCAGAGGTTTGTAGCGTGACAAATCTTTACAAAGTGCAAATGTTCACATGACAGAAATGCAGTATTACTGCTTTCCTAAACATCTACTTTTTTATCCCTTCAATCACTACCCTTCTTTTCATTCCAAAGGTCAACATTACTCTTATTTCTAATAACGTAACTCAGTCTGCCTGTCACTGAACTTTAAAGATGAAATTGTTCTTGTGTTTGATTTTGGCCTCTGCTGTTTTTGGTGAGCCTCATTATTCGGAGACTCTTCATAGTGTTTCACAGAGATGGGGTATACTTTTATTGTTGCATAATATTCTATTTTGTAAATAAATTCAAGTTGTTCTTTTTAATGTCCTTCAACAAATTATTTATGAATATATATTTACCTGTATCTCTTTATTGGCTCTTCTGAATAATGCTGCCACCAACATCCCCATTTTAGCTTACACATACTTATCTACCCAGGCTAGACACACAAATGCACAAAAATCAATCCAGAAGTAAAATTAGTCATAGGGTATCTTTATGTGAATATTGCCAGATTTCCATAAAACATTTATATCGATTTGCCAGCTGCCCCCAAATCAAAGTACCAACTGTTACACAGTTTAGTTGATACTAAGACTTTATATTTATAATTTTGTTCTTCCTCATGCATACGCACAGCATTACTTTTTTATTTTTATAGTCTTGTTTATTTTTAATATTTATGTACATAGCTTTATGGAGGACACATGACATTTTGGTACAAGTATATAACGTGTAATGATCAAATCTGGGTAACTGGGATATCCATCAATCCAAACGTTTGTCATTTTTTTGTGATGAAAACATTTCAAATCTACTTTTCTAGTCATTTTGAAATATACAATAAATTAGTTTTAAGCATAACCATCCTGTTGTGCTGCTGAACACTAGATCTTTATTTACATCCACACAAATTTATTGAAATATTGATTTAAGGTGCATTGAGTACATAAACAAATTTGTGAAAAGATTGTATTTAAAATAGATTTTCTAATAATTTTTGACATAGTGATCTATATATTTAGCTTCACTTTAATTTTTGGTAGCAATATTGTATAGTTTTTCTTACAGAAGTCTTGCACTTATACTTACATTGACGTATGTGTAACTGAAAGAAAATAAAAATCTTCTCTTTTTAGTTTATAACGTTTTGGTGATTTAGAATAATTCAAGTGATTTTTTTATTCAATGACTTAGCCATCTTTATTTATAAGTTAATGTATTGCTATACTCTTCTGAATTTTCTAACCTTTCAAATATGTTTTCTGTAATTAATCGTAGTCTTATGTCTTTATTTACAATTTTCTCTTTTTTGTGATATAGGACTGGCAAGGACCTTGAATGTAGTGCTGAATTGGCATGGTGACAGAGGACATGTTTTTCAGAGGAAGAACTTCAAAGTGTTTGTGGATTTTGTTGGTGTTATTAGTGTCCTTTAATTATTTAAAAACTATTTCCTTTGTAGACACTTAAAATTTATATAATTATTACGAATAAAATTTTACTGAATAATTTTTCTACCTGTTTTTATATCTCTACATATTTTTCTCTATTTTATTAATCTGATAAATTATCTTGATTGATTCATGAATGATAGAGTAATAATACAATTCTAGAATGAACCTAATCTGTTGATGACATATATATTTTTTAATTAAATGTTTGATTTTGATTTAATAATATTTAATTTAGAATTTTATGCTGATGTTTATGAAAGTTATTGGCCAATAATTAACTGTCATTGCAAATCTTTGTCAGGTTTTGTTAGCAGGATTATGATAGTCCTCAAAGCAAGTCTAGGAATGTTTTCATCTATTCCTTAGATTTCAAAGCATTTTAAGAAATAGATGAGTTGCCTCTTCCTTAAATATTTGATTAGGTTTACTAGGAAGTCAACTCTACCTATACTTGTTTTTGTGGGAAGAATTAAATTCTATTATATAGAATAATTCAGATTTCAAAATTTTATCATGTCTGTTTGGGTATTTTCTAGGGCATTTTAAAATGTCATCTATATTTTCAGATATATTTATATAAAGATATTTGTAATATGATTTTATCAGCATTTTCGTATTCTTAACATCTCCATTAGCCACTTTATCATTCCTATGATAGATTATTGAGATTTATCTCTTATACCATGATCTTTCTAACCAGGGGTTTATTATTTTTAGAAATATATTACAGAAAAAACAGCACCTGGTAGTCAATAATAATTTTATTGTACATTTAAAAATAACTAAAAGAGTATAATTGGACTGTTTGTAACACAGAGGATAAATGTTTGAGAGGATGAATACCCCCAATTTCCACGATGTGATTATTACTCACTGTATGCTTATATCAAAACATCTCATATACTCCATATATATATATATATATATATATTTACTATGGACCCACAAAAATTTAAAATAAACAATGTTTTTTAAAAAAGAAAAGAAATAAATATATTATGGAATATATAATGAACTTTTATTATAATTATTTTCTATCTTTTGATTTCTTCAGTTAATTTAAATGAGAGGAAGGCTTAGATCATTGAGTTCTCACCTTATTTTCTAGACTATGCAGTGAGCATACAGCTGTCTTCTAATGGCAGCTAGCAATTTAGCATTCAATTAAAATATTTTCTAATTTTATAATTTATATATATTATATATTATATTATATATAATATAATTTTATAATTATTATTTTCATCTCAATTGTTGGTTACTTGGGAGTTTTCTTTCCAGTTTAATTGGAATTCTATAGATATTTGGTTTAGTGTTGATTTTTAAGTTAATAACCTGATATTAGATAACATATCATTTATTTTATACCTCTGATATATTTTGTGACTTACTCTGTGGCCCAGCATGAAGTAAATTTTAGTTAATCTCCCATCATGGGTACTTACAAAGAATGTATATTTTGAATTTGTTGGAATCAGGTCATATTTATCAATCAGTTTGTTCATATATTGTACAGGCTTATTGGCTTATTGATTTTTTTCTTGTCCGTTTATCAGTTACCAAGAAAGGTGTTTAAATATTTCCAAATATGCTTTTGGATTTTTCTATTCTTTATTTCAGTTAATTTTAACTTACATATTTCAGGGCAATTGTTAGGGCATAAATCCTTACAGTTTTATATTTTATGTTGATTTACAATTTCTATTATGACATTTAATTACATTATTTCATCATAATTATAAAGTTTCTCATCATCTCTAGAAACAATATATAATTAACAGATATCTTAAAAGAAGAGATGTCATCAAATGCAGGGCTTCACTCCCTGAGCTTCCTTTCCTGCCTGAAATCCCATGGTCATCAAACACTTACCACATTCATTGCCCCAGTTCTTTCAACAAATGGTTTTAGTTTTTACTTTGGTTTAGCTATTTCAGCTTTTTCATGTCGGAAGGTTTTCCTAATAACCTAATATACAATTTTCAGAAGATTGCTCTATTTTTTGCTGATTTTAACAAATGAGCTATATCTTCAAAGCATACAATTCAGTAACTATGTCTAATCTAGTTGATGTTTAATGATTTTAATTATATGGATATGTACATGATGACCACACAAGGATTCCTAAAAAAACTAAGGATAATGCAAGTAAGTATAAAGACCACAACTGGAAAAAAATGAAATCAAAATTATCTTTATATTGTAAAATAAAACTAATGAATGGTAGAAAGAAGATAAGCTTCATAAAAAACAATTTCTAAATTAAAAGATACAGCAGTGGAGATGCCTCACACTTTTACATAGGTATCTTATTTCACCCACAATGAATTTCTATAATAGCTGAAATGCTGCTATCCCAAGGCTTTCAATTCAAGGAATACTACTTCTCTTCGATTAATACATAAATATAGAGATGACATATGACTTCTGTATCTGGCTACTGTAGGCCTCTCCAGCCTAACATTATGAAATTTTCTTTTTTCTTTAAGTTAACCAAATGTGCTACATTACTTCAGCTCACTGAGCGTTTATTTGTATGCAGCGTATTCTTATCAAATGTTCAATCTTTCTCTCTTAAGCTGCTTTATTTCTTTCACTTTTAAAAATTAAAATCAAATAAAATTTTCAAGTAAGCCTTTTTTTATCTTATCAATTAAGTAAGGAGTTTTTAATTGTTATCTGCCTCGTATTTTCCTTCAGAAATATGCATTAAAAATTTGAGAGTATCTGTCTCATAGGTTTATGACAATTGAATACAATGAATGCGTGCAGTAATCAGATTTTCCAGAATATTCTTACTCAGTAAAATTTAGCTATTATAATTATTTATATTGTTATGGAAGATGTTAAATTTTCAAATGAGTAAAAGATTTCCTCCAAAGACCTGGTTATTAAATGGCCATATTTTCTTTTATAATAAAAAATATTTTTTAAATTCCTGCCGGCCTTTTTTTTTTCAGCCATTTTGTATATTTTCCAGACAATTTCCTGATGTGTGAGTAGGTATATTCATCTATATGAATATATAAGTTTGTACATTTGCACACAGGGACTCACATTCACACACTGACACATGTACACTTGATGGACCTCCTATGCTATTTATATACACTAGTTAAATAAATATAAGTAGTTGATTTGGTAATCCATTATTGTCACAAAATAGTGCAAATTCATAAAATATTGGCAGTAGTTATTTCAATCATTTGAAAACATTTATTTAATGGATTTAATACAAAAATATTTTATTACTAATATTATTTTATGTTTGTTTGTTTGTTTTTTCAAAATAGCTAATATTTAACTAACATGGCAACCTGGAACCAAAGTTTCTTTTTAGGCTATAGAAAAATCTTACTGTCAGTTATTTATTTTTTATTTATGTAGCAACACTCATGTTTACCACATTTCATCTCTCATAAGTGGTTGAATATAGCTTTTTCTGAGCCTAAAATAAATGTAAAATAAAATTAAAATAACATTGTTATAGATATAAAGAGTTTTTGACACGGTCCATACATGTGTATCATGCAATGTGCTCTGATATGGTACATCAGCACCTGATTTCAATCTTTTTTCCACTGAGCTCCTTATTAAAGTTGTTTATTTTCCTACTAGGCTGCTAAAGGAAGGTTATTAAGCTTATGAGATTTTAGCAACAATCAAAGGCCAACCTACACCACTAATGTATAGCACATAATCTGGTTTTAAAATAGAAATTGAAAAATATAATGTATTTTACAGTTCCAACTATATATTAAAGATATGCATGCACATATAAATGTAAAACAATTTTAAAATATTTTTCAATTGAGATTCTTCCTGGCTAATAACTTACATAACATATAGTTTAAAAAACAGGCATTTGATAACAATATTAATGAATTTTATTAAACTATGTGTGTGTAGGAAAGTCTGTGTGTCCGGTATGTGTGTGTATGTACATATGTATAAAAAGGGGCTGAGAAGAAAAATGCTACAAAAATAAGAGTTCCCTTTTATAAAATAACATGAGTATAGATGTCTAGAGGAAACGTATTGTAGATTTGACAACACAAAACTCAGATTATTTTATGGTTACTTGAAGCATGGTTGAATACTGACCTCAAGAAATATATATATTATATAAAATATTATTTGACAGTTACTTGGACTATGGGTGAATGCTGAAATACAATTGAAAATATTCATTGTAACAAAAAGCTTCATTGTTTCTAAAAATACTGTTCCAGGATTGAGCTTCATTTTAAGACATAAACACATTTATTTTAATAGTTTACAAGACACTCTCCAGATCGCTAAAAATCTCCCAGAAAATTGCACTACCTCTTAAATAGACTGCTTCCCTCTGGATTTGTTTTCTCAGGTTTTCTTTGTTATTTGTGAAAAGCAAATGCTCATTTGTCAAATGCAAATATATGTTATCTTTTATGCGTATATATACATATACATATATACATATATATATGCATATAATTGTATTTAATGATTATTTTAGAATGTCCCATGTAATAAAAATGGATGTGTAAATCAGAAACATTAAAGAAAATATGTTCCAAGTATCTTTTCCCTGGGTAACCTATTACTTCAACATGTTAAATATTTTAAACTTCCGGTAAAATTAAGGCATTTTTTGTTCATAAGTCTCCCATAACAAATAAAGTATTAATAAATGTGAATGTTTAATTCATTACATAAACCAGAATGATATACTCCGCTTATCCCAAAATGATTAATAAAAATTAGCCTTAAATGTTAACACGAATCATCAATATCAAATATAGTGTCTTAATCAGTTTGGAACTAGAAGTTCAAGTTCAGGATGTCAGCATGGTCAGATTCTAGTGAAGGTCTTTTCTGGGTTGCAGATTTTCAACTTCTTGTATACTTACATTGTGAAAAGAATGAGCTAGTTCTCTGGACTCTTTCCGTAAAAGCACCAATGTCATTTAGTAGGGCTCCACTTGAATGCTTCTCAAAGGTCTCACCTCCAAATACCATCATGTTCAGGTCAGGCTTCAATATCTGAACCTTGAAGGGATGGACGCAAACATTCAGTCCATTACAACCAGATTTATTTGATTCACAATGCATCTTCAAATAGCCAGCAATTTGTTGATTTAATTTTTATAACGGATTAATAAAATAAAATAAATTTAAGTTAAATTAAAGTGTAAGAAATATGTTTTAAGCAGATATGCATTTCAGTAATTGATTAGAATTGAGATCATTGGCCAATCCTAATAAGTTTGGGCCCAGTCATTTTCTTTTTGGTGTATGTCAAATTAATAGCTCAGAGGTGAGGACTGTTTGGTTATATTGAAGATATGACATATTACTTTAGGTGTACTACATTTTAAGCAGATTATATCATTTATTGGTATGTATATAATTTTAAGAATATATATATATATATATAATTTATGTCTGCACTAAAAAGTTGCTTTCAAAACAGTTATATTTTCAAAAAATATTTTCTATATGATCATTGTTTATCTTCGAAGCAGTATAATTACAGTTTTATAAACAGCTACATTTTCAAATGTCTCTCTAATTATCAGTGCCCAAAGTTAGAGGAAATATCATTAAGTAAATTTAATACAAAAGAAATTTTCCCATCTCCATATTTTATGTTAATTTTTCTTGACTTTTTAAGAAGGAAAAACATTTGTAAATTAAATTAAATGAATCCATAGTAACTGATTATAAAATTTTAATCATATTTAGCATTTCTAAATCATATCTAAAACACAAAGAAATAATTTTTATAATCAATTATTAAATGAACTTACTACTGGCATATTAATTAATAAATAAGAAAATACTGAACTTTGTTTCTTTAAACCATTGAGAAAAATGTTTGAAAGCGAGAATGTCTTTCCTTGATTTTTTTTTTTTTTTTTTTGAGACAGAGTTTAGCTCTTGTTACCCAGGCTGGAGTGCAATGGCGCGATCTCGGCTCACCACAACCTCCACCTCCTGGGTTCAGGCAATTCTCCTGCCTCAGCCTCCTGAGTAGCTGGGATTATAGGCATGCGCCACCATGCCCAGCTAATTTTTTGTATTTTTAGTAGAGACTGGGTTTCACCATGTTGACCAGGATGGTCTCGATCTCTTGACCTTGTGATCCACCCGCCTCGGCCTCCCAAAGTGCTGGGATTACAGGCGTGAGCCACCGTGCCCGGCCTCCTTGATATTTCTTTACTATCTCTCCTTAACTTGCTTGTGATTTAAAGCAAGAAAGAAACATTCTCCAAGAATCAACAAGCAAAACACAATCAATGCCTCTGAACAATAATACTGTTCGTTACTTATCTTTATATTACACACAAGCCTCAGGAAAGTGCCATATAGTACTTGAATATATTTTTAAATTGGATTTGAGTAGACAGCCAATCCCTCTTGTTGCTCTCTACTCTTAAGAAGTAAGTAGAAGAATTGCATGAACTCATACTCTTCTAATATAAAGCCATAGGAAGACAAAAAAGAGGTATGCTACAAGGAAAGAGACAAATTCTTACTGGAAAAAAAATAAGCTATACTTGAGGGAAATCCAAAATTTAAATCAGTAGATTTATCTTCTGGTGTATGCTATATTCCTTCTAATATTTTCTCTGACCTTCTAATATTTTCTCCGATGGGGAAAGGGACATCACCAGAAATGATGATGTATCCATATGCAACATGCAGTAACCTTTCAGTTTCTAATATCTGACCTCCTGAATGTGCTTCATCATCAATTGCTTCTTCAACTGGCTAAGTTAGAAGTTGCTCCTTTTAAAGAAAGTTTGGAGACTATGAATTTGGTCCAAGTTTCTCATCTTACACAGTGAAAATTGAGGTTGAAAAGGTTAAATGACTTTTTCATGGTCATGCATATATTCAACAGGAAGTCAACAGAAAACTCTTGTTTTTTTAACTGTCCTTCAGAGATCAGGCACTGAATATGAAATATGAGGCTCCCCCATAAACCTGTGTATGTGTGCGTATGTGTGTATAATGACTACAAATAAATACTTCTTATAAATTATATCTACAGCTACTGAGTCAGAAAAATTTGAAAATTGAGAAATGCAGAAGTATTAAATGACTTATAGACCATTATAAGTATATATTGAATCTGAGAGCATTTATTTAATGACATATCACACATTTATTTTTACTATTTAAAATTCCTTATAAGTTGGAGAATAACTCTTCTTTATGTTTATTATTGGATTAGATTAAATTTTTGAAAGTAATAAAGAAAATAACAAGTTTCTTAGCCTATTTTAACAATATCACTTTAATTCCTATGATGTATGTAGTTAGCATGATTTATTTATGAAACTTTTTGAGAGTTGGGGAAGTATTTGAAGGAACCAAAAATATAATCACCCTAAAAATTTCATTAAGATTGTGATTTTAGCAGAAATTCATTAGTTTTTAAACATTATTTTTAATCTAGAACTATTTTCTTTATTTAGAATTTTCTTCATGCTCTCTCAAAAGATTATGTCAAATTCTAATCCATGCAATTTTGTCTTGAAGCTAATTCACAAAGGCAATTCTTCAATTTGATTATTTTTCCTAAGATGTGATCATAATAATTGTTTAAATTTAAAGTATCATACTAAAATAGAGTATTTTCTGCATATGTTAGAGTAATTCTCACATACTCTCTGATGGAGAAATTATATAACCATTAATATTAAAAGGATTAACAGATATCAAACAAACTACTCCAAATAAAGAAAAACAAATGAGTTAATGAAAATGTATTGCTTTCATAAAAAGTCAAGTTTTATTAATGGAAAAAGTTCTAGATATATTCTTTTCATTGAACTGAACTATTCAAGTATTATACCATTGGCCTGGATGTATTTGGAAGCTTATATTCACCTAGATATTCCATCAATTGACATTGGCTTTTGTGTTCCTATATGAGCTTGTCATACTTGTTAATAAATTTATTTAAAATATTTTGGAAGCACTTATTTACCATTGTCTGATATGCTGAGTGGTGGTGCTATTTAAAGAATACGTGGCTTGAGCCATTAGTTATTCTGTTTAACATAAAGACTGTCTGTTTCTGATGGGGAATCACCACAGAAACAAAACCAGTGTCTCAAAAGACCTTGGCAGACTTGGATATGCGAAGATCTAAATGCATGTAACACTTAAATATCCTACAAATGTTGATACTGCATTATTCGCTATATTGCAAACAGTTACCAATGTGTATTTTATTGTATGTTCTCCAAATTATGGCATTTGATTCTAGTTTGAACGTTACATTCCGGAGTATAATTTTGGTACTCACTTGTATGTTGAAATAAGATTGTGAAAAGCCAAGTAAATGTAAGCAATGGCCTTGACTGGCTAAGACAGGATTTTTCAAAACCAGTCCTCAGATCTCTTGCACGAAATTACCTGGAATGCTTGATTAAATTAATATTTTTGGATTTTACCTAAGACACATTGAACTGGAATCTCTGGGATTGCAACTAAATAATCTAAAAATTTATTAAAGTTGTTTTAGTTTTTGGATTTGAATTAAATATTTTTTAAACTTTTCTATTTAAAACACTTTATTGAGGTATGATTGACATTAAAAAAGCCGTACATATTTAATTCACGCAACTAGATGAGTTTGGCGATAAGTATACAGCTTTGAAAACATCACCACGATTGTCATAAACCTATCCACGTACAATTTTAAAATTATTTTAAGTTCATAAAGCATTCATTTTAGAACCTTCGATGTAAGCTGTATCATGCAACTTATATTATGACACCAATTGTGTTATCCTAGAGGCAGAGACTGAAGCAAAGGCCTTTGTGCTGGTACATTACTTGAGAAGTGCTGTCTATAAGCAAATATGAGGAAGATGGAAAAATGAGGCCTTGAACTGGATAATGAAATAAACACGAGTAATTTATCAAGATTACTGCTGAACAAAAGGTATTCATTTCCTCAGAAATCTCTGTGAAGCACACAATGCCTCTCAAATAAGCCTCAACTGATGGGAAGCTAGGGTATCTATCCACTGCACTCCACCCTCTACTAGTTGAAAGTTGTTGCCTAGGAGAGCCAAGTCGTCCACACTTCCAGAAGACATTTCTGTGCTGTCCAAGTGAGTTCCCACAGCTCCAGAGCAAGCATGGGGTAAAGCACAAAAAGACAGACGGTACACACTTGTGAGTAATAATGTTAGCATGAGTGTGAGCTTGCAAAACAAACCACCACCAACAACAGAATTTGGCAATCACAGCCATGGTGCACCTAGTAATTTTAAGCAGTCTGCCAACTATCCTGCCTTTAATAAATGGGCTATGTCTTCTCACTGCTCAGATTAGTTTATGCCATATGTAAAGTCCTCTCTGTAATTTTGTAATCAGAATGGTTTCTGTTCACAATTTTTATAAAAGTCAACACTGGAGAACTAGTGGAAAAGCTTTATCTCTGCTACAATAGGACAGCATTATTACTGTGGTGAGAGAGAGAGGTAATAATTATGAGTCCATACAAAACACCACTCCTAATACCAATGCTACTCCATTCACGTGCACATTATGCAAGTACATGATAGTCAAATATAGATGAAAACTGAAGTATACAGGACAAGCCGTCTTGTTGTACATGTGCTGAATGCCTTCTCTGCAGTAGATACTGTCTTCTCTCTTATAGATGATGGCGTGAGCCACAAAGACCTGCAAACTTTGTGTTAGCTCATATAGTTTGAGCCCCAGTTTTTCTCCAAATCTTAATGCCAGTCTTTCAATATTGCTCCATTGTGATTCCAGAAAAACCAGATGAGCCAGGAGTTCTTGTACATTCTTACCTCACAATCTTTTTCTCTACATACAGACTTGAATATCATGTATAATGCACTGTCCAAGTGAAATAATTTCCTCTTAATGTTACTTAAAGCCAGCCTTGAAGGGAGTTATAGCATGGCAGCAATTCATTTTCAGATTTGCTTCAAAATACTAAGCCATCCCTCTGTGAATCAAGCTTGAGCATTTTTCTTTTGTATTAACTGATCATGAAGAATCCCCCAGGAGACTATAGGTGAGAGCTTAGTTAGATGTGCAGGTACAAAGTTGATAGCTCTGATGGCAATTTTGAGCAACGTGTATCTGTAACACACTTGTATCACCTTTAACACTTCATGTTTAAGTCTTAATGTAACATTTCCACTGTATAACTGGCAGCTTCAGTGCCCACTTAACCATATGATGTCATAGGTCTTGCTCAGGTTTTGATGGGGAGCACTCCGAGTCAAGCAGTAATCAGTAATGTACTCTTAACAATTATTTATTTTGTTTGGGTCCAGCAGTATATGAGAAATAGTTTTTCAAATGGTGAGTAATTCTCTTTGCCCTGAGTCTAACTGTGACTCTTCTTTTAGAGTTTGCTTATATTATAGACTCTCCATATCATTCTTGTCTACCTCAAATAATTCTAGTACTTTGACATCTAGATCTAATGGCTAGAATGTGTGTGTATTTTATAGGTTAAATTTTTTTTTTTTTTTTTTTTTTTTTGAGACGGAGTTTCACTCATGTTACCCAGGCTGGAGTGCAATGGCGCGATCTCGGCTCACTGCAACCTCCGCCTCCTGGGTTCAGGCAATTCTCCTGCCTCAGCCTCCTGAGTAGCTGGGATTACAGGCACGCACCACCATGCCCAGCTAATTTTTTTTTGTATTTTTAGTAGAGACAGGGTTTCACCATGTTGACCAGTATGGTCTCGATCTCTTGACCTCGTGATCCACCCGCCTCGGCCTCCCAAAGTGCTGGGATTACAGGCTTGAGCCACTGCGCCCGGCCTTGGTTAAATTTGATTTCATGTTTAACCCTCTCTGATCTGGATTGCACTTCAAACTGACAATCTTGAGTCACTTGATAAATGATCTTTCCCAAATATTGTTTGTTGTGCTTCCAAAATACAAAGAAACCCATTAACTGGTGTGAAGCAATGCATCAGCATAATATTATATTTAATGTCAGTATCATTAAGGTTCTTGTGAACCCCATTCTACATTCATTCTAGTGAATGGAGATTGTTTAAAACAAAATACTAATATTTATTATGAATACTTGTGACAATATCGAAGGACTCTTCTTCAGAGGGATCCAATCTGGTATTCAGTCAATGAGTGCTGTGGTGGAGAACTAGTTAAGTTGAAAAAACTGAGTAAGAAATAAATTTTTTTTTATTCCATTGTCAATGCTTTCATTTACATCCAATCTCCAGTTTTTGATTATTTTTTCTTGGTTTCACTAGTCAGGCAGTACTCAGGTGGGATCCTCAGCTTTCTCCACCAGGGAAAACATGGATTCTTAGCCATTACTACATATCTCTGTGGATCAAAGCACTCAGTTTTTCCATCTAGTTTTGCATTCTGGTAACTATGTGTACTTGTCCCTGTTGCTTAAGTGGAACAACCTCACCTCTATAATTTTGGAATCCTATCTAACATCAGTGCTAGGATGCTATGCCTGTTTGCAGAGAAGAAATTCATACTATCATTGGACATGCTGATCTTACATTGCTGGTGCACATTCACTATTGCTTTGGATACCATCTTGCAGATATGTCTGTCTCTTGGGCGCTCCTAGGGAATGTAGTCAAGTAACAATTTTCCTTGTTTCAAATAATAAATTTGTTCTAAAGTTCTTCACTCTTTCAAGACATTTCTGGGATCTCCATTTCACTTGTGAGAATATCATAGGGTCTAGATAGATCAAGGACTGATCTATCTTTGTAGTGTATTAAGGCTGATGAATTATGCATAATGGATGAGTGCTCCCATGCTAATAAAATCTACCCTATTTGCATGCACCCTTTTGTTTCAAGATTCATACCCACAAACATCTTCTATGTCTTTCAGATACATTTTAACTGGGTCTTGCAATTCTTTAACTAAGTAAAGTATGTCCTCACAAAGCAGAAACTGTATTTCTCTATTTGGTCTATTTTATATCATATTAGCGTTATTTTTCTGGATCACAGGCATGGGAAAATCTTGTGGACTATAAACATCATCTTGTAAAGAATACCTTTCCAAGGAGTCCCCAGTTGAGGTCTCAGGGTTTCCTTCTAAGAGCTTTTACTGTAGCATAGGATACTGTCAAGCCAAACATTCAGTCTCATTGAAGCTATTAAATGCTTATAATCATACCCTGTGCTGGAAACAGAATTATTGGTGTTTTTAACTTAACAACTCAATGGTCAGAAATAATATCAGGAAAGTATCAGAAATGAAGACATTTTTATTCTAACGTCTAAACACATTAATAATTCTGCATTAAATTATATATTACATGATTACAATCAATTATCACATTGTAATTTCTAATGCCTTCTTTTATTGTGTTAGCCAGGAAAAGATCCAGTGAGATCTTCTACTGTGGGGAGCTTAACTGAATGATGGCCCAAGCTGTTGCCCTTGTGAATCCACTGCCACATTTGGCTGAAGGTACACTTTCCACAGAAGTCTTCCAGACAGCGATTGAGTGCACTGCTTGCTCTAATGGAGGCCTGTTTCTATGAGATATGAGTCTCCACTTAGAGACTTTGGTTCAAAGTCTCTCAATCAGTCTGGAAAAACTTTTTTTGAACTATGTTACAGTTTAAGACTCTTTCTACCAACCCCTTCTTCCACTTCATCAACTTCAGAGGAATCATATTCTTTTTGTGTTCTGAAATCTCTGCCCATCTTACCTTGTTATCTACCCATCTTTTATAGGCATTTTTCTATGCCTGCTCTGCCTTGGTGTTTGCTTATGTACTCTAATTTCAGTGGTGCAATAAAGATTAAAGTTAAGTTGAGACTTGGAGACTGGCTTACTCACTACCTGATAGGCAAGGGGAATGCTTTTCTGTGTGGTATGTGAGACACAGACAATGCCTGAGAAAAGGTGGCAATCTAGTTCCTGGTGATTTCACCAGTGCTGACCTGGGAAGATATCCTAGGTTGATTTCCTTGTAGTTCATATTTTCTGTATATTTGAAAGATGTGAAGTTAATAAAGACTTCAAAGAAAACAGAGTTGGCTCTTTATTGCTGGATTATATTAATCACACAGAGAAGGGTAATTAAAAGCTAAAGAGTAAGTGTGAAATTAGAATGTCTCTTTGATAGCAAGACCTTTATTTCCTGCAGCAGAAAAACATAAATAGCCAAACAGTACACCAGAGATGTGACAAACTTGCAGAGCTCCAGAGATGTCTAAATGCTTACTCAAGGCATGTGTGTTATGAAAAAACAGGAGCCTTGCTTGAGAAAACCTAAGGTCTAAATATATGTCCAAGAAACTGAGAGAGATGTTTCTAAAGAAGTTAGCTCTGCAGAGCCCTGTGAATGTTCAGAGATTACAGACACAACCCATACTTCTCTACTAAGAACGAGCTCTTCCACTCTACTGGAAAATGATACAGAAGAATTTTACTCTTCACCCACACCCACAAGCAAAAGATAGATGCCTTTGGAGATGCCCCCACTTCCTCTCCTTCAATCAGCCATATAGTGTTAAACACGAGCATAACCAACCCATCTGGTTATGTGCTTATTCTGATAAGGAGGAATGGTTTTAGCATCAGAGGAGCTAGCACATAAAACTAGTAGCCAGAATATTGGTGTTTTTAATTGCATGTGAATTTTGAGGATGCACTATAAATGGGAGCAGATGGAAGTCTGCATAATTGAGAATTCCTAATGAGTCCTTGTATTTGGAACACTGCAGCTAATAACCTGAGAACAGTCTCAGGAGGATGGAGCAAACTCACTGTGATGGTGACTCTTAGAAGTGTAGAGAAATTGCTGAATAATGGTGATTATGATGGATATTCCTGATTTTTAGTAATGGGTGTTAGAGAAAAGAATAAAGAGGTTCAAAGCAGTGGGAGTAGAGAAATGAAATATTATGTGAGACCCAAAGACTCACCAGAGATTATTTCCAGAAAATGCAAAGGAACAAACAATGCACCAACACCATTGGTGAGAGTCACCAGCTACATTAAGAATTTTAGTTGTAGTTCTCCTCTGGAGACTAGAGACTATGGTGTTGGTGGCAATTATGAAGCTGGATTCATACATATCTCTGAGGATGTGAGGCTCTGAAGTAACAGAGGTGATTAGTCACAAATACAGTAGTGACCAGAAAAAAAAAATGAAGCAAATTCCAAGGAACCTTGGCACAGAGATCATTGTAGAAATGATTAATACACCATGGCAGCCCTAGGAGACACATAGACAGTCAGTCAACTATCTTTGTTACATAATGTCTGCAAACTTCCAAAAAAGACAAAATTGGAGTAGCAGGAGGTTAAAAACAGTTTCTCAATTAAAAAATCATGATTCTTTGACCAATATCAGGGCCTGAGCCAATTTTTACATCTGAAATGTACTGACTGTAAAAATGATAAAGTCTGTATCGGGAAAAACACGATAATACAATGACATACTCATTGTCGTCATGCTCTCAGTCTTTCTTCAAAAAGACTGCATTACTGTATTAGTCTGTTCTTGCACTGCTGTAAAGAACTATCTGAGACTGGGTAATTAATAAAGAAAAGAGGTTTAATTGGCTATATAGGAACCATGGATGGGGAGGCCTCAGGAAACTTTCAATCATGGCAGAAGGTGAAGGGATAGTGGGCACATCTTACATGGCTGGAACAGGAGGAATAGAGTGGGGTGGGAGGTGCTACACACTTTTAGACAAACGGATCTCACAATAACTCACTCAGTACCACATGAACAGCACCAAAGGGGGAATCTGCTCCCATGATTCAATCATTTCCCACCAGGTCTCACCTTCAACATTGGGGATTACAATTTGACATTAGATTTGGGCGGAGATACAGACGCAAACCCTATCAGGGATCTATGACTATTTAGTAAAGTGGCTGTGTACACTTAGAAATCGGGATAGGAATATACAGACAATTTGAGGGCAATTGAACACAGGAGCTGACTTGACACTGATATCTGCAGACCCAATGTATTATTAAGGCCCCTGCTAGAGTGTTAGCATTGTGGCCAGGTAATAAAGTCCTGGTGAAATTCTTCCTTACTATATGCCTAGTGGGTTTTTAGAACCATCCTAATAGCCTTTTCACCTGTCATAAAGTGCTTAATTAAATTAATATACTTGGTGGTAAGAGCAACCCCAACACATATACTTGGCCTGTGATAAAAGTTATTATACTGGGAAAGATTAGGTAGGAACTTTTAAACTCATCATCACCACATATTAAGATACTATATAGACATATAAATAAATAGAGAAAAGAGAGGAGGGAAGGAGGGAGAGAGAAAGCAAAGTTCCTATGTACAACTCTGGGAAAGGGCACAGATTAGTGCTAATATTAAAGACCTAATGAATGAAAGCCAGTCCAATGCTCTGTATTTTATAATATTTTATTTTCCAGTCTGGTTCCTATAGAACCAAATGGAGTCTAAAAACTGACTATATATTACCACAGCTGAAACAACAGATATCTATTTTGAGCTTGGCTCTGTCATACCTGCCAAGTCATAAAGTCAGATAGGTTCAGAGGTAGCACACCAAAAGACAGAAAACAGTAGGACAAAGGGGCATGCTCAAGTTACAGGAGCTGGTATCTGAGCGCTCATCTATCAGAGTTGTACCAGTGCTGCTCTACAGTCATGAGGTATTCATTGTGACCAAATGAAGGAAGAAAAATGTCTGAATATGATTAATGAGTGAATTGACTCAGTGCCTGGAACAACCCAAAAGTGAACTATATCACAGCCACATTCAAGTATGGTCTTGAAAAATTGTGGAAATGGAAAATAATACCAATGAACAAAGTGTGAACAGTGTCCCTGGTCATCCTGAATTGGTCCAAGAATATATAGACTATGACGGGTGCCTGTCTGAGAATATGGCCAAGAGCCTGGAAACATCATAATTAGAAAATAAGAGACAATGACATTTGGGACCAATGCATGCAGATGAACATCTCATGAAAATCAAAAATACCCCATAATAATCTTTAAAGTATAGGAAGGTTAAAAGATAAAAATGAAAAAAAAAATCTAAATTTGAAATAAAATAAAAAAAATAATGCTACAAAATAGGTGAAGAAACATAATGATAGATTGTGGTTTGTCATCAGAAAGTCAGACATGTTTCTGGTATGTTTATTTCTCCTGCTGATAGTGCCTTAGCAAACACCACATCCAGGAAAGACTGACTGATCCACAGGCATGTGATTCTACACAGCTTAGCATTCAGGGATCTACTTTACAGAAAAGGAAATACAGAATTGGACACATGACAATAGGATAAACAGGTTGCATTATTGCATTACATAGCACATCATCTAGAAGGGGTTGACCTTACACAGTGCTTAAATAGACTTCTATAAATACACTGAAGTGTCATCCCTGAAGCAATACTCCAGGCTGTTTCCAAATTTCTGGCCTCAAGTGGTCATCCCAACTCAGCCTCCAGCCTTCTAAAATGCTGAGATTACAGGCATGAACCACCACACCCATCCTCATCACTCCTTTTTAACATCACAGTGGAAGTCCTAGAAAATTCAGTAAGACCAAACAAAAAAACGGGAGGGTGGGGAAAAAAAACAAAAAAATATCTTTGTTCACAGATGACACGATTGTCTATGTAGAAAATCCAAAGGAACAAAACATAATAATAACAACAAAAACACTTGGAATTAATAAGTAATTATTATAACAAAGTTGCAGGATACAAGGTTTATATACAACAGTCAATTACTTCCCTATATGTCAGTACAAGTACAAAGTGGAATTTACAATTATAAAGCACAATACCATTTATAATAGCTATTCTTTGAAATGAAATTCTTCAAATAGTTATAAATATAGCAAAATATATGCAAGATATATATGAGTCAAAATACAAAATGAATGAAATAAAAGAATAACTACCTAAAGAGACAGTCCATGCTCAATAGGAGGGCTCAATATTGTCAAAATGCCAGTTCTTCTCAACTTAATATCAATTCAAATCAAAATCCAAACAATTCTCACCAAAATTCCAGCAAGTTACTTTGTAGATATTGACAAATCAATTCTGAAGTTTACATGGAGAGGCAAAAAAAGAATAGTCAATATAATATTAAAGGAAAAGAATAAAGTCAGATGACTAAACCTACCTGAATTAAAGACTTAGTATAAAGCTCTAATAATAAACACAATGTGGTATCAATAAAAGAATAGGCAAATAGATTAATGGAATCAAACAGAAACCCAGAAATAGATCCACATAAATATAGTCAATTGTCCTTTTACAAAGGTGCAAATGCAATACAATTAAGCAAAAATATTATTTTTTTAACCAATGATATTTGTTGTATTTGAAACAACTGAACATCTGTATACCAAAAACAACAACAACAACAACAACAACAACAACAAAAACAACTAAAGACAGCTCCCATACTCTTCACAAAAATTACCTGAAAATGGATCAGAGACCTAAAGGTAAAACACAAAACTATAAAACTCTTAAAAGACAGCATAGGAAAAACCCTAGATGACCTTGGTTGTTGTAATGACTTTTTAGATAAAAAGTCAAAGGCATATTCCATGAGAGAAATAATTGATATTTTGGACTTATCAATTTAAATTTTCTGCTCTGCAAAAGACATTGTCAAGAATATAGGAAGACAAACCACAGAGAGAAAATATTTGCAAAAGACCCATCAGATAAAGGACTGTTATCCAAAATATACAACCAACTTTTAAAACAATAAAAAATGGAAATCACGATTAATTAATGGGCAAAACATCTGAAAAACACTTAGACATAAAAACATAAAGATGGCAAATAAGATATGAAAAGATATTGAGCATCATACCTAACTAGGGAATTACAAATTAAAACAAAAGTGAGATACCATTACACATGTGCTAGAATAGACAACATCCAAAAAACACATTAAATGCATATGAGGATATGGGGCCGCGAGAACTTTCATTCATTGCTGCTGGCAATGCAAAATGGTACAGCCTATGTGAAAAACAGTTTAACAGTTTCTTATAGAAACTAAACATATTCTTACCATATGATACAGCAATTGTACTTCTTGGAATTTACCGAAATAAGTTGAAAATTTACATCTACATAAAAACCTGTACATGAATGTTAATAACAGCTTTATATGTAATTGACAAAGCTTGCAATATTCCATTCCATTCATCTATTTGTCTCTTCTTTCACCAATATCACATTGACTTGATTACTGTAGCTTTATATTAAATCTTGAATTTAGATAGTTTCAGCTGCTATACCTTGTTCTTTTAGTTCAATATTGTAGTGACTATTCTGTCTTTTGGCTATAAATAAACTAATAATACATTGTAAATAAATTTTAGAATCAGGTTGTTGATATCCACAAAATAACTTGCTGGGGTTTTGATTAGAATTTTTGGGATTTTGATTGGGATTGATATCAATGGATAAACTGTGATATATACATGCAACAGAATGGCATTCCATGCTAAAAAGAAAGAGCTACCAAGCAACCTTAAATGCATATCACTAAGTGAAAGAAACCAATCTAAAAAGGCTACATACTATATGATTTCAACTCTATGAACTCTTGAAAATGCAAAACTATGGAGACAGTGAAAGAGGAAGTGGTTGTCACGGGTTAGGAGAGGAAAGAATGGATAAGCAGAGCACAAAGGTCATTTAGGGCAGTGAAAATGACTCTGTGTGATACTGTAATTGTGGACACATGGGATTGTATATTTGTCAAAACACAGAAAGTACAAGAGGAAGAGTGAGCCCCAATGCCAACTATAGACTTAGGGTGATAATGGTATGTCAGTACAGGTTCATCCATGTTTAAAAACGTACCATAGTAGTGCAGGGTTTTGATAGTGGAACAAACTGCATATTTGGAGGCAAGAGTAATGAAAAATCTCTGTACCATTTTCTCAATTTTTCCTGCAAATCTAAAACTGCTCTAAAAATGGTCTGTAACAGAAAATTACATATTCTAAATGTCTACTCCAACCAATTTAACAAGAATTTCTGGGAGTGCGGTCTTACAGTGCACACTTTTGAGCTGTACAGATATTTTACATACACTAATGTGTATGATTAACATAAGTTCTCTATCAAACTTACATAGCAAACACCCATTGCTTCATTTCATAAAATTTACCATTGTAAAATTATATCTCACCTTTCATGTCATCCATTCCTTTCCAAATATTTAGAAAATCAATAAAGCTTAGGGAAAGTTTACACTATACTTAAATTTAACTTCTAGAGGTATAATTAGTCACATGCTTCTGACTCTTTTTTTATACCTGAGTTATTAAAACTATGTTTAATTTAGTATCAAATAAACAGAAAGATTACACATTCTAAACCTTTCTCTGATGTCTTTTAAAATAAATACCAACATTGATATCTAGCAATCATATTCTATTCATATATTTAATTTAACATATTATTGTATTATAAATATTTTACTTGTCAGTTATGATTTTTTAAATTTTTATAAGACTTTATCATCCCAACATGAATATTTGACTTACTCTCAAATTCAAACTAATTATATTCCACTGTTCACACAGTGCCTGTCTCAGGCAGACACTCTACTGTCATCCTTCCCTGCTTTCATTCCTACTTTTTCTCACAATATAAAGAATATTAGATTATAAGCTACCTTAGCACAGCTGTTTATAATATCCCTCCCTAATTCTTTTTAGGGTGTGAAAAGTGAAAAATAAACATCATAACAAAAGTCAATATTACAGTTATGCTAAATCATTATCATAAGCCACTTTAAATTGGTTTCATTATTTAAATTGACTACCCCGGTAGCAGAGTTTGTATCAGCATCCAATACAATTTTTAGCTGATTTCTTTGATATAAACAGTTAATACTATTGGTATTATATATATATCTGAGAAGGTCCTTAGTTGAAAAACAGTGTGATAGAAATTAACCATTCAATTCAAAGCAAACATCCTGTTTGTGAAATTATTGCAATAAATTATTGTAAATGTACTATCAGAATAAAAACAAATTGTGATGAAACAGAGAGTCTTAAGGAATAGTCTAATTTACTTGACCTGCTTCCTGTGAATTAATAAAATAAAAATGAGGGTTTCTTTCTAAGATTATCTTTATATTGAGAAGAAAAAGTGAGATATTCAAAAGTTTCCTTTTAGTTGAAAAAGAAAAGGAAATAAAAAGCTATATAGCTTTCATAATATCAAAAAAATGTGCTTGTGAGTGAGGGAGTATGGAAGCTTACAATATGTAATTTAACTTTCTCACCATTTTTAAGCTATTAGTTTAATTATTTTATGGTTATTTTTCTAGTTTTGACTTAATAGTTTGAGATATTATTTATTGGTTGGCTGTTTTGTTAGTTAAGAATTTAATGCTTATTAAGTAATATTTTTTGTGAATATATCAGAAATTGGAGTAAAAAAGTTAACATTTATATTTTAAGACTATATTAATATACTATCTGTTAAATCATGCAATAGATTTAGCTTCTGACTGATTATACAAACATAAACATATATGAATTTATATATATATTTGTGTACATGCATAAATATGTGTGTAAATATGTGTGTATAGTGGTTATTGCTATTTGTATGATTGTTTTGTTTATTTTTTATGTATTGAATAGATTTAGGGGTACAAGTATAGTTGTGTTACATGGATATAAGGTGTAGTGGTGAAGACTGAGCTTTTAGTGTATACATCACCTAAACAGTGTACAATGTAGCAAATACATATTATCAGTATTCTGGCTGTTTTCTTTACTAGCTTTTATGTGAGTCTTTATTAATTTGTTTGGCTGGGCGTTAGATAGGTCTCTTTGACTAACATGATGAGTCCTGGAAATTAAGAAATACACACATTTTTTGATAATCACTTTTTATGTTGACTAATTTTTGAAGGCATTCATAATAGCACAATATTAAAACATTTTAATATATCTTTAAAATTTTTATGTTTCTTCCCTTATTTTATATCACTCTCTGTTTGCTTTGTTTTAAATGTATAAACATTGCCTAAATTTTATCTTTCAACCTTCCCAGTAATTTTTTTTTAAATTTTAGGTTAATTTTTATTTTCATGAGGTTATTATTGACTTATAAGCCTTCCTTTTCAGACTTATTTTTATCATAATTACACTATTTGATATCTCTAAAAGTTTAACTATACTATAAAAATATTTTCTTTCTAATCTCTTCCCATATTTATTTTTCCAGGTAAATATTAAAATAGGATACTTTTTACGTCTTTCTTTTAGAAGAAGCTTGAAGAAAGTAAATGCACATTCCAAAAGATAACAGAGATTACCATTCAAAAATGTTATCATCAATAGCCAAACACTGGTTAGATATTTTATAAACATCTAGAATAAATTAAAAATCTTACTAGGGATTTAAAGAGCTTTAATTTTTTATCTATCTGCCCAACAAAGGGAGAAAGTTCAGGGAAGATGCCACATTCAATTGCAAGCTAAGAAACCTATATATGTTTCCTTGCAGGTAAATGTACTTTGTACTGGTAACTGACTCATGACTGTGACAGAAGAGTGTAAGGTTACTTACAGGAGATTCAGTGACTGGCTGACCTATGAATGAAAATATGACTGAATAAAGCTGGGGACCTAGATTGCATATTCACAATGTTTTATATATGTGACAGTTTTCAGTTCATTTTTTGATATTTGCAATACTAGTTAATAATCTCCATAGTCAAATATTGAAAACTCACAGAAAATGTGAAACAGCAACAATGACAACAATAAATATGATAACTAAAAAACTAAAATCTTGAAAAAAATTTCTACCAACTTCAGTTCAGTTGTTGCTGTTAGCAACATTTGCTCACTGATTCATCTATACTTGCCATCAAGTTGGGTGGAAATCTCTTGTTGCCATGTACAAATGGATGAATGTCCTGTACGCTATATTTTTTGAAACGCTGGATTGACACAATGTATTAAAATCCCTTAGATGAAGCAAAAGCAGTGTTAAGGTTGATGTAAATAACAGTAAACATCTAACAACAAAAAGTTAGAAAGATCTTAAATTAACAATTTAACCTCACATCTATAGGAACTAGAAAAACAAAAACAAACTAACCCCAAAACTAATAGAAGAAAAGAAATAACTAAAATCAGAGTGGAATTGAATGAAATTGACACCCAAAATCCATATGAAAAATCAATTTAAAAAGTTTTCTTTTTTTGAAACGATGAGGTCAATAGACTACTAACTAGATTAACAAAGAAAAAAAAAATGAGAAGATCCAAATAAGCACAATCAGAAACAACAAAGATGACATTACAACTGATCCCACAGAAATATAAAAGATCCTTAGAAACTATTATGAATACTTTTATGCATAGAAACTAGAAAATCTAGAAGAAATGAATAAATTCCTGAAATACACAATCTCCTAAGATTGAATCAAGAGTTGAAATTTGAACAGACCAATATTGAGTTCTAAAATGGAACCAGTAAACAAACAAAACCCTACTAACCAAAAAAATGTCCTGGATCAGATGGATTCATAGCTAAATAATACAAAATGTACAAAGAAGAGCTGGTATTAATTCTGCTGAACATATTCCAAAAACAATTGAGGAGAGACTCTACCTTAACTCATTCCACAAAAGTAGCATTTCTTTGATATCAAAATCTGGTAAAGACAGAATGAAAAAAGAAAACTACAGGCCAATATCCCTGATGAATATAAATGCATAAATCCTCAACAAAATACAAGCCCACTGAATTCAACAGCACATCAAAAAGTTAACTAACCATGATCAAGTAGGCTTCATTATAGCAATGTAAGGTTAGTTCAGCAAACACAAATAAATAAATGTGATTCACCACACAAAAACAATTAAAAACAAAATTTATGTAATCATTTAAATAGGCACGGAAAAAGTCTTTGATAAAATCCAAAAAGCCCTCAAGAAACAAGGCATCAAAAGAATATGCCTCAAAATACTAGGAGCCATTTATGACAAACCAATAGCCAACATCATGCTGAACAGGCAGAAATTGGAAGCATTTCCCTTGAGAACTAGCTAGAATAAGACAAGGATGCCCACTCTTGCCACTCCCAGTCAACATAGTACTAAAAATGCTAGCCAGAACAATCAGGCAAGAGAAATAAAAGGCATGAAAATAGAAAAGAAAAATCAAAATAAATCTCTTCATGGTTTATAAAATTATACACTAGAGAACCCTAGAGACACCACCAAATACTCCTGAAACTGATAAACAATGTCAGTAATGCTTCAGGATACAAAAATAATTGTACAGAAATAAGTAGCATTTTTATACACCGATAACATTCAAGCTGAAAGCCAAATCAAGAATGCAATCTCATTTATAATATCCACACACAAAATAAAATACATTGGATTATATCTAACAAAGGAGGTGAAAAATCTCTACAAAAAGAACTGTAAAACGTTGCTAAAAGAAAATATGCGTGACACAAATGGAAAAAATATTCTATGCTCACAGATTGAATGAATCAATATCATAAAAATGATCCTACTGTCCAAAGTATCTACAGATTCCATACTATCCTTATCAAACTCCCAACAGTAGTTGGAAAAACTATTCACAAATTCATATAGCAACAAAAAAGAGCACAAATAGCCAAGCATTCCTAAGCAGAAAGAACAAAGCTGGAGGTATCACATTACCTAACTTCAAACTATACTATGATGCTGCAACTAAAACAGTACAGTCATGATACAAAAACAGGCACATAGTGGAATACAATACAGAACTCAGAAATAAAGCTGCAGACCTACAGCCATCTAATCTTTGACAAAGGCTACAAAAATATGCAACTGGGAAAGGATTCTATTCAACAAGTGGAACTGAGATAGCTAGCTAACAATATGCAGAGGAATAAAACCAGATACCTATCTTTCACCATATAGACAAAGTAACTCAAGATAAACTAAAGATTTAAATGTAAGACCTCAAGCTATAATAATTCTAGATGAAAACTTAGGAAACACCATTGTAGACGTTGACCCTGGGGAAAAAACTACAACTTACCCCTTCAAAAGCAGTTACAACAAAGATAAAAATTGACAAGTGAGAACTACTGATGAAAGGGCTTCTGCCCAGCAAAAGGCACTGTCAACAGAGTAAACAGATGACCTGCAGAATAGGAGAAAATATTTACAGACTGCACATCCAATAAAGGTCAAATATACAGGACCTATAAGGAATTTAAACAAATTAACAAGCAAAAACCAAATAACTCCATTAAGAAATGGGCAAAAAAGATGAGCAGATATTTCTCAAAAGAAGACATGCATGCAACCATATGAACCAACAAACATATTTAAAAATGTTCCACATTAACCACCAGAGAAATGCAAATCAAAACCACAATGACGTATTATCTCACACCAATCAAAATGGCTATTAATGAAATGTCATGAAAGAACAGATGTTGAGGAGGCTGAAGAAAAAAAGAAAATAATGCTTATACACTGTTGGTGGGAATGCAAATTAGTTCAGCCACTGTAGAAAGCAGTTTGGAGATTTCACAAATAACTTAGAGCTACCATTCAACCCATCAATCCCATTACTAAGTATATATCCAAAAGAAAACAAGTCATTCTACCAAGACACATGGAGTCATGTGCCACTAGCAAGGCATCAACTTAGGTGCCCATCAATGGTGGACTGGATAAAGAAAATAGGGTACATATACACCATGTCCTTTGCAGCAAAATGGTGTGGTTGGAGGCCAGTTCCTAAATGAATTAATGCAAAAACAGAAATCCAAATACTCCATGTTCTCATTTCTAAGTGGGAACTAAACATTGATTACTCATGAATATAAAGATGGCAGCAATAAACATTGGGGAGTTCCTTTGAATGAATGTGTATGGGTTAAAAAACTGTTGGGTACTATGCTCGGTGCCTGAGTGACAGGATTATTTGTATCCCAATCCTCAGCATCATGCAGTATACCCAAGTAACAAACCTCCATTTGTACTCCAAATTCAAAATAAAAGTTGAAAAACAATTATCAATCATTTAAAAATTTAAATAGTCATGAGATTTGACTAGAGTTCAATTATTTTTATCTTATAACTTATTTTTTTGAGAAGGGTCTCATTTTTGTTGCCTAGGCTGGAGTACAGTGGCATGATCTTGGCTCACTGCAACCCCCACCTCCTGGGTTCAAGCGATTCTCCTGCCTTAGCCTCCCAAGTTGCTGGGATTATAGGCATGCATCACTACAACCAGCTAATTTTTGTATTTTTTTTTTTTTTAGTAGAGAAGGGGTTTTACCATGTTGGCCAGGCTGGCCTCAAACTTCTTACCTCAGGTGATCCTCCAGCCTCAGCCTCCCAAAGTGCTGGTATTACAGGCGTGAGCCACCATGCTTGACCTTTGTAACTCTTTACTTGCATGAAGTAATGGTCATTTTACAAAATGCCTTCATATTGAAATATGTTACAGCTCTGCTGAACCAATAAATATATAAATATTTAAAACAATAAAAGTTACAATTATAAATAAATAACGAAAACATCTAGGGCTATTTCTATTGCCCTACGTAAATTTTATCTTAAGTATTACCTTTTATTAATGAGATTAAAGATTTTACTTTCCCTAAAATAGTAACTGGGAAGAAATCAAGAGGAATTATAAGGTATATACTATGCTATAAATTTTACACAAAGAAAGCATAAAACTAAGTAAAGATAGGTATTGGCAATATTATGGAATATTGTGGATTGCCATATTTTAAAATAAGGCACACAGGTTCAATATGATGGAGAGTCAAGAACAGGAGTTATAGAGAAGATCATTGTCCTTGAGGGCCACTCCAGGACACTGGACCATGATGTTGCAAAGAATTTCCTATGTATCTGACTGTAGATTTGTTGAGTGGGTAATAACTAGAACCTATCTTAATGCAATCATATTAAACAATTAAAAATTTTTTTTCGCATGTAATAGAGAAGATAGAGGGAGAAAAAAGACTACTGAGAAAAGATAATCAAGTCCTGATCTTTTGAGATATTTACATATCAAGAGAAACATTTTAAAAAGTAAACTTTGACAGAGACAGTAAGTACATTGCAGATAAGTAGGAAAAATACCATAATGCTACATAAACCTAACTCAGAAACTGTTAAGGATTAGGGAGTGATCAATGGTGAGCATATGAGTAGCAGTTGTCTATAAAAATACAAAGCTTTAGAGAAGTTTTATATAAATTCTGATGTTTTGGGCTAGTAACTGCCTGTGATGGCAGTCACCTCTATTCCATACAGGGACCTTTATGACTATGATATTTTGACAATATTAAAGCACTCAGTACTGATTCCCACTTCTTCTGGTTAACAACTTGCCACAAAAACAACCTTCCACCCCTAACAATGAACAAGCTTTCCTCTTCTGAAATATTCCCAAGCCATTAACTTGCCCTTCTATAGACAACCAAGGGCTGCCGGATGTAGCAGAAGACTAATTATATCTTCCTGCTTCCAAAAGTTCCATGTAAATAAAATGCTTGTCTAATCAGAGACTGCTTTTTCTCCTTTTCACTCTATAAAACGTATTCCTCTTTCCAACTCCCTTGAGACTCATGCTGGAATGTAAGTGATGACAGATGGGATCCCTCATTGAAAGTTTGTAAACAGTCTTTGTAAAAGTTGTAGTAAACTTAATTTTGACTTTGGTATTTGCTGAAAAATACAACTTCAATCCAAAGAACACCTGCAGACAAAATGGGCTTGTTGTGGCTAATGGAGACAGCACAAATCAAAACAGGTTTGAGAGGTCATGACAGGAGTAAGGGAACAGTCTTGTCAGAAAGTACAACCCATGACAAATATTGTGCTTTGCAGTCCTAGACTGGAACAGTTACTATAACCAAGGCCAAGATAAATTGCAAAGAGACTTGTGGTTTTGAGCCTAAAACCACCCAATTAGAGCTCAGCTGGCTCAACCAATCAAGGCTCAGTTTTATCACCAAATGGAACAAAAAGGTCTGAATTTTTTATTTGCACAAATGGACCAAATTGGGAACCTAGATGGAAACTTTCTCTATAAAAGCCAAACCCTTTCTTTATTTTCCAGAGTGCAGTTTGCTTGTACTGAAGATTGCATCTCCCCAATCTACAAATTATTTCTTAGCAAATAAAAGCCCTCCTTTTGGCTTCTGCAAATCTCATGGTCTTTTATTAACAAACAAAAGAACTCATACATTTTAAAGATGAATACATTTAAATATTGAATAAGTAACCACAAACTGCCAAATCAACATAGTAGTAGCTATTAATATTTTTATCATCTGCTATGATTAACAAAATTTCCTTGCTTAGTTTATTTACACTTCACCACAACTCAGAGAGACAATCACTGATAAAGAATATTGAAAGTTGGTTTTATATTTTTATTTATATTTTTCAAAGTTCAGTAAATGTGAACTACAACTTGAACTTTGGCCTTTTATTGTAAGATTTATTTCCTTTAGGAATTCACCACATTGCTTACATTATATTGCAATGGCAAGATTAAGATATTGCTATTCAAAAATTAGAATTATTGAATTGAGAAATATCAGAGAGTTGTCTTCTTAAGGGAATATTGCTCTGGCTGGGGATTTTTAAAATGATATATTCATTGATTGTGAAAAAACAGATAAAAAAATATCATTAGAACAGTGAAATTTGGGAAAACATTAAAACATGAATATGCTTTGCAGAATAACTTCTCAATTTTAAATGCAGAAAATGACATAAAAGTATATTGCATGTTATATTTAACTTAAAGATTAAAGGATCAATAAAATATCATTGTTACATCTACATTTGGTGAGAGATTCAGTGCTTTACAAATGCTAACATAAGATTCTTTCATATCATATGTATGATTCACTTTGATAGAGAAATCTGGCTTTTAATATCAATTTAGAAAGTTCTCATATTTAATGTTTATTTACCGTTGGTAATCTTTTTATAAAACTCCTAATGTATTACTTTCTGGCCAGTAAAATACTGAAATAAGAAATCTGAATATTTAAACATTTAAGAACGTCAGCAGATTTGATTTGAACTTAATACTAAACACATATTTACCCCAAGCTACTGATTCCAAGTCAAATATTTTCAGTCACTGATCTCTTTACTTCTATTTTTCTAAATAAAATAGAAAGTAAATTTTTTTTTGGGACAGGACCTTGCTCTGTTGCCTAGGCTGCAGTGCAATGGTGTGACCACAGCTCACTGCAGCCTTTACCTCTCAGGCTCAAGGGATCTTCCTGTCTCAGCTTCTCAAGTAGATGGGACTTAGCCACCATGCCCACCTAAATTTTAAATTTAATCTTTTTCATCTTATATTTTTAATGACTGGGTTTCACCATGTTGTCCAGGCTAGCCTTAAACTCCTGGCCTTAAGTGATGCTCTTGCCTCAGTCCCCTGAGAAGCCAAGGTTACAGAAATAAGCTGAAAATATCTTCATTATATTCATTTATAATCATATCCTTATCTAAAAGTTTTAGTATTTTAAAAGGTTTCTATTTTGCTATTTTCTTATACACAATTAAAAGTTCTTTTTATTAAAATGATTATTTTTTGGTCAAGTTTTCTTTCATATTCTGAAAATTTGATCATATGCATATAGTACCATTAAAAGGCTATTAATCATGAAGTTCACCAACTTCCAATGTTTTCTGAAGGAATAATATTTAAACACGATGAACAACTAATTTAACAAGCATTAAGAAAGTATATATACTGCAATTTTCAAAGCAATTTTTAATTATATTTTAAGTTATAAACCAAAGCTTAATGATGAGCAATTCCATGTTTAGGTAAAAATATGTCTAAAATTTTCTAAAATAAAAGAGGTAGAATAAGTTTGAAAGTTAAAAAATCCCATGTTTAATCATCAAGATCAATAACTCTCTTGCAATCAAACTTGGTTTCATGGCGTTCTATCCAGAAAGCATCTAGTTTTAGATTTGGATTTGTATAATATACTCTGATACAGTAATTCATGATTATGGGTATTCATGTCTTTAATGTGGCCTATTTTAATAATCATAATTATGAATTATTGTATCAGAGTATATTATACAAATATAATATATATTATAAACATAATAACTTTGTATAATGTACTCTGATTATACAAATATAGTGTAGTGATGTTTTGGGAGATAACACATTTATGGGCTAAGTTCTAGCTGAGCCTAACATACAAGATGATTACTTTTTTCTTCTTAGAAGTTATATATCTTTCTGTAATTATTTTCTTCTTGCCCAGGTCTTTATATTTCTTCCACTTGGCTATATTTTATCCTTATAAACCTACAAATCTGATCCCATTATTAAAATACTAGAAATCTTTTGACTTTAGGGTGAAATTCAAGACTCATTAGCACATAAAGATTACATGTGGCATAGTAGAAAGATTGTAGTTTGGTGAAGCAATGAGAATTAAGAATAAATCTAGGTTTTTCACTTCCAAAAATTCAATTTGTTAATGTTTGAGATAGACATAATAATAGACAATTTACCAGATTGTCATATAGACTGAGGAAGAGTGTGTTTATACGGCATGTGTTATAGCAGATGCTCATAAAATGGTAGATGAGATTATGTTCCTTAGCATGATACGTTTATTAGTGTCCAGGCTTCACACACTATTACCTCTTGCTTTGTCTTGTTTTTTAAACTCTTGTTTTTTTCTGCTTTTTTGCAGTGTTTTGCTCTTTCTAAATCTAGCTCTCACTTATGTTATAGAATGAAGAGAAGAGACTGTAGAGGTGTAAAGGAAAAATGGGAATTTATTAATTGACGGTTTCATTATCGGGTTTTTTTCATTGTGATGAATACGAATAACAGATGTATCCAAGAGAATAAAATAAGGCAAATTGTGAAGGCTAACTTTTCCTTCATAGAAAAGAAGTGAAGGAAGAAAAATTCTAGGACTAGGCTTCCACATTTTGTTTTAACAAAGTTGTGTACTTTTAATGTGCTCTTTCTATTTCTGTGCAATATTTGAGACTGTAAAATGCTCAATATATTTTTGTTTCATATAATTGGATTTTCAGCTAAATGGACTTTCCCAATTTTAATTGCTTCTTTCAAAATTCATTTTACTTTCACAAAACTTGCTTTGATAGTGTCGCCATATTAGGTTTTACCCGTACGATGAGAAGCATAATGTATCCAAGTTAAAAAGCTGTTCTGCTGCACCTTACATACTTGGGGGTTTTGAACAAAGATTAAGAAACGAAGGCAACACATCATGTACTGAACACAGGTGCATGTACATATTATGCACATGATGTGTTGCCTTCATTGTCTGCTTTGAACCTTGTCTGTAATAATATGTGAAACTAAAGGCTTGAGGTTCTAATTAAGGTGATGAGATCAGAGATAATGTTTATGCATAATAAATTAGAGAGTGTAAAGTAAATATTCTTATTCATGAACTGACTACAGGAATAATTTCAATGAAAACCTATAAATATATCAGATGTCACTTAAGTTTTTTGCTTGTAATATTATAAGGCAAATTTTTACTATATATGTTAAAATTGTGATAACATAATAAAGGTAAATATGTTCTGTGTGTGTGTGTGTGTGTGTGTGTGTGTGTGTGTGTAAGAGGTTTAATTTTGTTCATGAAAGTGACAACTGTGTATATTTGGGGGCTTATATTTTGTCATATTAATCAAAAATAATTAAAATTATAGAGAAAAACACAAGCTAAGATGGGATTGTATTAAACGCTTTTCCTGAAGCATTATTTCAAATGCAGACCCTCACTGACACTTTGAAATAATATCCCAGTAAGAAAAAGAGAAATAATGTTAGGAGTCATCACGAAGCTCCTACACTATACTTCTAAATCAGGTAAAGAAAATATAACAGTAAGTTGATCAAAAATTATTCTAAAGCCAAGAATATGTTTTAGATTTATTCTGATTTTTAGATACGTTGATTGGATTGTTTAATCGACAGTATGGGGAAAAAATGAGTTTTTAAAATGAAAATTTCTTTGCAACAAAACAATGTAAAAAGGATTTTATAAAATAGATAAAACAAAGACGAAAAATGACAAAGAACCACTGACGTGGCAGAGTGATGAACAGAAAAATAAAGGCAAATTTATTTAAAACCCTGTTCTACAGTAAATTAAAAACCGCATAGTAGACACCAAATCATAACTTTATTCTTTTATTCCCTTTTATGGAAAGAATTCAATTTTCAAAAATAAAGATAGTGCATTTTTTTCCTACTCAAAGATTTTACCCTCTATTCATTGATTCACTCAGAATTAGTGAAAATCTGAATTTTATGAGGATATCCCCACTAAATTCAATAATATCTTGATCTTTGTTTCAAAAGAAGACAGAGAAACCAAGACTACTATGACTAATTTAAGCAGAACAGTCATTTATTGGATGACTCAGTAATTCCTTGGAAGTAAAATTGTTAGGGAAGGTAGGTTTCCTAAGTATGAAAGTCAAGTCTACTGACACTGCCAAGAGATATCTCGAGACTTCACATTTGTCACACTTCAATCTCCAGGGAACATGTCTCTGATTCTATGGTCTTCCAAATCACCACATTAATAGAAACTAATCTCTAACTTTCCCTTGAACCTTTGGTCACTGTGTCAGTTTTCTAGGGCTTCCATAACAAAATAACACATAGTGAGTAGCTTAAATAGCAGAAATTCATTTTCTCACATTTCTGGAGGCTAGAAGTCTCATATAAGGATATAAGTAGGGATGGTTTCTTCTACAGGCTCTCTCCTTTGCTTATAGGTGGCCATCTCCTCCCTATATCTGCACATTGTATTTCCTGTGTAGCCATGTCCAAATTTTTTTATCTGTAAGGACATCAGTCATACTGGATGAGAGTTTCCACCCACAATGGCCTCATTTTAACTTTTATCATCTTTTTCAATGCCCTATGAGCAAGTACAGTCACATTCTGAAGTATTGAGGGTTTCCCTCAGACCCAAGAGAGCCTCTATACTCATTGAGTCCTATGTACAAATCATTACCTAACTTGGTAGGTAAACACTCTAAAAGTCTAATTTAAAAATACGCTCTTCAACAACAGCTGAGTCCCACCAAATCCGAACAACTATGCTTCACCTACTCACTGAATAACTACTCAGTTGAATAGTGGCCAACTATTCAAACCATAGTAAAGTAAAACAAATACCAAATTAGAATAAATCTGACTGTTTCTATATGTCTCTTCCATTTTCTGTATTTTATTTTCCTTTTCCTGTACATAAATTCTGACCATGCAACAGCATCGGTCTGTCTAAATCAGCTGTGATTCTGAAGGTTGCCTGATTTGCAAGCCATTTTTTTCTTACTCAATTAACTCTGTTAAATCTACTTTATGTGAGTTTTTCTTTTTACAGATCTGGTTTTAGAAGTAGCATCTGAAGTAAAACTCCAGTGACTCCAGGAATGTGAGTCTCCCAGGCGAGTTGCCTACAGGAACAGTTGTGCTCACAAGTCTCTTGTTTGTAACCAGAGACTGTAGATGAGTGTTTTCTCAGATTGCAAACATAGCTAAAAAGTGTTATGAGCTCTTGAGTTTATTTGAGCATTATTCAGACTGAACTGAGTCCCAGTCTGGGACTCCACATTCTAGAATTCCAGTTAATTTTATGTATAAAAATTATGGTTCCATAATGTTTTAGAAAATGGGTTAATCTTTCTAGAGAAAACTTAGAATTAAGGTGGTTGCAATGAGAAAGTTTTGATTTTGATAAAATTGTTTAGTTGTGAGGCTATTAGAAAAATGGGGATTGAAAACCCTACAAAACAATGGGAGGATTCTTCAATTGGTATACAAAAGCTTATAAAAGGCTAAGCAAATTGAAAATTGCACCTCTAAAGATTCTTTGCAAAAAACAAAAAGCTAAGCAACAGACTAAAGACATTACAAATTAGGACTGTATTCTGACTAAACTAATCCTAATTGTTCCTTTTCTTTATTCATCTCTGCCTACATACTCTGAATCTACTAATATTTTTGCTAAATTACCTGCCACTCTAGGGATAATATTTTTAAAGTTATATAAGACAGATGCCTTACAGATTGTGACCTTCTGATCAGCCAGGTATTCCTCCTGTAATTACTTCCACTCCAAGATCTAGAACTGAGCTTAGAGCCATTGTAAAATAATTCCACGATCTAAGAAAAAAATCCTCCTAAATTTACTGAGGAATTTAAAATTCTCATAAGAGCTTATGATTCAAGACTCCCTGACTTTAAAACCTCCTCACAAAAATAATCGAAAAGAGCTAAAAAAAAAAACTATTAAAAACGTTTTAAATTCAATCCTAAAAGACTTCCCCAAAATTTGATTAGTCCATAATACAATATTGTAAATAAAAAAGAATAAACCAATTTCAGATTACAGAATTTACTTAGAAACACTGTTTGTAAAACATGCTGCACTCAAAATGTAAAACAGAGGACTTCCTATATGGATTAAAATGACATTAACATTTATAAATGAACTTAACAGTTTAATTAAACTAAATTTAATAGTTTAATTAAAAAGTATTAATTGAGATAGAAATGTACAGATATGACTCAATTTGTGACCTTAGCCAAACAGTTGGAAAAAACTCCAGAGCAAGAAAAACCCAAAAGTTATGTCTGTAAGAATGAGCTATGTCTCTGTATTACAATAGTTACAGAGGCTCGGACCAAAGAGATCTTCTTTTCCTTATTGTAAGTCATAACCAGAGGTCATAAAACCAAGATTCTTTACCCTGATATTTTTGCCTTTAGTATAAACAACAAAGACACTAAATATGCAGTTGTCCACTTTGACATCTGTCCACCAATAAACCTCCTTTTAGGCTGGACTGTTTCACCATAAGAGGGAATAAAGAGTTTTGGTTTTTTGTTTTTTGTTTTTTGTTTTTTTTTTAGCTCTCATGATGATTATCAACATTGATTAGGCTCTAAGAGATTCTGAAATAAATTGACTCCTATAATATCATTCAATATACATAAATAAACCATGCTTAAGATAAATGGGGAATTGTATACAGTCATGGTGGACATTTGAGCCACCTTATATACTATAAACTGTTATTTTATTATATTTTTAGTCCATAAGCAATTTTTATTTATTTAGTCATTTTTCGTATTTATTAATCTCAACTTCTATTTTAAAAGGTTTGTTACATGCGAATATTTTGTGCTTCTGAGGTTTGATATATGAATTCTGTCACCAGGTAGTGAGCACAGTACCCCAAAAGTGGTTTTCAACCCACCCCCCATCCTCCTTCTTCCTCTAGCAGTCTTCAGTGACTATTGTTCCCATCTTAACATCCATGTATGCTCAATTATTACCTCCTACTTATAAGTGAGAACCTGCAGTATTTGGTTTTCTGTTTCTGTGTTAATTTGCTTTGGATAATGACTACTAGCTCCATAAATACTGCCAAAATAACATGATTTTGTTCTTTTCTATGGTATTCCATGCATGGTATTCCATGGTCTATATGTACTATATTTTCTTTATCCAATCCACCAAAGATGAGCACCTAGGTTGATTCCCTATCTTTGCTATTGTGAATAATGCTGCAATAAACATGTGAGTAGACATGTCTTTTCTGTAGAACGGCTTATTTTCTTTTGTGTATATTCCCATTAATGAGATTGCTGGAATCCACTTTAATAAGCCAACAAATTCATCAAAGTAAAAAGGTGGTGAGGGTTTCAAATAAAGTTCTAGAGGTTCCCATATCTAAACATGTTCAGTTAACTTTGGAAACTATTTCTAAGAAAACATAACTTTTTACTATGTGACACTGCTCCAGTGAACTTAATGTAGTGAGACTTATGTTCAAGCTAGAAAGAAACATAAAATTCTTCTCAGGGAGAAGTAATCTTAGAGTTTCTTGGCTTTCCTAAAATAGAACTCTTATGCAATCTACAAACAAAAATTAATGAAATCAAAACTCAGGCCTATAATGTCCCTGACCTTTCAAAAATACCTAAATGTTTATGGGTCTCCTCAATTGGTATAAAAAATATTACAAACCTATAAAACTAAATAGAACATTTTAAACCTTTACATAAATTATCCAAATATTCACTAAAGCTCCAAACAGTTCAACGACTCTCACCAATTGTATTTAATTAAACAAAGACTTATAATTCCATACACAAGTCCTTGTAGCACTTTAGTCCTGCCCATTGAAAATCCAAATAGATGAGACTAGAAACGTGTTCAAGATTTACAGGAAATTAACAAAATTGTAATACTATTTTTTTCAAGATGGCTAATTAGAAATGTAGGACTCCAGTTCTTCTCAGAAAACAGAACCAAAGTTCAAGATGAATGATCATGTCCCAAGTGGAATACTGAGGGCAGAGTACTGGAATCAATTGCAGAACCAATGGAGGAAAGGTGAGGCACAGAAAAATGAAGGAAGCAAAAAGTTGACAGAGAATGTTCTCCGAAGAGCTTGGAATCCTGTGGAAAGGGTAGGTGGGAATCCTTCTTCACTCTCTGGCCTGTGACACAGAGTATGGACTACCATACTGTTGGAAAGCCCCTCTAACTTCACAAGCGCAGGAACTACTGCTGGCAATAATTTGGGGATATAATGAGAGCAGAGCATCAGGCTGCCAGCTCACACAGATTTGCTCACCTTCACTTAAAACCAGAACTGAGGTAATGGGTACAATAATTGCGGTGCACTTGTTGTGGGCCACTATCCTGCCCAAGGAATCTCAGATCTTGTGTTTCCAAATCACTAGATCCCCTGAAAACATTCCCCAGAACTTACAGAGAATGTGACAACCACAGAGTACGGGTGGGATCCTGCAGAGGTGCAGAATTCTTAGAGGACTAGCCCTCATGACAGGTTGCCCCTAGGAAAAAGCTAAATGCAACATGGGGAAGTGCTTCTTGTGACAAAAGAAAATATATTTTTTTTCTGCTCAAGAGCTCTCCTTGTGAGCATAAAATTATCATACCCCTCCTTATGGGTATGATGCTGGGCTCTGTAGCAGAGGAGTGTTGCCCTACACCAGCTGCCAGGTTGCACAAGTACTGAAGCCTCCCACCCCCACCCGACACACATACACATAAATAAACGTGGAGAGGGAGACATCTCCTACCCAGCCGCTGCTATGAATATAGTCATGGTTGTTCCCATTAGCGATTGGTGCAACAGCACCTGTGACAGGTTTTTCCAAGCTATTGAGGGTAGCTGTGACCTCATTGATGGTCTGTTGGCAAGCTCATGCTTAGATGCAAGGCAGGGCATATTCCACATGCTATGCAGAGTGGCAGTGCTCTTGCAGCATAGTGTAACAAGACACACAGCTGTGTCTTTTGAACTAAGGAAAAATGTTCCACTGAGACCATTTGGATAGTAGCCACAGGATTGGCATTTTCAGTGGACCTCAGGTGCATACAGCCTATGGATAGAAGATATGTCACAAGCCCTGGGACAATGGTGTAACAGTGAAGATCATGTCCCTTCCTTCTTAAGAGGTGGAGCTGGTGCAGCCTCTTTCTCCCCCTGACAGAGACCTTGGTACAATTCACCAAGAGCTACCCCTACAATTTCTAGCAATGTAGGTGCTTTCAATTGTCACTGGGGTATTGAAGGACAAGCTTGGTCGTCCAAGTTCTTCCCATCTTTGTACACCCAAACCAGGTCTGAGCAGGAAACTCAGGACATGGGGTAATCTACAGACTAGCTACCACTTGTGACAACAGCAATCCTTTATCTGCAACAAAGAACAAATAACATACCCATTGGCTTTTTGCCAAAGCTCTTATTCAAAAGTAAGAGCTATAACTTTAGGAATTCACATCACTTACTAAAACTTTAGGAACTGACATCACTGTCACTATTGTAAAATCTTATTTGGTTTTAGTATGGAGCTTATAAGTCTTTCTTGGTCTCAATATGTATTTATAAGTCACAGTTTTATGTCATTTGAATGGCTTTCTATGTTTATGTTGACCAAGTTGAAAAGAGACCATTTAATTTTTGATAGATGACTGCATATAAAACATTTAAGACTTGAGAGGATATAATCCATTAGGGATCCTATGATAACTGTCAATAGGATAATGCCAAAATATTAAAGTATATTCTTTCACAAGAGTTTTTGTGAAACAAACCACGCGAAAGAAGTCAAATAGGCAGTTTAACAGTATTAGAGACTAATTGGTCATAGTCTTTAAAGTAACTTTCCCTATAAATTCTCCTAAGAGCTTCTATAAGCAGAGGATAAAATGTCAATAACCAAAATTAACTGTAGCCTTAACACGGACAAAATAAGCCAGTTTCAACTAAAAAAAAAAATGCATTCCAGTGGGGTTCCTGGGACTCTCTTTATTTTAAAGGCAGGAGCAAGTCAAGCCAAATAGTAAGATCCGAAACAACAAGGAGGCAAAATGGAATACATAGATTCTCTACAGACAAAATATAGGTCCTCTGGGCATCTAGAAGAGGATACTTAGCTGTATTTAATAGAAGTCCATTAGATTTGTTTGCCCATCCATCTGTATGACTCTGAAAAAAAGCTTAGTGATAAATTTACTTGTTCCTGAAATTTTAGTGTTATTGTTGTCTGTAATTGTTCCTGGTGCAAAATATCTATAGTATTAATTTGTGAGTGTAGTAAAGATTCTGATTCATTATTGATATTTGACTGACTTCTTTATAAGTCTCAACCTCCTTTTCTTCTTTGCCCCTACATCTGGACTAGCATCTGCTAGTTTCCTCCTTTGATGCTAGTGGGAAATTTAAACCTTGCAATTTTGCAGCCTTCATAAGTGCACAACCTGCTCTTACTACTTAGTCCAGTTACGCTTCTCTGAGTATCTATCCACTGTGTAAAAATAAATAAATAAATAAAATTAGCTTGCTGGGTGGGGTATCATGAGCCTTGACATTTGTCCTAAAATGAACAAAAGTTGATTTTACCTCTATAAAATGGCTCCCAAAACACAGGGTAAGTAAATAATTTGTTTTTCTAGAATGGGAGTATCTGGTCTTAATCTGCATAATGTTTTTTTTAAATTAAAAAGGAATCAAACACACAAAATTATATATTTCTAATTTCTAACCATGCAATTGTGTGGTTAATTCTACAACTAAATATTGGACATTTACTAACAAATAAAATGATTATGATTATTAAAGTTCAAGCAAATTTAAGAATCAGATTATTGTAACCCAGGGACTGAGATGAAGTATTACTCATTAAAAAATGTATGTGTTAAACAGTTGTATAGGTGCCAGTTAAAAGTAAGGGAACAATTATATGATAGATGAGGATGATAGAGAGAGAGAGAGAGAGAGAGAGAGAGAGAGAGAGTGATATGGATCTCCAAACTAGTACATTTATGTTAGCAAAAGAGAACACAATTAACAGTTACACTGAGAAAAGGAATACAAAGCAAAAATAACCAGAAAAATTGATGTGTTTGGGCATTTAGATTAAAATCAAAGATTCAGATTTATGTAACGATACATGTAAGTTTACCTAACTCTGTTATCTTATATTCTTTTCTTCATTTCTATTGGATGTCAACATTCAACTCTGAATTTATTCTAGATTGCTAGATTAAATAAGAATCTCATGTTCTGCCTTAAGTCTCTCTTCTCTCAATGAATAGTGTTAACACGACTATCAAATTTAAACTTCTAAAATTATAGGTTGTACCTCTTTGCTGAGGAATCTTTCTGATTTCTCCAGTAATGAAAAAAGAATTGCCCTTTCTTTTCTGGTATACGTTTTAAAACCCTGTCTGTAATTTACAACACTAAAATTTTCCAGTTCCCCAGTAAGACAACTTTTTCCTATTGCAATTTCCACTGAATTCTGAAACATCTGGATTCCCACTGAACATAACCTATGTACTATACCACATACCACTTTGGTATATATTGTATATATTGTTTCTCTCTCTCTCTCTCTCTTTCTCTCTCTCTCTCTCTCTTTCTCTCTCTACCTATCCATCTCTACCCCTTTCCTTCCCTTTCCACCCATCTCCCCATATATGGTAATCTCCTCTTCTCCTATTAAAGACTTTTAAAATTTTTTATTTGAGCTGAGGATCAAAATAGAACAAAGGAAACTGTTTAAATATGAAAAAAATAGAATAATAGATTCAGAATAATAATAATGGTAATAACTAGTATTTAATGAGAACATACTATAAAAACCAGGCTCTGTACTAACATATCTACAGGTCTTTAGTAATCTTCCACAAATTCCATGAGGCACTTACTGTACTTATCTTCTTTTTAGGGGGTAATAAATTTGAAGCTTAAGGAGAGCAAACACTATTCCCTAAGATTTCCAGAGCAAGTGAAGCTATTAAAACCTGTTAATACCTGGCTTAAGAGTTTGTGCTATTAACATCTGCAGCACATTTGAGGATTCTGCCAGTTAAGCCATATGCAGTGCATCTAACTTGGAATTGACAGGAAGTAGGTTTTTTTGTTTATTTTTTCTTCAAAATTGATTTAGTTTAAACTCAGTCCATCATTTGACCAGATAAAGTCAAGTCTGGGTGAGGCTTTATTTATTAAGGTACTTAAATTTCTTTTAGATTCAGCTTCAAAAAACAGTATTTTAAAATTTTATTTTGTGTGTCCTATGCTAATGAAGTTTAGTAAGTGACCACATATATATTATTAAAGTATAATAAGCAACATTACACTCAAATTAGCTTTGAAGGTTATAGACTATTGCGCAAAATAACCATTACCTCATCCACTTCTATTTATTGTGTATTGAAGGTACATTGTTGAAACACAGAAGCAATAATGGATATCACCAACACCTTATCAGTTTTAAGTATATAGACTATGCCAATAACTATAGAAGATTAAAAAAATTGAGCTAATATTATAAGCATAAAGGATTAAATATATTAGAAACAGTAATGTACTAAAGTAAAATAATGTCACATTGTTTTCTAAAGTCATACAATGTGCCTTCAGAATAATTGTTTCTTTGGCTAAATAGCTTATTTCAATTTTTTGTTTGCTTTAATCTAATTTTCACATGACTTAAGAATATGGATAAGAATATAAAATAGATTGTGGTTAACATTACTGTGATTACTCTTCCTGAGAGAACACATCTTTTTTGACACTGAGGCCAATCATACAATCACCTGGGTAATCTAGCTTTTAAAAAGCTGAAAATTATTTGTCTGTAGATGAATAAAAAGTTGCTTTATTCTTTGCATTGTTAAGGAGTTTAATGCATATTTATTATTACAATCTGTAGTCCCTCATGCATTCTTTAATTTCATTAGAGATAATGGGTAAATTGATACTCAGGACACTTTCTTACATTCTACTTTTGTCTCCATGCTGGCATGGAGGAAATACAGTCAGCATATAATCAGATAAGTATTATGGAATACATTGTCCTTTGTTTTAAATTTAGAAATCCCTTCACAGGTTCTTTTCTGTACTGAAATGCACTAGCCTTGTGGACACATGTCAATAAAAAAAATTTAAACAATTAGCCTAATAAGAAAAGGATATTTTATGCTTTCGGAAAAATTATTAAAATATTAATATGGTTTAAAGCTTCATCAGTGGCTCCTTATACAAAATGTAATTAAAATTTAGAACTATTTACTAAATTTCAAATAGTGCATAATTTTGTGCTTTACTGATATGGTCCTGCTTAAAAGAGAAGAAACTTGGCTTTAAAATTATACTATTTACTGAGATAATGAAGCTCAATGCTTGTTCAAGAGAAAAATAACAATGACAAAACCAAAACCAAACAAAACTTGAGGTTTACAGCAACATTTTATTTTACCAGGGACTTCAAGGAAAAAGGAAAATAACACTAATCAGGAAAAGAGAAATGAGTTATAGCAGTATAAAAATTTTAAAAATAGACATCAATTATATCCATAGTTCTATTAAGATTCATTAAAATGATAAATGAAGATAAAATCCTACTATCTATAATTTACCTATCAATTTGTAGAATATAGAGTCATGACAATTTAGAAAATATGTTGTATAATAATTAAACATAAATCTCAAAGGAGATTTTGGAGGACACCTGGGCGATGTAAGGGTATAACTCTGTTCTTTTTCAAAATTATTTTATTCATTCAGGATCCTTTGCATTTCTACATTAATTTTAGGGGCCTCTTGTTAATTTATGCAAAAATAAAAATAAAAAATAAAAAACCCATGGCCAGAAATGATTTCAAAAAAAATTGTGCAGAATTGTAGATCAATTAATGATACTAAATTTTCCAATCCACAAACCATGTGAAGTATTTCATTATTTAGCACTACTTTAACTTTTCATATAAAGTTTTGTACTTTTCAAAGCATAATACATTTTTTGTTAAAATAATTTCTAAACAGTTTATTATTTTCAAGCCATTGAAAATAATTCTTAATTCTATTTTTCAGATTATTAATTTATAGTATATAGAAATACAAGTTATTTTTGTGTATTGTTCATATATATTCTGCAACATTACTAAACTTACCTATTAATTTTAATAGTAACTTCCTTAGATTATTTTATATACAAATAGAAGTAATATTGATCCATCCATTTCACATTTGCTTATTTAAGGTTAAACCCTAAAGAAGGAAAACTTGTATTCCATCAAGGTTTCTGTTCTTATAAGGTTATAAACCTAGAAAAAATTCCATGTTTGGCCATAAGTCTTCAAGAACAATAAATACATGTGTAATAAATCTATACAGAAAATAATACTTTATAGAGAGACATAAATACATGTATTAAAAATAAATAAGCCAGAGTGACATTTCAGAATGGAAAGTAAACTTTCTTCCAAATGTCAATATTATCAAAATTGATTTATACATTTATCTCAGATGTAGACCAAATTATGGTAAAGATTATCTGTAGCACTTATTTCTGAACTCGGGACATACTAAAGCAGTTTATCTGAGAGAATAATTGGAATTTGATTAATAATGGACAATCATAAAATCAAAGAGAGTTTAAAAGTCAGTATTTGATTAAGAATTTTCTACAGTTTGTGAAAAGAGATATTTTAAATCTGCAAAGTGTGAAATAGTGTTTACAGTTGGTACTGATCTAAATAGTTCATCATCATTCTTTGGAATAAAATATAGTATGTGTCTTCTTCCACAACTGGAATGAATCAATTGTGTAAATTAGAGGCTATTTGACAACTTTGATGACACCTAAGTGACTATTTTTTTCATTTATACATAGAATAATATATTTACAAAAACAAATTAAGTAGTTATAGAGAAAAGGGAAAAACTAAGATAAGGAGTAGAAAGAAAACTATGAAAAATATTTGCAAAACATATGATTAATAGGGTTTTGGTGTGATCAGAATTTTAAAATTGCCCACCAAAATTTTCTGCCTAATTTCTGGGAGGGAGGGTATAGTGTTACAGAATACGCTGATCAGGGCTTTTGCAGATGTAACTAAAGTCCTTCATCACTTATATTTGAGTTAATCAAAAAAGAGATTATCTATTAAGACCTATTCTAATATCAGTTATTTAAATAGCAATGAGTTTTCCACAGGTGGTCACAGTTTGATACATTAGGAGACTTGAAGAGCAAAAAGGAGTTGACATGTTGTTGGTTTAAAATGGAGGACACCCCTGACAAGAAATTTGAGCAACATCTGGAAGCTGAGCATAACCTGCAGGTAAACAGGTAGCAAGGAACTGGGGCCTCCAGTCGTATGACCACAGATATTTGATCAGGAACTGAATGATTTCTTAAGGGGATTATCCTCAAAAGCCTCTAGAGAAGCGCTTTGCATGCCTGACAACTTGATTTTCATCTTTAACTTCTAGAACTGCAAGATATGAATATGCATTGTTTTAATCTTCTAAATTTGTGATGTTTTGATGCAGCAATAAAACATAATTAAATGCTTAATACAAAGTATGTTTTAACAATCATTAAATAAAAGATGGATATCTTATTGAAAATACAGACCAAAAGGTGTAAAGAAGATCATAAAATTTTAAATATAAATGACAAAAATCTGGAAGTAAAATTTTTAAGCACACTATAGTAAAGAAATAAAAAAAAAGAAAGATGTTTTTCAGTGATCTAATGTGCAGCGATCTAAATGGAAAGTTATTCTTTCACTCATTCAGTTAGAAGCGTTTACTGAGTTTTTACTAGTTACTACGTATAGGGCTGCATGCATACAGATTCGCAAATTGATTGGCACCCATCTCAATCATTCAGATAAATTGCCTGGGTTGAGCTGAATGGACATGGTACAATACCATTCTTATCCACCTCCAGCTGGCATATAAACTGACACAGCTTTCAATAGTCAATTTGGTAACATATGCAGTTTTGCACAACTTTGTATTCTTAAAATTATTAATTTTAGTGCTCAGAGTATATTCAAATTTTGAGGTTTATACAAAATATATAGTATATTATACAGTATTGTATATTATAGCATTTTAATTTCAAGATTATGACAAAATAACTAAAAGCTGTCTTATATGACACAAGATAATTCTTAATGAAGTATAACCATATAATGGTATCTGAATCACGTTTTAAGAATCACATTTCTGAATAATAATTGATGCTCAGGAATACAGGCAATGAAGTTTCACACAGGATCCCACTGTCATAATTAGTTATATAAAAGCTATACGCCAATATAATTTGGAAAAATAAGCTGCTCTTTGGCTGGTTTTCCCTATCCTAAAAGAAAAAAGTAGCTTTGTGACCTACTAATAAACTTTATCAAAACATGAAGAGATAATTATTATTGCTTTAAGTACTGTTAATTTAGTTCTATGATTATATATTTTATTCATGAGATATCAAACTTGATCTAACTTCTTAATTTTCAAGGCTCTGACAGCTCTTTACACTACATATTTTATTCAAGTAGAATATGATTTAGCTATACAGATTAAAAGTGACTGCTGTCCTACCTCAAAGCATTGGGACAGAGAGGACAGCCATGATTCTAGAATGACAGATAAATAAAAGGAACAGTCAGCAGAGTAAACAGACACCCAGAAAGTGGGAGAAAATCTTCACAATCTATACATCTGACAAAGGACTAATATCCAGAATCGACAACAAATTCAAACAAATTAGTAAGAAAAAAAAAATCTCATCAAAAAGTGGGCTAGGGACATGAATAGAGAATTCTCAAAAGAAGATATACAAATGGCCAACTAACATATGGAAAAAAACTCAACATTACTCACGATCAAGGAAATTCAAATCAGAACCATAATGTGATACCTCCTTACTCCTGCAAGAATGACCATAATCAAAAAATCAAAAAACAGTAGATATTGATATCGATCTGGTGAGCAAGGAATACTTCTACACTGCTGGTGGGAACGTAAACTAGTACTGAGATGAGAAAATTCATTTGTTCCCCTTGCAGGGTATGCAACAGGGAAAATTAATCATTTCTTCAGTGCCCTGCTAATCAAAATTCTAGGACAGCATACAGACGGGCAGGCTGCGAGGCTCTGACCCCATGGCAGTGTCTAGGGGTGGGTGTTTACAGCTCCTGAAGCCCCGAAGCCTATTTGTGGTATGTTAAAGGTGCTCTTTTAGTTTTGACAGCTATAGGTGGCTTGTGTTAACCCACTCAATTACATGCCCTACCTTGTCGGGAGGACAGAAGGCTTTCTGTATCCCGGGTTCTTGCCTTGGTATACCAGAAGAATCAGATCACATGTGGGCTTGGAAAATGAGTGTAAGGTCTTATTGAGTGAAAGTAGCACTCAGCAGATGGGGGAGTCAAAAGGGAGATGGCTTTGCCCTGGAGTCATCACTCAGCAGCCTGTGCTGTCCTCTGACTGCCCCAGCCACACTCTGCCTCCTTCTGCTAGTGATGGCCTGTGGACCCGAAGGTGTCTGTTGGTGTGCTCTTTTCCTGGCGTGCTTCCCGCAACAACCTCTCAACATCTCGCCATTTGTGTCTTCTTCCGCAGACCTACTCCTCTTGATGTCCAGCCTCTTATGTGCCCGCCTGCTAGGGTGGGGATGGCGGGGGTTACTTATAGGCACAGGATGAGGGCATAGAGGGCTGAGGTGGTCTCGGGAAATGCAACATTTTGGTGGGAAGGCAGGAGTGCCTGTCACCACCTAGGTCTATGGGCACAAGCCCAGGGGTGGAGCCCTGACCAGGGATCCGCACTTCCCTTCCCAGCACTTCCCTGGCCCCTTCTGTATCAGTACAGTCACTATGGAAAACAGTGTGGAGATTCCTTAAAAAACTAAAAGTCAACTACCATTTGATCCAGCAATCCCACTACTGGGTATCTTCCCAGAGGAAAATAAGTCATTATACAAAAAGGATACTTGCACACGCATGTTTATAGCAGCACAATTCACAATTGCAAAATTGTGGAACCAACTCAATGTCCATCAGTCATGCAGTAGATAAAGAAACGGTGATATATATATATATATATATATATATGTGTGTGTGTGTGTGTGTGTGTGTGTGTGTGTGTGTGTGTATATATACACATACATATATATATATATGTGATGGAATACTACTCAGCCACAGAAAAGAATAAATTAACAGCATTTGCAGTGACCTGGATGAGATTGGAGACCATTATTCTAAGTGAAGTAGCTCAGGAATGGAAAACTAAACATCTTATGCTCTCACCGATACGTGGGACCTAAGCTATGAGAACGCAAAAGTGTAAAAATGATACAACTAACTCTGGGGACTTGGGGAAGAGTGGGAGTGGGTCAAGGGATAAAAGACTACAAATATGGGTCAGTGTATACTGTCTGGGTGATAGGTGCACCAAAATCTCATAAATCGCCGCTAAAGAACTTGCTCATGTAATCAAATACCACCTGTACCCCAACAGCTTAGGGAAGAAATATTTTTTAGTAATTCTTTGATTATCTATTAGCAAATTTTGTGAATTTTTGATCTTTCACTATGTAACAACTATAGGAAAAGACAATTTGTGGATTGTGATTTTAACATATCCTTCAAACCACTAACAAGTCAAGAAATAGTTAGTTTATTTACTTTATTTGAGCCTTAATACGTTTACATTTTCCTCTTAAGCTTTCTAATGAGTTGTTGAATTTGGGAAGGCTACCTATATTTAGCTGCTCCAAATATCAAATTAACTGTGTGCTCACGGTTATACTAACTGATTGTCCAACAGAATCACAAGCTCAACATATTTTGAGTTTGAAAGCTTATATAACAATGATCGAAAAATATTTTGTTTTGTGTGCTTCCATTAAAGTAAAGATTACCTATGTCATACCCATGGTTCAAAATTCTTCATTTTATTTTTTTAGTCCAAGTTTCTGGGAATATGTAAGAAGACAGTTTATGTTCTTGTTTTTGCTAATGTCATTGTGCATTAGTTTTCATGCCCAACTCTTATCCTCAAGCCCCCATTTCTTTATTATTTAGTGAGCAAAGGTCTGTTAAGATAGGAAAAATGGGCTAGATCTACAATTTTGGTACACAAACACAGAAACACAAACACACACACACACACACACACACACACACACACACGTAAACTTCTGTGACATGATAATATCTTCCCCACTGTTACTTAATTTCTCATTGTCACTTTATTTTTTTCCTTTTTCGTTTTGTATTTTTATTATGCTACCTTATATTTTCTCCTTCCTCTTGTTCCCTGAAATGAATATTGTTTAATGAGACTCTGATGACAGCTTCTTTCCTTGACTTGTTTTATTTGATGGCCACAATTTTTATAGCACGTTGGGAGAAAGATGCAGAAAATATATGCATTGATGTCCTCTAGTCAGAAGATACATTCAAATCAATGAAAAAATGGGGTGCTGGATTATTTGGGATTACACAATGTAGAAATACATTCATACCATTGAGCAGTTATAACTGAGTGAGGGAGATGACATATCCACAAAAAAGAAGCAGCTCAGGAGAAATTGTAAATTCTATAGAAAAGAAATGAAGAAATTGCTATGGAATCATAAAGGAAAGAAAAATTGTGAGTGAGAGGAACAGAAAAAAAATAACATCTGAATTTGGCCTTGAAATATCTGAATAAGAAAGAAGTCTGCCTACTTTTTCCCTCAAATCTTCATACCTCCCTTTCATTTTCTCTTCATAAACCTTAACTTCCTTACTGTTTCTTTCAGCATCAGAGATGGTTTTCCCAGCAGTCAAAAATTTGTACATCTTGAAAAGAGCCTCATACATAGACTTATAGAAGTCCATGAAGCGGAAGATTGAAATCTTCTTTGGAAACAGGAGGAAATTTTCCCTGAATAATCAGACAGGAGGCAATTGCAGAATATCAGCCTCCAGTCGGGGATAGGAAAAGGATGCTTAAGATTTTATGCAAAAATAGATTATGAATCCTTCTAGAAGTGTTTATCAGAGCAGTGTGGCAAAGTCTAAGCAAAGTGTCTGAATAAAGAATCCTCAAGAGTCACACATTAACATTAAAGACCCAAAAAACAAACTGATTCTCCTTGAATCATTTTCTGCATTGTCTGTTTTAATTTTCACAATATGTGTATTATATAATCGACCTTTCCTCACTTTAAGAATTCTATGAAAAAAGAAAATTATAGTGAAAATATTTGATAAGACAGATTAAAAACATGTTTAGAATTAAGGCACAATATAGATTTTTTTTTCAGAGATTGTTATTGCACGCCAACACACTTCAACCATCAAACTACAATATTACAAACTATTTGAAACTTAAAGGAGTTTCATGAAATGTAAGCAGAGTGAAGAGAGAAAGTGTGAATTTGAAATGGAAGTGATGACAACATAATCAGAGGATCTAGGGGGCAAGTGAAAGTTTATCCTACTATCACCTGCTTGAGAACATGTGAAGAACAGAAGCATTAGAAAAAATACATCTAGCACCTGAAAGGAATCATTAACATGTCAACACCATTATTGCAAAGAACAATAGAAACCTGACATAATCGTTTCTGTTCTTTGAATCTGGTTATATCCATCTAAAAATATATGTGTACTCATTATTAGAGGAATATAACAAAGCATCTAATTTTATAAGAAAATATACTAGCTACACATAAGGCTAAGAATGTTAACCTCTTTGGAACTTACCTATGTCATCTAAGAAATTTGTAAATTAACTAAGTTACTGGCGCTAACCCATGGAATACCTGCCTTTTGTTGCTATGTTTTTGCTATGCCAGCATTCTATCCTCTTTGATAAATGTTTTATTAGTCATTGTTTTTATAAGTATTTTTCTTAAATAGATTCCTATTGATAAATTTCTTTATTTCAAAAATCCTTTTTATGATTATTTATGAAAATGGATCTTGAATTTTCTTTTACCATGAAATCAAGGAAATGTTAAATTAATGGCTATTTATAACCAGATAATAAATTACTAGTGCTGATAAAATTATATACATATTAATTTTAGAGATCCAAAATACATGATGCAAGGCATCTCACATAGGTAAAAATTTGAGCAACCACACATTAAACCTACTAAATTTCATTATTGTGTTTTATTACCTTACAATGATTTTGAAAGTATATTTAAAAAGAAAACAAAATTTATTTTCTCTGTTGCCCTTAAAACGGAAGAGATATTTTAAGTATAATAAAAGTCTAAAGTTGATTCTAACAAGAAATTTGGATGAAATATATATCATAATCCAATAACATAATTTTTTAAAAAGTACAAAATATTGTTCATTTTAATATTGTAGTGAACCAATCTGAATTAAAAATAACTTTAATATTGAGTGAGGAAGTGTTACACTTTTCCTTAATTATGTAGGCAATTAGAAGGTCTTGCTTGTATTTAAGTAGTCAAAAGTTGATGTGTTGTTAAGATTAACAAAACAATAGATAAGCACATTTATTATGTGGTAATCCTTTTTCCATGTGGCTGAGAGTTTTAACAGTATAAAAATAAAGTTTTCTTGTGGTGACACAATTACATTAGAAATAGATTTAGAGACATGTTTTCATTTTCATCTTTTTGGGGAACTATTTTAACTTCATAATGTATTTTTAAGAGAGCTTTTTGTTGGTCTAATAAACTGTTTAACCCTCAAAACATCTGTATCTGCAAGACTTATTCATCATTTATATTTAAAAATATAAGCAAGAACATTTAAGTTTGAAATGATATAGGAAACTAATATTTCGAATTTGATAAGCTTGAAGTCAGATTTGCCAAGAAATTGTGAATCATTCTATTTAAAGAGTGGATTCCTATCTCTGATTGTTTCTTAGTTAATATTTTTCTAAAAAACTCCAGTCTGTCCCAAGGTGTACATCAATTCTGCATCAATGCTGAAGATGATCTTACATTGATATCCTAAGTTTTAACATTAATTTAGTTAAATATTTATTCAAAAAATATTTACTTGTTGCTTACTCCGCATTAGGATATCTTTACCCTGTAGATACAGCAGTGAGAAGAGTGAATGTCCTGCTCCCACTGTGTCCTTATCTTGGTAAAATTTGTGTTGCTATATCAGAATGAGACTCAGTAATTTACAAAGAAAAGAGGTTTAGTTAGCTTATGGCTTTATAGGCCCAAAGGTTTTTAAAGGGCAGGACATTGGCATCTACTCAGCTTCTGGTAAAGACTTTTGTGTTGGATCAAAACATGGTAGAAAGTCAAAGGGGAATATTCCACGTGAGAAGGCAGACCAAGCATAAGGAGGAAACACTTTTTATAATGACCTGCTGTCATGGGAAGTAATCCACTCTTGGAAGAACTCATCCAGTCATGTGAGACTGAGAACTTACTCATTAGCATGGAGATGGACACCAGGTCATTCAGGAGGGATTCGGCCCCAAGACCTAAACACTTCCTATTTGGCCCACCTCCTAATACTGCTGCACCGGCAATTAAACTTCAACATGACAATGGGTGTGGACAAACCATATTCTAATCATAGCAGTTCTCATTCCAGTGAGGGGAGACAGCCAATGAGAGGTGATAAACGTCATAAAGAAAATAAGTCCCATAAATGGACAGAGTCACATGAAAAAAAATAGTTAAGTTGGCTAATCAGGGATGATTGTTTGAGATACTTGAGCAGAGATCTAAAACAATCACATTTTTAAAAGACAAAAAAGAGAGGAAACAGTAAGAAAAAGACAGATCATCAAGCAAGAGTAAAGGGGCTGATGTAGTGTGCATGACCAAGTAAGAATGCTTTGGAGATTACCAGATTTAAATTGGGTCAAGAACATACAGAACTCTGCAGGATACAATATACTAAGTTGTTTACATTTTATTCTAAGATGAAAAGCCATGGGAGGGCTATAAGCAGATTTGTGAAATGGTGAGACCACACTTTCAAATGATCACTCTTTCTGAAAGGTAAAGGGCAAAGTGTCTCTGGGGTAGTGAGAGTGGTGGCAGACGTGAGGGTGAGCAGGGAGGAAGAGAGACAACTGGAAAGCATAAAGCAAGAAACGGTTTAAAAACTATAAAAGTCTAGAACAGAGTGGGGTCACTTACAGTAAAGTGATAATGGTGAAAGTCGAAACGAATCTTTTATTCTAGATGTGTTTTGGAAATAAAATCCACATTTAGCAGATATAGATTGTGAGGAGAAATAAGCAATCAAAGATGTTTTTGAAATTTTTTAGATCTGATCATTAGGCAGAGTATAGTTGTCATTTACTGTGATGTTTAATACTTGGAGAGTAGTAGGCTTGGTTTTTGAGGTGAATCATGAGCCAGCTTGGAGTTACCTTAAATTTGAAGTATCTATATGCCATTCAAACAGAGAAGTGGAATAGAAATATAGCAACCTTTCAATTAGTATCTCTTGAACACTTAAGTACTTAAAATAGCCAAGCATGCATAAACCAACAGGGGACATTTTAAGCATCTTTCCAATAATTCTGAAAACAAAGAACTTGAGAACAGTTACCATTAAGTGGTGACAGTCTCCACGTTCATAGACATGAAAGCCAAATGTCACATTACTGAAGCCAGACATTACTTTTTATTTTTAAAAAAATTTAGCTTTCACTTGGAAATAATTTTAGGCTTACAAAAAGTTTGCCAAAACACCACAAACAATTTGTGTATATCTTTGTTGTGACTTTTCTAATTGTGAACGTTTTATATAACCACCACATAATTATCAAAATTAGGAAATCAATATCAGTGCATTACTACTAACCATTCAAATATTAAGTATTTCATCACTAACCATAATTGTACATTGTTTTTACTTGTCATCTTTGCTAACTTTGTTTTCTAGGATATGCTTATTTGTTTAGACTTTCTCTTTCAAAACTTACAGTGGCCATGAATTTTGCATTTTGTCCCTCAATTTGAATTTGTCTGGTCAACTGTTATGACGAAGTTTAAGAAATGCACTTTTTGCAAGTATACAACAAAGGAGATGGTGTTCTCTTCTCGGTATGCCAGGAGGGACATAATGCTGATATGTGTCACTAATGATGATAACTTTGATCTCTTGATTAATGTCATGTCTGACAGGTATTTCTCCACTGTCACGTTACTATTCTCAGCATCTTGCAGGGAAATATTTGAGACCACAAACATATATGTTTTCTCATCATTTTTGGCCAAGAAATAAATAAGCCACTTCTCCAAAGATATCAGTACTTATTTTTATTAGGAAATGATTATTTAGAAAGCAACATTTTACTGTCCAAGTGCTCACTGATACTCATTGTTTCTGGGCCCATTCAGCAGACATAGAAAATACACAAGTGAGCTTATATGTATATAACCACACATCTATCTAAATATATATAACTTGCCTTCATGCTGATATCTCCAATACCAATTTAACAACACAGGGTTTATTCTAACCTCTCCTGTCTCTTCTCAGACAATGAAGAATTTGGCTTTCATTCTCTACAATATATTATCCACTTTCTCAACATTAAAATACACATAAAGCAGTTCTATAATTGTTAACCCACAGTCTTTATAAAGGAAAAAACTAATTAAAGAACAATATTTAGGTATGGGTCTTAGGTATTTGGCCTTAGAGTTTAAAATCAAATAACTGTGTTCTAAAGTTACGTGAGCTAATTATTTTCTTTCCACCCTTTCAGTGTGATTATGTGATACATTCGTAATAGATTTGAATTCCTTTCACCTTTTCTGTTCTGCTTATCCCCAGAATCTTTTTTGGCTTTAGTTAGGTTTTTTTTTAGAATGTGAAACATAAGCTGTATTCTAAAAGACCAACATATACAAATAGCTATGTTCAAAGAAGCATTAACTTCCCACACTTCTTATTCATTCTGTCATTTTTATATATTCATTTTCTGCCCTATTAACACTCATCCCTGTATGAAACCACATTAGCTGGTTTCTGAACTGTCCTTCTTGTGTTTCCTGTTGCAAAAAACACAAATACATAAGTATTTTCTAATTCCCTCTTTAGTCTTACATGAAAGAAAGAATGCTACACATACATTTTCACACTTTGTTTTTGTCACTTAATGCTATATCCTGAAACTCTACATCAGTCTCATTTTCTACACCTGCACAGTATTAAATATTCCATGGTGTGGAGGTCCTGGTATTACAATTTATTCAATCACTTTATTCTAGGACATTTAGATTATTTCCAATATTTTACAACTGCAAATGATGCTTCAGTATATACTGTGTTGCATTTGGATTTTCATACTATTGAAGGTGTATCTTCCTAGAAGTGAAATAGCTGAATCAAGAGTAAGTCAATATGTAGGCTGTTGGATATTATCAAGTTCCCAAAGGTTTGTTTCAGTCTACTTTTTCAATTTGTATCTCCTGTTTTACTCAAAAGTTGTTTTATGAAATGAGTTTTAGTCTCTAGGTAAACATGCCACATTTCTATTTCTGTTATTAATTATTTCTAGTTCTATGACATAATTATACAGTATATTTTAACAGTTCCAATTTATGGAATTTAATGATGTTTTCATTGTTAACTAATTTATGACTAATTTGTGTGAATTTCTCATGTATACTTTAGAACAAAGTGTGTTCTCTTATCAGACCATAGACACATGCATACATGCACACACTTATGTAATTTCCATATAATCTACATTATTTATTGTGCTATTTATGCCTTGCCTATCCGGCAAATACATTTTGTGCCCACTTACTAAGTCTTTTACATAGAATTGTGTATTAAATTTTCAGTAATTATTGTGTTTCTGTCTGTGTCAGCATAGTACCCATAGTTGTTGTTCATAATAATCGTAGTGCTAGATGGTCTATGGAGTTTTATTTTTGAGGGCTTTTTTCTTGAATAGCTACTGTAAATAAAATGTTTTTGTTGTAAATTTTTTGCTTTTTGCATTGAAAAGTGATTTTCTTTGTCATGTTTAATGTTTCTGGGTTGATTTCTATATATCTGATGTCAAGACTGTTACAACTATTTTTAAAAATGATTTTATTCGTTTGGTATGCTCTTGTCCATTTCTTATAAATCACATTATTTTAGATTTATGTCTGGTATACAACATTTATCTGTGTCCAGCTTTGTGAGCCATGACAAAATATTTTTTTCTTTTATTAAGTGAGTTTAGCTATTAATATCTAATTTTATGACTGATATATATCTTTAACTCTGCAATACTATTTTATACTCATGTGTATTATAACTATTATGCTTTTTCTCCTACTTAGTGTATATTTTTACCTCTTTTATTTAAAACTAGGTTTTAATACACTGGAATGTTTGTTTTACTGATTATTGAAAGCCTTTACTGTTTTCCAATTTAAAATTTTACTATGTCAGTTAATTTTTTAAGGTTTAATTTTAAATTTTACAATAAATATTTTATTGAGGTTACAGGTAACACTTTGAACTACTTAGATAAATTCAGAAAACATTATGCTTAAAGAAATAAGTGAAACAAAGGAAAGTAGAAACTAAATTATTTTTATATAAATTCATAAAACAAGTAAAACTAATCAATGTTAAAAGAAAGGAGAGTTTTAGTTTTTTCTGAGAAGAATTTTGACTGGGATATCCAGAGGAAAGCTTCTGGGATGATGAAAGTTTTCTATTTCTTGATAGCTGCATACATTTCCCAGGTCTATGAATTTCTTAAAACTAATTAAATAATACACTTGAGATTTATTCATTTCATTTTACTGTATGTAAATTTACCTCAACTAAAATATGTGTGTGTGCATAGAATTTAAAGTCATTAAATTTTTCAGCAATAAAAATCTGTGCATTATTCTGGAATAGATAGTACAAGTTAATCAACATTACATTATGATAGACCAAACATGATTTCCTATAAGTCATATAAATATCTCGGTAATATACATTGGCCTTTATGTGCTATTTTAGAAACGTTTCAAAAATAGATACTGGGAATGTTTAAAATAGTAAATATAGTAACATAAAATATTTTTAATTATATATTAATATCATTCTAAGCTATCAATTCAACTCAGTAATGGAGAAAAGTTATTCTAACTATTTTATATAAAGGAAGCATATGAATATGTCCTTTTCTAATAAAAAGAAAATTATTACTAGTCCCAAGATAATATACTACAAACATCCTGCAAATGTTTATTTGGCAATTCTTGATAATATAACCATTCAATTTGTTTTAATTAGTATTTCTAAAATTAAATTTTAATTTTGAATTCCTGAACTATGGCATTTTGAGAAATAATAATTATCAGTCCAATTGCAAAGGTGAAGTGCACTATATTATATTCCTTTAGCCTCCTTTAGTCCTGATTCCTATATTCATATTCACTTGAACAATATTATTAAGTTCTGAAGTTGATTATATGGCTTGCTTTGTGAACAGAGACAAGGAGCATTTCAGACAGCTAAAATAATGGTCTATTTGGTTTTCAGTGAAATACTTAATTTATCATCTCCTTTGAAGAATATACACTGCGTATCAGAATTGAAATTTTCACTAAACATTGTAAAACCAAGAATCAGTTAAAATTTTAGATATTATCTTTTAAATAACAATTTTTGTATTTTAGCTTTCTACTCACAAAATTAAAGGTTAAGTATTCTCAATCATTAAGAGTAGAACATCATGTCCTCTCTTTTATAGCATGAACTAAAAGAATGCACAATGTGGAAAATAGTTATTCCAAGGCACTATGTGATCTGAAGAAAAATTGTTATGCTGAAATTAATTTTCACATGTAATTATCAGAATCAGCCCTTAAGTGTGATGCTTATGAAAATATACATTAATAATTATAATAAAATCATAAATATCAGTTTTATTATTGATCCAAATTTTGATATGTGTAAATTTATTATGTTAATTAAATGCTCCTAAAAAATTAATGTGACATATTCAATAGTAGTTACATAACATTGAGCTGCTTTCAATTATGACATATATAGTAAGTATATTATATGGATGACAAAATCATTTATACAAAGTACATAGAGCTTTACATTTTACATTAGTAGTTTTCAGAAATTTCATCTTTCTTTTCATGCTCTCACATTAAAAATACAAATCTTTGCATTTTGTTTACATAGAAGTAGCCTACTTTAGGTTAGCAAATTCCCAGGTGAATGCACAGGTTTGGTTGATATCAGCTACAAGTTCAAGTATGAGACATACGTGGGATATTCTAGGAAAGACACTGGCTAAACCATTCCGATGAAAGCACGTACAAAATGGAGTGCTTAGGGAGTGCCTATTTGATGCTGTTCAGCAGTGTACTCCAATTGCCTTCGTTCTAATTGCTTCTTCCATTATTATTACAAACACATGAAGCTACTAACACACATATAAGTTCTTCTTCCATTGCCTTTTCCATTATCATTTTAAACACATGATTTCCAAATTCTCAGCTGAGAAGCAATATCAAGAAAGAGAGATGGTAGCTTTCTTGTTTTGAAGTAGGCCTTGTCCACAGTGGAAGGGGACCTGAAAATGTCCAGTGATATTCACATTCTCCAGATTTCTTTCTGTGTCCACCAGACTGCTGCACCTCAGATATCCTTCTGCCACCTTCCCCTGCCCAAGGAATTCAACATCTCTCACCCTATTTCTCTATTCATTGTTCCTGATGCCCAGTTCCAAAAATATGTGAAGCATATATTCCCAAATCTCAGAGTTTGCTGCTTAGAGTAGTGAAAATATAATTTATGGCCAATAGAAAATCATCTAAATGGTAGAAAGATAATGTGAAAATAAATACTGGAGTTCCCATCATTAAAGGAGAGACAAAGTAAATTACATAGCAGTAACTAAGGAACATGGATAGGAGAGCATCTCATGTTCTTTTCAACCCATATTAAAAAGAAAAAAGGGAAAAAAGATTGCTTTTGGGGAAACAACTGACAAAACATTCTACATCAAATATTAGGGATACTTATCCTTAAAAAACACCAGCTATGGATTACAATAATTTGCAAGGTATCAAATACTTTTGTCCCCAAATTAAGGAGGTTATAATTATAAACATCTTGGTAGCTAAATGAAGCAATGTAAACAGTATAAAGAGCAAATAAACAAGAGAAGCTAGATTACCTATGCGGGAAAGATTAGATAGAATGTGTGATGCTCCCCTCCCTGTGTCCATGTGTTCTCATTGTTCAACTCCCACTTATGAATGAGAACATGCGGTGTTTGGTTTTCTGTTCTTGTGTTACTTTGCTTAGAATGACGGTTTCCAGCTTAATCCATGTCCCTGAAAAGGACATAAACTCATTCTTTTTTATGGCTGTATAGTATTCCATTTAGATGTGCCACATTTTCTTTATCTAATCTATCATTGATGAGTGTTTGTGTTGGTTCCATAACTTTGCTATTATAAGTAGTGCTGCAATAAACGTATGTGTGCATGTATCTTTATAGCAGAATTATTCATAATCCTTTGGGTAGCTATCCAGTAAGGGAATTGCTGGGTCAAATGGTATTTCTGGTTCTAAATCCTTGAGGAATCACCACACTGTCTTCCAAAATGGTTCAACTAATTTACACTCCCATCAACAGTGTAAAAGCATTCCTATTTCTCCAAATCCTCTCCAGAATCTGCTGTTTCCTGATTTTTTAATGATTGCCATTCTAACTGCTGTGAGATAGTATCTCACAGTGGTTTTGAGTTACATTTCTCTAATAACCAGTGATGATGAGCTTTTTTTCATTTGTTAGGTGGCTACAAAATGTCTTCTTTCTTCTAGATTTTCTGGTTTATTTGTGTAGTATTCTGTGATGGTAGTTTGTATTTCTGTGGGATCGGTGGTGATGTGAAAATCCTCAATAAAATACTGGCGAACCAAAATTCTCAATAAAATAATGCAAAACTGAATCCAGCAGCACATCAAAAAGCTAATTGATCACGATCAAGTTGGCGTCATCCCTAGGATGCAAGACTGGTTCAACATAGGCAAATCAATAAATGTAATCCATCACATAAACAGAACAAATAACAAAAACCACATGATTATTTCAATAGATGCAGAAAAGGCCTTTGATCAAATTCAACACCCCTTCATGCTAAAACCTCTCAATAAACTAGATATTGATGAAATGTATCTCAAAATAATAAGAACTATTTATGAAAAAGCCACAGCCAATATCACACTGAATGGGCAAAAGCAGGAAGAATTTCCTTCAAAAAGCGGCACAAAACAAGGATGCCCTCTCTCACCACTCCTGTTCAACATAGTATTAGAAATTCTGCCCTGGGCAATCAGGCAAGAGAAAAAAATAAAGGGTATTCAGATAGGAATAGAGGAAGTCAAATTGCCTCTGTTTGCAGATGGCATGATTGTATATTTAGAAAATCTCATCATCTCAGCCCAAAGTCTCCTTAAGCTGATAAGTAACTTCAGCAGTCTCAGGATACAAAATCAATGTAAAAACATCACAAGCATTCCTATAAAGCAATGAAAGAGAGATAAGCTATGAGTGAACTTTTATTCACAATTGCTACAAAGAGAATAAAATACCTAAGCATGAAACTTACAAGAGATGTAAAGGACCTCTTCAAGGAGAACTACAAACCACTGCTCAGTGAAATAGAGATGGGACAAACAAATGGAAAAATATTCCATGCTCATGGACAGGAAGAATCAATATCATGATAATGGACTTACTGCGCAAAGTAATTTGTAGATTTAATGCTATCCGCATCAAGCTACCATTGACTTTCTTCACAGAATTGGAAAAATAAATTTCACATGGGACTGAAAAAGAGCCCGTATAGCCAAGCAATACTAAGCAAAAAGAATAAAACTGGAGGCATCACACTACCTGACTTCAAACTATGCTACAAGGCTACAGTAACCAAAACAGCATTGTACTGATACCAAAACAGATATAGAGACCAATGGAACAGAACAGAGGCCTCAGAAATAATGCCACACATCCACTGTTATTTCTCAGTAAATCAATTGATAATCCCCAACCTTGTTTTTTTTTTTCTCTGAATAATGTATGCATTGTTCTTGCTGTAGAGTTGAATGATTCAATAACCCTAGCATTCAATAAAACTAGTATAGTTATTCAATTATTCAATAACCCTACTATAGTATGTCAGCATGGACTAGATTTTTTCTCTATCTCATCAATCATATCTTTGCTTTTAGCTTATTCTTAAATAGTTGCTGAAGTTACAGTTTTCAAGTACTGACATAAAGCTATTCAAAGGAATATAAAAACAGTCAGTATGTGTGTTTATATTCAAATGGTGCCTCAGCAAACTTACATTTACACATCACTGTCCAGAAACGTAAAATGAGTCCCCCTTCTGAACCAATTTCTTTGGAAAAATATGGCAGTTAGGTCAAATTTTCATGAGTCACATGGCTATAGGAAAAATGGATTGATAGTTGAAATAAATGAGAGGTTTTTATGGATTTAATTACTAGTTATATATATACATATTTATGTATATTACATATATTCTTTTTATATGGTACTATTTTACACATACACATACACATGCACACACACACACACACACATACACATGCACATACACACACACACACACACACATATTTTTACCTAAGTTGCAGGCATTTCCCTATTCTCCATTTATAAATTGATTATGTGAAATATGTTGATTAAGGATGATGTTGCCTTCCAGGATGTTTATAATTTTGGCTTTTATATTAAAGTCTTTCATCCATCTTGAGTTAACTTTTGTATTTGGTATTAGGGAGGGGTCCAGTTTCAACCTTCTGCATATAGCTAGCCAGTTATGCCAGCAAGATTTGTTGAATAGAGAGGAATTCTTTCCCCATTGCTTGTTTTTGTCAGGTTTGCTGAAGATCAGAGAGTTGTAGATGTGCAGTCTTATTTCTGGGTTCTCTATGCTGTTTCAATGGTCTATTTGTTGTTGTTGTTGTTGTTTTTATATTAATACAATGCTGTTTTGGTTACTGTAGCCCTGTAGCGTAGTTTCAAGTTGGGTAGCGTGATGTCTCCAGGCAATCCTATTCAGGACATAGGCACTATTTTACACAAACACACACACACACACACACACACACACACACACAAAGATTTCATGATGAAGGTGCCAAAAGCAATTGCAACAAAAACCAAAATTTACAAATGGTGTCTAATTAAACTAAAGAGCTTTTGCACGTCAAAAGAAACTATCAACAGAGTAAACAGGCAACCTACAGAATGGGAGAAAATTTTTGCAAACTATGCATCCTGAAAAGATCTATTACCCAGAATTTATAAAGAACTTAAATAAATTTACAAGAAAAAGAAAACAAAAAAAGTCACAAAAAGTTTTAGTTTTCATATTATCAGGAAGAAAGCTATGGTTGGATTTATATAAAGCATTTACTGAAATTTTAAAAATGAATTACCTATATTAAGTATATATAGAATTTGTGTGTTTATGTCTTACAAAATCTTGTCATGCAGTACAACAATGCTTGGTCAATATTTTCTATAGAGTCTGGAAGTAATTGTTTTATAATTGTTGGCTATATATGGTTTCAATGGCAGCAGCATTTCCTTTTCTTTATTCTTCTTCCCTTTCTCCCTTTTTCTACTCTATTTAATAAAATAAACCACTCTTTTGAATTTTTATGTTATTGTGGTAAGAATACTTCACATAAGAGCTACCCTCTTAAGAAAATTTTAGGTGTACAGTACAATATTTGTATTATTTATCTTCTTAGCTCAAGCGATGTGCAGGAACAAGCCATGGGCAAAATCAATCCAACAGGCCATCATTTACCAACATCTGCTGTAGCTTTATGATTATTTAATGTGCTTTTCTCACCTCAAAATTATATTTTGTTAACCTTTCTTTATTTAAATTATAAATTTCTATAATTTATTTTACCACTGTTAACTATTCTGTGGTATGTAATGATTTTTTTATTGTTTTAAAGTAATTTCTGTAAATCAACATAGAATGCCATACTAAAAGTAGCACTTCTTTGAAAATATTTTATACTTTCTACATATTTGTAAAAGAATGATCACAGACAAGTTAAATGTACATATATTTCATGTATTTAGCTCTCTTTCTCTGAACGCTCTTATTCTTCCTTTCCCCTCTACCTGATCTCTGCTGCTTTAAGGAAAAAGAAAAATGTTCAATATACTGTGGAATGTCAAGGAAGGGAGAGACTAAAACTTTTATGATTCTGTTGAACACAAACATTCAGGTAATCACTCTGCTTAGATCTAGTCATCTTGCTAAGACTGCCACCTGGTTACTTTGCGTTCCTCATAGTTCTGAATCAACAAGGTCTGGAAGTGGCTGGCTTTGGCTGATATATTTTGGCAGGTTTCACAGTGTAAGAGGGAAATTCATGTGTATTTGTGGACAAATGTTAGGTCCAGTACTGTGAGGGATATTAGAAGGCACTTTACTTGCAACCTAATCAATAGCTTGCCATAGATAGAGAGACAGATTAGATAGATTAGGTAAAAAGAGAGATGATAGATAGATAGATAGATAGATAGATAGATAGATAGATTGATGGTATTAAAGTACATATATAGAAAAAACTCATATCTCTGGATCAGGGAATATACCTTTCTTTCATAGAGCATCTGGTGCCTATTTCTCATGCTCTATATCTCCAGGCAGCAAGCAATGAAGACCAGATGTGCCTGTGAATGTGAATGCAGGAGTATACATCACACTGACAATATCACAAATTTATGAAGCTCCAAGCTTTTACAAAAGTTGCCAACCCTTACAGGCTGATGTTTGTATCACCCTTTGAAAGGTGAGCAAATATCTTGTGGAGAGAGAGCACTAAACCTCTCCAAGGCCTCTATATTTAACATCTAAGAATTATTTGCCATTCAATCACCCTTTAACACAGTGCCAGTTCTCTTTATCCAGAAAGGCCTAATGGAACAGAAACATGAAAATACTTATGGATCATTGACTCCAGGAAATGGGGATCTTTAAGCCAATCAATGTAATATTTTCCATACTTTTGCATTTGAATGTATATCAGAAATTGAAGTCATATGCTTGAACTTCTCCACCCCATATCTGCCAGAGATTATCCCAACAATGAGAGAGCTACAAACAGAGGGTTGCTATTGAAACAACCTCCCCCTGCCATCTGCCACTAGGTGGATCAGATTTGGCACGAGTGCCTCTATCCTCTGATGTGTAAGGCACTTACTATATGGATGATGTACTGTCAACTGGTTCATCAGAACCTTTAGTGTTGGAGGTCCTAACAGCAACGCAATTACCATTCTTCAAGACAGGTTACCAAATTTTCAGTCTTTCTATTCAAAAGTTGAGATGTAAGTGGATTCACAATGATAAGTTCCTTTAATATTTAGGGGAAATTTTTCCTCCTTTTGGCTCCAGCATCAAAAGGGATGGGGATGCCCAGCAACCTATTCAATACTTTGTGTGTTACAGATAGTGCAAGTCACTATAACTCATAATTTTGCAAATGTTAGCGTCTGGTAGAGGGAGGCAGCCTCCCCACCCAGAGATGCCTTTTGGAGTTTTAGACTGATGGCCTCCTTAACATAGCTACCAGGTGCACTGCTTTTAGGAAACAAATCTTAGCTTGGTGAAACTGAACACCTGACCCATAAAGGGCGTTTTGCTCTCTGGCCTGAAATCCTCATTGGTGAAATGTCAGATCAAACCCAGTGACTAAAAGGGACCCAAATATCCTAGCTCAGGAATGTAGATGGTATAATCAAAAACATAGCCTGCGTGACCTCAGCAACACATTGACTTTGAATGAAAACTAAATGACTGGCTGGGTGCAGTGGCTCATGCCTGTAATCCCAACACTTTGGGAGGCTGGGGCAGAAGGATCACTTGAGCCCAGAAGTTTGAGACCAGCCTAAACAGCATAGTGATTCCTCATCTCTATAACATTTTTCTTTAAAAAGACACAATTAGCTTGGTGTGGTTGTGCACATTTGTATTCCCAGCTACTTGGGAGGCTGAAGTGGGAGGATCACTTGAGCCCAGGAGTTTGAGCCTGCAGTGAGCTGTGATCATGCCATTGCACTCCAGCCTAGATGACAGGGTGAGACTCAGTCTGAAAAAAAATGGACAACGATCTCACTGGAAAAATGTATCCTTCACTACACTGCCTAAAGAAAAGCTGCTGGGTCAACTAGATCCTCAATTCACTGGCCTAAATGTCAGAGGTTGGCTCCTTGATAGCACATCTAAACTAAAACCCAATGCCCACTGGTTTTGCTTTCATTATAGATTTGGGTTATTTACTTTAGACTCTAGAATTGTTGCCAGTGGTTTAGCTTTTTGTACTGTCACTTGGAAATCTACAGACTATGTGATTAAACATAGTAATGTAGTGTAAAAACTAAAGAAATGAATTATAGCTACTGACGGAAATATCTTTTCACTCATTTAGATACTCATGGTAAGGGTCAATTTTTTGACCAAACTGACTAGAATGGAGTTCTAAAAAAGATGACTCTTAAGTTTCTGAGGCAGAGATTACCTCTGCATTCCATATTTGTGACCTCTGGCAAAAGCTGACCTGTTTGTCTCATGATGGGGAAGCCACATAACTATGGGCATTTCCCACGCCCACTCTTGGCAGACTGACTACATCAGAACTTCCAGCTCCTTTGAAGACTATTAGGGAAGCCTTATCACTCTGTGTGTGTGAGTGTGTGTGTGTGTGTGTGTGTGTGAGTGTGTGTGTGAGTGTGTGTGTGTGTGTGTGTGAGTGTGTGTGTGTGTGTGAGAGAAACATATTCATAAGAAACAAATTCTCATAATTACAGTCCTTGTATCTAAAATTGTTTAGATGGTTGTAGTTGGTCTTTATAACTACATTCTCCCACTACCCATTCCATATTTTCTTTACATTCTGCAAGTACCGCAGCTGGTTGTGGTTCTTTATCTGGTGGGGTAACCCAAGGCTTAATTCCTGAAGTGTTTTGGCCATTAGTAACTTTGCCTTGATTAGGTTTTTGTAATTTTTCATTGGCTTTAATCAGTTTTCAACTGGCAAGGTCTGCCACATATCTTTATTGTTTTACATTGGGGTATATCAACTCTTCAGTCCTATGTCATAATTAGGTTTGCTTGGACCTTGATCTCCTTTCCCTTCTATAAGATTTCACACTGGTCTGTTATATTAATACATATGCTGATTGGATCTAGTGGGCATAAAGCAGCAACTACTCTAGACAGTGGAAAATAAATCTAACTAAAATTTAAAGGCCTTCCACCTCAGTAAAATTTCTGTGAGTCCAATGGTGTCAGTCATATAGAACTATTAGCTTGGGGCAAAAGTAACTGCTGTTGTTGTCATTACTTTTAATGAATACCTGTTCTAGGGTGAAGCATTTGGCTTTTCCTATAACCAAGAAAGAGGCACAATTCCTGCCTACTGAGCCTTTTTGAAATTTGGAAGCAACCTGTTCCTCATTGGCTGTGTTACTATGGCCCCTTTTACCAAGTGACTCAAAAACTTGCTAGGTTTGAGCGGGGCCGAGAAAAAGAGAAGGCTTTGTGATAAGTCTCCAGGGTGCTGTGTAAACTGCTCTGCCACTTGAACCACATGATCCATTGTGTTTCAAGTGTCCGTGGCAGATAGGGACGTGGTTTGGAGCCTTTGGAAGGAAACTACTGATGAATTTTGGCAAGGCTCTGCCATCATCTGAAGGTAACTATTTAATATTTTTAAATTTTATTTTAATTTTTTAAGTTTTGGCTGGTGTGGTTGAAGCAGGGTTTGGGAGATGCTGGTCAAAAGACACAAAATTTCTGTTAGAAAAAAGGAATAAATTCAAGAAATCTATTGTACACCATGGTGACTGTAGTTGACAATACATTCTTGCAAAATGCTAAGAAAATAGATGTAAAATGTTCTTATCACAAAAATGATGACCAGGTAAGGTAACACATATGTTAAGGAGCAAGATTTAGTTATTCCACAATGTATATATACTTCACACAATATGCTGAACATGGTACACACATAATTTTATCTGTCAACTTAATAACACAAATTTAAAAATTTAAAAACTTAAAATACTCTGGAGTTTTCCATATGCTAAAAACATACAATGCTGAAAATCAGATTCAATGGTTACTTTAATTTTGATTAACAAGTATCGAACTCTGCCATTCATTTAGATGAGGAACTTTAATTTTAGTCTACTGCTTATCTGGAAAATCAGAAGACATAGCAAAAAGATTATAAAACATCTGAATGTGTAAGTCTGGGATGGGAAGGGGAAAGCAAACAAAATGCACTAAAATTGTCACAATCATTCTTCCTATGGTTTAACACGTTAATTAAAATCTATTATTCCAAATACTAAACAGTTATTTTTCAGCAAGAAATAGAGATTGGTTTAATGTAACCATAATCTTAATATTTTCATCAACTGTTCTAAGTTTTAAATTATGGATCTCTATATAAGTTTCAAAATTTCAATTCACATTTTAAGTTTCATTCAAGTCAATAAGTAAGAAAGTACAAACTCATTTTTATTCAAGAGGTTTTTCTGTGAATATAAATAATAACCTCAATTAATAACCATGTTTGATTCAGATTTAATAAGCATTATAAAATCATATGTATTGGGCTGCGCAAGGTGACTCATGCCTGAAATCCCAGCACTTTGGGAGGGAGAGGTGGGCGGATAACGAGATTAGGAGTTCGAGACCAACCAGGCCAACATGGTGAAACCCTGTCTCTACCGAAAATACAAAAATTAGCCAGGTGTATGGCGGGAGCCTGTCATCCCAGCTATTAGGGAGGCTGAGGCAGGAGAATTGCTTGAACTGGGGAGACAGAGGTTGCAATGAGCCAAGATCACACCATTGCACTCCAGTCTGGGTGACAGAGTGAGACTCCATGTCAAAAAAAAATCACATATATCAAATATGTAATGTACATTATTTTATTACTGTAGTTTTCAAATAACAAATAAAACCAAAAAGTGTTGTTTTACACATATTTAGATATTCTCATATGTACACACAGTCTTAAATTTTGTTTCATATGTAAGTATATACAATGCTTCTAATGTTAATGTATAATTTACTGACATTTACATTATCCTATCTCTTTTTCAGAAATACCTTGTATGATAAAAGGATCTATGCTCCTTTCTGTTAAACTATTTTAAGGATGGTTAATGATAACGACTTTATAGATTAAATCCATGATTGTTTTTAATTAAAACATATCAAATACTATTAGAAATAGCTCAATTTTTGATGATTCCAACTTTCTGTTTCAGAAAACTAAAAATGCCTATTCTGTCACTTGACAGAGAAAATGGTAACATTAGACAATGTATTTCAAAGAGTATAGTGCCATCTATTGGGTAACATTCAGTCCCAAATTTTACTCAAGATTCATTTGACATTTTAAGTATATTTTTGATATAACCGTAACAAACTAAATTTTAAAAAAGGATCATGGTTTACCTAAATATTCATTAGATTTGTCTTTGTCCACACACACCAAAAAAGTCACATTTCCCATTATTTGATAATTTCATAATGTTGCTGAATTACTACCATCAAAACTAAGATTTAAATAAAAGGTCAGGCTTTACTCATATTGGTTAAAAAACAAAAAAGGCAAACTTGATAACTGTCTATTTTGAGAAATAATTTTTAAGGTTATTTACATTTATGATATTGAATTTGTGCCTACAAAATTATTAAATTTAAAAATTTCTTGGTTAATCCTGATACTGTTAATATCTATATATCAATATAAAAATTCATAGGGAAGGCCAGGCAGTAATTCTTCATGTAAATATAAAGTTTTCTGGAAAAAGAAAAGATATGTTCAAAGAAGAAAAAAGAACCTAGGACACAAAATATATTTCAAAGTGAGAAAGAAATGTCAGCCTTTTACTTGGATTCAGGCCATCCAGATGCTTTATATGAAAGTGTTAGCTATCTTGTTATGCCCAATTAAAATCAGAAATATTTTATTTTGTTGATTGCAGCTACTTTCAGTCAGGATAACAGTTCTGAAAATTTAGCAAAACAGAGGCTGACTGTTGGCTTTGCTCAAGTCTGAGCTGCTTCTTTCCTTCACACATGGCACTGAGACTCTTATGTTATTGAAAAAATAGATGTGAGTAGCCTGTCCTAAGGAAAGGCAGTAAATAAGAAACACACTCTAGTAAGTTCTCTCTGTACATTTTAATGCCTCTGTATAGAATTTAATTAAGTGGTGGAAAGCAGCCTTGAGGTCATTCAGAAATAATATAGCACATTACAGAGCTAGTCTTCTCACCTAAATTATTTATTTTGCGAAGTGGAGAGTATTGCTGTATTTAAGTCCACGTGTTAGTGTTGGAGGTGAGGAAGTGAGTAGTTAAGTATGGCATGCAGAATATATACTAAATCTGAAAGCTAAAATATTTTATATTTATTGCTTAAATGCAGTTTTTATGAAAAATGTTTAAAAAACAAGTGTAAAATTCCACACAATAAATTATTCCTGAACATTTTTATCAAACTGTAATTTAAAGAGCAGAATAGGAAAGTTTGTATGCTCCCAAATCTGTATGTCATTAGCTTATCTTACTGCCTACTCTTTATCATTTGAATTTGGGTTAAATAGGCTTACTAAATTTATACATTCATTTATACATAAATTTGACTTTAAGTGACATTAAATTAGAATGGGTAGCATTGGGGATTTTATATTCAAAGAATTAAAGAGAAGCTTATAAAGACTAATTTCATTTTTTCTGAAGTTAGTTAAAAAATGTACAGTACATATATTGTCATCATTAAGCAGATACTTTAATATATAAACACACACAATTTGATTCTCTAATTTCCATTATGCAGGCAAGACACATTTTTATTATCCTATTTTATAGATAAGGGAAACACAGCATAAGTTTAAATGATTCTCTCAGGTTTCCATGAGTGTTAAAGCTTGTTCTTGAATTCAAGCCAAAAAATTCTACTTAGCAAGGGGAGAAATGCCAGATGTAGGTGATGGGGAGGAAGGCAGCAAATCACACTGCAACGTGTGTACCTATGCAACAATCTTGCATGTTCTTCACATGTACCCCAAAACCTAAAAAGCAATAAAATAAATATATGGGAATAAAAAATTCTACTTCCCGGTTCTACATTCATGTCAGTTTGCCTGTTTTCCCTATTCTTTCTGTGATGGATTAGACCTGTACATCCACACTTAAGAATAAGTACAGTTGATATTCGAACAACACTGGAGTTGGGGGGGGGGCAACTTCCTGTACATTAAAAAAATTCATGTGTAACTTTCAACTCTCCCAAGCATGAAGTACTAATAGTCTACTGTTAACCAGAAGTCTCACCGAAACATAAACAGTTATTAACACGTATTTTGTATATTGTATGTCTTACACAATGTATTCTTACAATAAGAGGAAACATATTTACTATTACTGAAGAAAATCCTTGTGTAAGTGTTCAAATTTGTGTTGTTTGAGGACGAAATATGCTCAAGGGTATGACTAGAGTAGTGAACAATAACATTACAGTGACTCTCAAGGTTTTTTAGATCCTCTGGAGTTTTTAAAAATGAATTAAGCATCATTGTGCAATTAAATAAAAAATAATAATAGTACTAGGAAAAAAACTGATCAATTGGGAAATATTTTGATTTCTTATTATGGAAATAGATAACTTTATTCTGATTGTCATTGAATTTTTACAAGTACTCATGTATTTAATTTATTTTTAGTTATATAAAAATAAAATGTATCTATGTATGTATTATAAAAATCAGCCAGAAATTTAGTAGTAACAATAATATTATGTTGCAGAACAGGAAACTGAAGAGGGTTATCTGCTATGTGTGAAAATATTTTTGTTTGTATTATTTGCAAATACAAAGTTTATGATATAATGAAGAAAAACATTTATGTTTCCTCACTTAAAAGTCAAGAATTAATTTAGAAATCTTTCAAATCACTGTCAAAATCAAACAATGTCATAAAGATTTAAGGTCACATGAATTTATTAAGATATGAGAGAAAAAAAGTTGAAAACTGATGTGCAAATGTTTTGAAATTTTTAACTTTTATTTAAACTGGAAATATATTTTCTATTGATCTATTGATTTTTCTGTTGATTTGTCTACCATTCCTGTATCTATCTATCTATCTCTATATAAGGTACAGCTCACTTATCTTGATCTGAAAATCTTTTCTAAAAAGGGAACCGTCTAGTAGTTCCATAAATTTGCGTAAATTTGCCAGTAACCACCTGCCCCATGTAATTGCTATGAGCGTACTAAGACTGGTTCTTTGAATCAACCTAGCCAGACAAAATTAAGAAAAAACAACTTTAAAAAATAAAGAAAAACACCAAGAATTGTGGAATTTTGTAATGAGGCTATATTTATGACCCCTGACATTCCCAAGAGAGAGGGAGAATAACTAGAAATTTAAAAAAAAAAGAGTAAAACCAATCCCAAAGCTAGCACAAGAAAAGAAATAACTAAAATTAGAGAAGAACTTAAAACTGAGATGCAAATTCCATTAAAAAAGAAATGAAACCAAGAGTTGTTTCTTCAAAAAATTAATAAGGTTGATAGACTGCTAGCTATATTAACAAAGAAAGAAAGAGAATATCTAAATAAATACAATTTAAAAATTACAAAGATGAGAACACGTGGACTCAGGGAGAGAAGCATCATACACTGGGGGTAGTTAGGTGGGACTAGGGGAGGGACAGTGGGAGGTGGGGAGGGATAAAATGGGGAGAAACGACAGATATAGTCAAAAGGGAAATAGAGACAACAAGCCACCAGGTTATGTATGCACCTATGCAACAATCCTGCATGACCTGCACATGTATACATATACATATGTATGTATATATAATATAATATTCCATTAAAAAAAATACAAAGATGACATCACAGCTGATCCCTCAGAAATGCAAAAGTTCCACATGGAGATAACAGTGCCATGAACACAAATTTGAGAATTTAGAAGAAAGGGATACATTTCTGGAGACATCTCTCAAGATTGAATAAAGAAGAGATTAAAACCCTAAATAGGCCATGTTTAAGTTCTTCAAAGTAATCAGTAATTTAAAAATTTTCCAACCACAAAAGCTCTGGAGCAGGTGAATTCACAGCCAACTTCTACTAGACATATAAAAAATAACTGGTACTATTTTTACTGAAACTATTCCAGAAAACAGAGGAGGAGAGCCTCCTCCCTAACTCATTCTATGCAGCCAACATCAGTCTAATATCAAAATCTGGCAGAGACAAGATGAAAAAAGAGAACTTAGGTCAATATTCCTGGTGAACATAGATGAAAAAATTCTCACCAGATTATAGCAAACCAAAGCTGGTAGCACACAGAAAAACTAATTCATCATAATTAAATAGACTTCATTCCTGGTTTGATGGTCCAACATATGCAAATCAGTAAATGTGATTCAACACATAAACAGAATTAAAAGTAAAATGCATATAAGCATCTCTATAGTCACAGATAAAGCCTTTGATAAAGTCCAACATCCCTTCTTAATTAAAAACCTCAAGAGACTATGCATTGAAGGAGCATACCTCCAACAATAAGAATAATCTATGACAAAAATACAGCCAACAGAACAATGCTGAAGGCACCAAACTACCCAACTTCAAACTATGTTATAAGGTTACCAAAATAACTTACCTTTTAAACATGAGTTCCAATTCCATACATCTTTGTGAATGTCTAGAACTGAATGCTTTTAGGAGCACCCAAGTCACATATTGAATGTCTTGCTGCTTGGAATTTTCTTCTACCAGATACCCTAAATCACCTCTCTCAATTTCTAAGTTCCCCAGGGCACTAAAGCAGGGGCAAAAAAGACACTGTTGTCTTTGCTAAAACATAGAAAGAGTGACCTTTACTCCAGTTCCTCAGCCTGGACTTCTTGTTAATATCACTATCAGCATTTTGGTCAAAACTCTTCAACAAGTCTCTAGGAAGTTTCAACTATCCCATGCTTTCTGAGTCCTTTATACTGTTCCAACCTCTGCCTGTTACCCAGCTCCAAAGTTGCTTCCACATTTTAGGATATCTTTACAGCAGCACTCCACTCTCTGAGGTACCAATTTACTGTCTTACTTCGTTCTCACACTGCTATGAAGAAATATGTAAGATTGGGTAATTTATAACGAAAAGAGGCTTAATTGATTCGCAGTTCTGCATGGCTGGGGAGGCCTCAAGAAACTTAACAATCATGAGAGAAGGCACCTCTTCACAGGGCAGCAGGAGAGAAAATGAGTGCCAACATGCAGGGGAAATGCCAGAGGCTTATAAAACATCAGATTTTGTAAGAACTTACTCACTGTCATGGGAACATCAGGGGGAAGCTGCCCCCATGATTTGGTTACATCCACCTGATCTTGCCCTTGACACATGGGGCTTATTATAATTCAAGGAAAGATGTGGGTGGGAACACAGGGCCAAATCATATCACTATGCATCTGACAAAAGTCAAATATCCAGAATCTATAAGGAACTTAAACAATTCAACAAGAAAACAAACAACCTTATTAAAAAATGAACAAAGGCCATGAATAGATACTTCCTAAAAGAAGACATATAAGGGGGCAACAAACCTGTTGAAAAATGTTCAACATCATTCATCATCAGAGAAATGCAAATCAAAACCACAGCAAGATACCATCTCACACCAGTCAGAATGACCACTTTTACTTTTAATTCAAAAAACAATAGATGTTAGCAAGGCTGCAGATAAAAGTGAATTGTTATACAATATTGGTGGGAATGTAAATTTGTTCAGCCACTGTGGAAAGCAGTTTGGAGACTTCTCAAAAAACCTTAAAACAGAACCACCATTTGACCCAGCAATCCCTTGAATGGGTATATATCCAAAAGAAAATTGATCATTCTGCCAAAAGGTACCGAGACTTGTGTGTTCATCACAGTACTATTCACAATAGCAAAGACATAGAATCAACCTAGGTGCCCATCAATGGTTAATGGATAAAGAAAATGTGGTACATACACAGAATGGAATACTACACAGCCATAAAAAAGAATTAAATCATATCCTTTGGAGAACATGGATCGAGTTTGAGGCCATAATTCTAAGCAAATTAATGCAGAGCAGAAGTCCACATACCACATGTTCTCACTTATAAGTGGGAGCCAAACACTGGGCACACATGGACATAAACATGGGAACAACAGACACTGCAGACTACTTGGAGAGAGAGAGGAAAGGAGATGTGGGTTGAAAAACTATATATTGGGTACTGTGTTCACTGTGCAATATACCCATGTAACAAACCTGCACATGTATTCCCATATCTAAAATAAAAGTTGAATATTAAAAAAAGAAATTGAAAGGCATGTGTGGGCAATAATATAGAGAAATTAGAACTCTTATACAATGTTGGTGGTAACAGAAAGCAGTATGGATATTCCTTTTAAAATTAAGAATAGAGCTACCATATGATCCAGCAATCCCACTTCTGAGTATTTATCTAAAAGAATTGAAATTAGAATCTGGAAGAGATATTAGCACTTCTATGTTCATTGCAGTACTATTTATAATAGTCAAGATGTGTAAACAACCTTCATTTTCCATAGATAGAAGAATGGAGGGGAAAAATGTGGTATATACATACAATGGAATACTGTTTAGACTTAAAAACAAAGAAGGGAAGTCTTCAATGTGCAGCAACATCAATGAACCTTGAGGACATTATATAAGTAAAATAAGCCAGTCACTGAAAGACAAATACTGCATGATCTCATTCCTGTGAGTATTCAAAATCATTAAATTTATAGAATCTAAGAAAGGAAGAATGGTAATTACCAGGGGTTGAAGTTTGAAGGAGAAATATAACATTTGTAGTCAATTGTCATAAGTTTTCAGTTAAGCAAAATGAATAAGCTCTAGAGATCTGCTGTTGTACATCATTATACCTACAGTAAAAATAACATACATTTAAAAATTGTTAAAATTGAATTTCTTATGCTAAATGTTCTCACTAAAATAAACAAATAAGATTCATTATACAGGAACAAAATAATTAGTTGCACAGCAAGTGTGCACACACACCCACCCACCCACCCCACGCACACAAATAAACTATTTCATTCATAATACTATTCATAAGTTAAAATGTGTAGGGATAAATAACAAAAAAGTGCAAGATCTATATACAGAAAACTATAAAATACCACATTGACATGTATGTACCTATGCAACAATTTTGCATGTTGTTCACATGTACCCCAAAATCTAAAACACAATAAAATATATATTTTAAAAAAAAGAAAATGTAAATAAATTGAAAAATACTCCATTTATTGATCAACACAATCCTCAATATATCATCAGACATTTTTCTTTATAAGTTGAAAGTAACTCAAACTTTTTTGGATATGTAAATATGTAGAATAACTAAAACAATCCTAATACAAAGAAAGTTGGACATCTCATTTGATTTTGGAACTTATTCTAAACTTACAGTATCACTGAACCAAACTTGGGACCATTTGTCTAGTGCAGCAAAGCCAAAAACTGACACAAAAATATGCAGAGAGAAAGGCAATTTTTGCAAAACACCAAGGAAGCACAATGGGCAGCTAACAGCAACAATCCAAATTCTTGCTTAAAAGCAAGAGTTTTTGAAGGCTAGGGCAAGGGTGTCTCCAAAGTAAGTTAAGTGCTAGGAAATTTCTGGAACTCATCTATTTTTGGTTTCAGTCTATCTGAGGTCTACATAAGAGTGCTTGGCATTTTCCATTGAGTAGGGTTCCTGGTTTCTGAAAAACAACTCAAGGACACATGCCAAGATATTATATTTAGTTTCTCTAAACAAGTGAACATCTTGTGATTCTAACCTACTTGAATGACTATTTAAACTATTATTATCTTCTTGCTTAGCAATTTATTTATTCATTTCTCTAATTTTTGGATGAAGGCCTAGCTAAGTGCCTGGAATCTCACTTGAAAGGACTCAAATTTTTATTTTTTCTCCAGGCTCTGTGTGGGTGAGGGGACAGCAGGTCCCTGCTTCATCTCAATCCTAACTAAGATATTCAATTTATCCTGTTCAAACTCCATCTTAGATATGCCAGTGAACAGGACTTTATCTATGCAGTGAACATAGAGGGTAGAGACACTCATGTAAATTTCTTAACTATCCATGGGTATAAAATAGTACCTTAGGGAGTTTACGAGAGTATACATTGGAGAATTTGAACATGAATTGTTCGGTTCCTCAGATGCCAGTGAGATAGAAATGAATGTGTCAGCAATATCCAACAAAACACAGTAAATATTGATAAGACAGAAGACAGACAAATTCTTAGGCAGGCAGAAATGAGTAACCAGTGAAATCCAACATTCAAGCCAAAGACAGCCTGTAGCCTGAAAACACTGTCAGTTCTGGATAGAGTTCACAACCAGAGTGAAAACTTTCATCCCCATCCCATGCCCTCTCTCTTAATTGGTTCCTTCTGGATGATGCCTTTTAACCAATCAAATGGTGCTTCCTCCAAGACCACCCATGGACCAATCAGCATGCATTCCTCAATTTAAGCCCATAAATACTGCATACTCAGCCACACAGACAGCTAGCCACTCAAGGTCAAGAACTTTTCTGTAGCTTAATAAAATGCTATTCTCTCGTGTTCACTTTCTGGAGTCTGCATACCTCCTTCTTCTTGGTTGCTGGAAAAGAGTCCAGAATCCACTGAAGGGTGGGAGTGAAAAGAGCTGTAACACTCTCTCCAACTCACCAAATTATGGGAGTGAAAAAGCCACTAGGTGCTGCTCCTTTCTGCCTGCTGAGCTGTGGATGGTGAGAGTAAATAGCTCGTAACCCTCTCTTCCACTCGCTAAACTATGGGAGTGGAAAACCTGCTGGACACCACTCTCCACCACTCCCTGAACTACAGAAACAAAAACATCACTACAATGTCATTGTTCTATGCAATGGATTCAGTAACAGTCACAATAACTAAAACAATATTCAGCTACTGTTACTTTTTCACTGTCCATACATAGTGGCTGTATTGATATCTTATTTTTGTACTACCCCTTTTACCTTCAAGGTCTTAATCACGGCTTTGAGTTCCTTTTTTTTGTATTTGCCATTTAATCTCCCAAGAAGGGACAGAAAGAAAAGTTCAGAAACATTTTACACAGCCCATGAACACTTCTATACTTATAGCTTTTCCTGATGAGAATTTCCTCTAGTCTTTATAAGCACTTATTGCAGAAGCAGGTAAAACATCAGTGTTAATTGTTCATTCTTCAGCGGAAGCCACAATGTCACAAGATCCTTAGGGTGTCACTTCACCAGCCAGAAACCTCCGTGTCTTCTGGTGCCTCTACTTGGATTTTGCTCATTCTTGCTGCACTTGTTCTGCCCACTAGGCCTGGAAGGCTGTACTTGGCTCATGCTACCAGCCTGGATCCCATGCCTGCCAAGGGCGAACCAGGCACAGATCGGTGAGGGGTGCGTGGGTCAAGCCAAAGACAACCTGAAGCCTGAAAACCTAACAGCCAGTTCTGGATACAGTCCACAACCAGAGTGAGAACTTCTATTTCCATCTCAAGTACTCTCTCCTGATTGGTTCCTTCTGGATGATGCCTTTTAACCAATCAAATGTTGCTTTTCTCAAGACCACTCATGGACCAAACAGCATGAATTCCCCAATTCTAAACCTGTAAAACTGACAAACTCAGCCATAAATATGGCTATCCACTTTATGTTCCCACTCATTGTCAAGAGATCGGGGTCTGGCCACTGCACACAGCCAGGCACGCTAGCTCATGGGGTTGGGTGGGCAGCTCCATACACTGGCATAAGTGCTAACTCCACGCAAGGCTGTGGCTAGACAGGGCATACCACAAGTGGTTTCTACTGTGTGCAATGGGGAACACAGTGGCCCCTTAAAGCTCATTACTTGAAAGCTCAGAGGCACCAGAAACTGCAGAGACCCAAAAAGGGTGTTACAACATGTCACAGCCCTGAGAAGCAATGAGGTCTCGTCTCCCAGAAGGGCCACAGCTCTTCTCTCCTCATCACCCTCAGTGTGGTGAACAGGAGGCTGCATGTCAGCCTGTTTGTGTTACAGCTCTTTCAATCCTTCTACCATACTCTGTCCCACAGCCCCTGGGCTGCGCTGGCACCAACACTACTTCTTATTGTGTGGGGTGGCCAACCAGCGCAGATGGAGAGGTGGAGAGCTATAGTATTACAGCAGCTCTGTCTCGGGGAATCTTGAGGTCTGGGCCCCCAAAAGCGTTGCCACTTCACTCCTGCAGTTTAGGAACATGTCACCGCCAACAACTCAGCAAGTCAAGCAAGAACATGTTATAGCTCCTTTCACTCCCTCAGTGTAGTGGGTCCCAAGTTCTTGTCCTGCACCCAGGAAGAATGAGATTACGTGGATAACTGGAGGGTAAGCGAGTCAGAGAAGAGTTTTATTGAGTGACAGAACAGTTCTCAGGAGACCCAAAGTGGGTAGCTCATTTCTACAGACAGCTCGTCTTGACAAGTATAGAAAATATCAAAAGAGAATAGCTCCTATTCACAGGCAGGTTGTTCTGATGCATGTGGAGGAACCCAAAGTAGGTAGCTCCTATTGGCAGGCAGGTAGTCTCAATGAGTGATGAGTCTGGCTGAGCCTGGGGTTTTTATGTACTCAGAAAGGAAACACTGAGTGCTAATTGGTCTAAGGGTGGCCACAGTTGTACCTGAAAAAAGCACCAGCCAAATGGCCAAAAGGCATCAATGAAATACTGACTCTGGGTAATGGACTCTTCCTGCCAGTTCCAGGCTTCAGGTCATCCCTGGCTTGAAGACGGAGTCTCACTGGGGACACACCCCTTCCTGCCTAAGAACCTGTCCCAGGTAGTTGGGACTACAGGCACACGTCACTACAACTGGCTAATTTTTATTTTAAATATTTTGTAGTCATGTGGTCTCATTATGTTTCCCAGGCTGGTCTCGAATTCCTGGGTTCAAGAGATCTTCCCATCTCAGCCTCCCTATGTGCTAAGATTATAGGCATTAGCCCCCATGCCTGCCCTGCAATAGCTTTTGAGCTTTCATTTATAAATTCTTTGCCAAGGAAGAGGCAAAATTCCTTTTAGTAGTCAGCACACACTAAAAACAACTCAGATCTCTGTCAATTTTGAAGGGCTTTAAAAGTATGTGATGAACTGTAAGATGGTCTGACCAATTAGATCCTTCAAATATTGCTTCATTCTTCATAAACGTTGCTCTCTCTGACACCTCATCTGCAAAGCAACCTAGCTAAAGTTCTAGTGATTTACCTCGTTTCTCCTTATACTAATCACACATTTCTCTCCTTTAATGCTTTAAGTAACTGTGTGTCTCTGTAACTGGCATCTAAAAGAAATGGAATCTTTTCCTCATTCAGGACAATTTCTTATAAAATTCTACTTACTAGAATGGGGTCAACCTGAGATATTCCACAGATTGGTGGAAAAATGCCCACATCTAGAACAGTTTTAGTAATACTCATGACATTTGTGCAGGTGTTTTTGAACCTATGTTCCAGCACTCTCCTTAAAACCACCTCTGAATTCCTTGTCATTAATATGCAAAAAAAGTAGAGATTCACTTATTGCCTGGGTAACCATATAATTTGTTCAATATATTTCTACTGATTCTCATAGAATTCTCCCAAATCTCATCAATCAGTCCATGAGGACGTCATCTTTCCACTCCTTGAAAGCCGTATTTTTCAACATTCTATCTATGCATTGTGTGGTTGTGCTGACTGTGTTCTGCCCAAAGTCACTGACCAAGGTGAGGGGAATAGAGAATAAAATGTATCCAGTGCTACTTATCAAGCTACATCCTGGGAGGTGTATGGTCCTGGAGAAAGGGGCATCTGCTTATGATTGGCCTACCTGGAGGGGCATTTATTTTCAAACTTACTTATTAATAGGGTATAAGAAAGAGTCTCCACTTTTGATGTGCTGGTGATAGCTTTCAGCCATACCTGTCCCCTTTGCCCTCTGGCCTCACCTCTGGGCAAGCTGATACATCACAGGTGGTCCTCCCTTGGCAGTTGGAAAGATCAAGCCACACAAGGCCCTGCCAAGAGAGAACCTTCACTTCAACCCCACACCCTAGCCGCCATAAAACCCCCACATCATTCTCATTTCCGGGCTCTCTCAATCCATTTTTAGTTGTGCCTAGGAGGCACCATACTAGTCCCAGAAGCCTCGTTGTGTGAGTTTTAATGAATATGTTCTCATTCTATTGGAGCATATGTGGTGTCATAGGTCTCAATACGCAAACCAAATTCTCGGTGGAGGTTCATTCTGTTTCTGCAGAGTGGTTACAACAGAGGGGAAGCTTTTCTTCATTTCCCACAAATGCCCAGTAGGTATGCTGCACATGTATTGTGTGGTTATTCAAGAGACATTGACTGAAAGAAGGAGAAGCAAAAAAGTTACAAAAGGAACACAGAAGAGTAGGCAAGAGCAGCAGAAGATAAAAGCAAGTGTAACTTAAGACTAGAAACCTGTGTTGAGCAAAGAAACACTCTAGCAATGCTTGTATTACAGGAATTGTGACAGGTGTAGTGGTCGCGCTGACTACTGCCAGAGAGAAATTATCAGTCACTTTCACATGTCCCTCTAGTTAACTGAAGACACTGAACTCAAGGGGAGGTAGAGCTGATAACACTCCCCTTGAGTTGATTATGATGTCACTGTAAGGATTTACAAGTTTTTCTGAAGTATTTTCCAGGACTTGAACAGGTGTAAACTATTATATGACTCTAAAACTTTTTAGATGTTTCAAGTATTAGACCTATATGCATTTTTTCCAGTTTTCTGTCTAAGCCCTTAGAGCTATGTAATGAGAATTTTTATTTTGGCTTTTATTAGATATTTTTTCTTTATTGAATATCTTTCTATTAAAGAATAAATCTTGTTAAAAGACTGACATAAAAGCCTGTGGGTTTTATTGTAGAAGCAAATTTATTTTCTGGTTCATTTCATGATAATCAAATTATAGGCAAAGTTAAAAAGTGAAAGTCAAGTCATTCAATGTAGCAAAACCCAGACAGCCAAAATCATGACCTGAGGATACAAATTACTTCTATTGAAGCTATTTTATGAAGTATCCCTTTCTTTTAGAGATGAAATTGTATTTGTATAAATGAACTTTTAAAAAACAAAACTTCAACTGTATATAGATGAAATAATTAGATTATTTAGACAAATCAATGAAAGTTAAATGTAATGTTTGGCACTTTATAAACAAAATGACTAAATATTCATTTTTCAACTAGGCAGAGTACTATACGTATAATCAGTGATTTCTCTTTCAGTGGCTAGCTACCAATTCTTCATATACCTGAAGAGATATTCGAAATTTACTACATTTGATAATTATGGCATAAAAATTTTAAAACAACCAAAACTATGACATTTGTGTACCTTTCAATGACTGAAGGTAAAATTAAATTCCAATAAATATAAAGATGTATACATACACTTCACTTAGCCAAATTTACTTGTGCTTTAATTTCCATGTCAGTTTTTAATTTATTTTAGTCATCTAATGAATATTATTATTATTTTGTGGTATGTTAGAGTTTTTGTTTCATTTTGTTTTGCGAAGGAATCTCACTCTGTCACCCAGGCTGAAGTGCAATGCCACTGAAACCTCCACCTCCCAGGTTCAAGCAATTCTCCTATCTCAGCCACTCAAGCAGCTGCGATTATAAGTGCCTGCCTCCATGACTGGCCAATTTTTGTATTTTTAGTAGAGACAGAGTTTCACCATGTTGACCAGGCTGGTCTTGAATTCCTGACCTCAAATGATCCACCCGCCTCCTCCTCCTAACCTGCTGGGATTACACCATGCCTGACCTGTTACAGTATTTTATTTTTTAAAGTTAGTTTCATTTTCTGTGGCTTGCAATCATCATTATCTCCATCGTCATCATCATCAACATCATCACCATCACCTGTAGGTGAAGGAGTATTTTTATATAGAAAATATTGCTAGTTTAAGATTACTGGACCAGGAATCAAAATATATGATTTCTAGTCAGGTACAAACGCTTCTGTAATGTATAATGTAAGTAAAGAGTAAAAATCTCACACAGTATATAGAAAAATTGGGTGGGAATTATCTGCCCTGGGCTACTATTATGTACTATTTGTATTGTTATTTTTACTGGCTTTCCATCTAGTAATTGCTACATTTTGTAACAGGAACCTAACTTTAAAAGAGATGCTTTACATGCATACTATTTTAATATGTTTACATCAGAAAATATATGCTTTATTACACTTTAGCTATTTGCTATTCAGCACTATATCTTGAAATATTTTGGTGATAAGTTTTAAAAACCGGCAGACACAATAATGGATAGGATGTTGAATATACTAAGTGGCGTTTTTCTGAATGATTTAAATCAATGCCAAAGATCAAGAGAAAGAATTTGCAATGAGAAGTTCTTTGAATTTCAAACCTTGGCCTAAAATAATAGATTTAAACAAGATTCAATGAGTGATAATAAAAGAGAATCACTCTTCATATAAAATTTATAAATGTATATGGAAATTTATAGCCTATTATATTTTATTGCATTGAAATTTTTCCCTTACACTTGTGATTTATGAAAAATCCTTCAGTTTAAAATTAAATCCATTATATCTATTTAGTAGGGACATTTCTATGAACCCAATCATCTCAATTATTAGGTGAAAGCTAGAAACTGATATCTTAATTTGCTTTTTGTAATTGAATTGCTTCTTTTGTTTTCAGTTATCTTTCCTGGATGGAGGATGGGTGGAGAAGTCAACATTCCTAGATCTGGTTGATCACATTTTCAATTCCGTGTGCAGCTTCAAACCCTGTTATAAACAACAGAATACTGCATCACTCTTCTCTCCTTCAGGTTAGCTTCCCCCATGGACTCTAACATGGCAAATTTAAGTTTTTTGGGTATTTAGTGTAGAAAAAATGCTAATTTTACAGATATGCCTTAAAAACAATAAAATACAGCTTATATGCAATAATACAGAAATAACTTGCTGAATGTTTTAATTCATTTTTAGATACCAGAAATATAATTTTAATAATATACAGTTTTAACATGTTTATTCACCTGTTTCTGATATTCCCCTTCTAATTATTTTAACTTCTTCATGATTTTATTCCATTTTTACAGATATATCATGTTATGTCTTCTCTATGTTACCGGTACTTGCCAAAGACATTGTCCCCTAAAATTGTTCTTCCTGCAAGCTAGACATTTGTAGCAATTATATTTTTAAAAATAGAGAATATAATTCTAGATCATCTGCAATTTATGTTTGCAGCATTTCCTTTGAGGCACATTAAAAGAGCATATCTGCATCATTATAAATTAAAAAAGATAAATGATAAATTGTTTTTATTTCAGGTGTTGCACCAAAGCGCTTTCTGAGAAGTCATATGTTTTTCATTCATCAAATATTTGTTTTATTTATACTGGATAATGCATACTCCATCATTAAATTTTGGCCTCAAAAAATGGTTTATATATTCTACTCTAGCACTATTTAGTGTGATGACAAAAAAGTAAAATTTCAGAACACCTAAGATTATTGAAGCTGTTTATCTACAATTACTATTTTATTCAGACATAAATAAGTACAAAGTATACGATTTATATGTAAACTGGTGAGTTCAAGAATTGTATTTATTTAGTGACTATAATTAAAATAATTGCTACAGGTGGATTTACTTGGTCAAAATACTAATGTTTTACTATTTAATATAAACAATCAAATTTGAATCAAGTAGGACTGTTTGCTTAAAGGTGCTTTTCGTCTATACACTATCCAGTAATAATAATAGTTTTAACAACTATTATAATCATGAACTAGACACCAGGCTAAGCACCATGCATGTATTATAACTTCTTTTATTTTCACAGTCATCTGACATACCCACTATTACTCTCCTTATTTTTCCCAAGGGCAGGCTGAAGCTGAAAGAAGTAATGTAACTTTCTCAAAGTTACTCAAATGAAATGGTTAAAAAGCTTATAAATGGGGCTGGGCGCGGTGGCTCAAGCCTGTAATCCCAGCACTGTGGGAGGCCGAGGCGGGTGGATCACGAGGTCAAGAGATTGAGACCATCCTGGTCAACATGGTGAAACCCCGTCTCTACTAAAAATACAAAAAATTAGCTGGGCATGGTGGCGTGTGCCTGTAATCCCAGCGACTCAGGAGGCTGAGGCAGGAGAATTGCCTGAACCCGGGAGGCGGAGGTTGCGGTGAGCCGAGATCGCGCCATTGCACTCCAGCCTGGGTAACAAGAGCGAAACTCCGTCTCAAAAAAAAAAAAAAAAAAGCTTATAAATGGTACATTTAATACCATTAACATCTAACTCTCACATTCAATATACACATCTGATACCCACCACTTAAATTAAGAATTCCATTTTATGAGCATTGTATATACATTAATTTATCCTTTTAAAAACACATACACAAAGATAGCTTAATTTTATTTTTGATTTTTAAAAGCATTTAAAGAATAAACTGATTAATCCTTATTTTATTCTTTTTACCAATAAAATATATAAATATTCAACAATATTAACTTCTGTATGTTTTGTTTTCTCATTTAAACTATTTAAAATATGTTTTTGCCTCAATAACTGTGAGATAAGATATAGCAATATAGAAGCATTGCAGCATTAAAGAAATATCATAACAGTTCCTCCTCACTTATCCGCAGGCCAAATTTGAATGTAAAGCTATATTAATATTAAATATTAATATTAAAAACATTATTAATATTAAAAACATCAATTTTGAAAACATATTTTGAGATAGTATAAACTTTCTTATACTATATGAAACAAAGATCATAGAGTGAATATCAAATGGCTTCTTTGAAATTGACAGTTATATGCAAATTATATTTAGTATCACAGTGTATATTCTTAAAAATTATCATTCCATTAGATAATTTTATTTTTATTAATTTGAAATATCCAGCTTCTTCACTGTGGAAATTTTATGGGGATGCTAATTGTAATGCCATTTGAAAATAAAACTCTAAATTCCACTTATATATACCTTGGTATGTACTTGTTGGTTTTAAATCAGACACTACTAATCCATTAACCCACTCTTCAGCCCAAGTAACTACATTATTTTTTTATTTGATCATGAATCATTTTCTATATTTCCCCAGCATTATTTTTACAAGCTCTTGGAAATAAAATGTAGTATGTTATTAAGTTCTTATGTCACTTTCTTTCCTTTGACCCTGCCACGCTTCTCATTCATCATGCATTTATTTATTCCTTTAGTGTTTCATGAGTGGAATATAAGTGCCAAACACTGTACTGGGCACTAGTGAGACAAAGATGAATAAGACACACTCCTTCCCTTTATAAGTTTCTCAAGAAGGCAGACTTAGCAAGTAGTAAGTAAAAAGAACTTGAAATTTAGTGAAAGGCATGTACAAAATTCTATACTATAACAGAAAAAAGTTCCATATGTAGATAAATCAGTAAATGTTTCCAAAATCAGTAATATTTTAGTGACAACTGAAAAATTTTCCTGGTGAAGAAGAGGAAAGGCATTTCAAGCAAAATAAACAGTAGGTATATATGTGGAGACAAAATCCGGCTAACTTATTGGAAGTATGAAATAGTATCTCAGAATGGGAATGAAGGAAACAAGAAGAAATATATACAAATCCCTAAATAGTAAACACAATACATGAGACACTCAGTTGTTTAAATAGTTAAATAGATTTTATAATATTGTTAATAATCAGCTGCTTAGGTAGCATAAGGTGAAAATAATTAACATAATTAGAAAAAATAGAGGAAGTAAAAATTGTTATATAGACATTACAGCAGTCCAGGTAAGGGATGATGAGACCTGATTTAATACTTTCTCAATGCATGTAAATAAAGTGAGTAGAATGTAATGATAATGAAGTGAACAATCTTGCAATGTTTAGTGACCAATTAATAATAAGATGATGAGACAGAAATAAAGAATAAAGATGAGTAATACACTATCTTGAGCTAAAATAACCCTAAATTTAGTTTGGTATATCAAATAATGAAGTCACTTGAGTTGAAAAATGCAGTAACTCAGAAAATTAAAACACTAGCTAAGATGTGTATATCATCAAGTTTACAGTTATTTGGAGTTTTCAGATGTTTGAGAATGTGAATTTGTCAATTTAGAGAGATTTGTGGGTTTTAATGCTCATTCATTTATTCTTAAATAAATAGTTATTTAGTGCCTACTACATGTGCTAAATTCAATGATAAGTAAGATGGGTAGATAAATAAATGAGATAGATTAATTTCTCTCTAGTAGCTTATATTCTATTTGAAGGGAAAACAAACAATACAGAAAGAAGCAAACAAAGTAAATTCAGACATGGAGCTACGTATTTACAAAACGGGGAAAATTTCAATATGGTGGAATATGGAGGAAAAAAACAACACAATGATAGGAAGAATTTACTTCAGGCTGGACTCTCTGTGGAGGTGGCATTCAAGCTGAGATCAAAATGACAAAGATGAAGGGAAGCACCTTTCAGGACAATCAAGGGTAAATTGAAATATTCTTGGTAATGCAAGAAAATAAAGAACGGTATAGTAAGACACGTATCATTTTTTGGTGATATGCAGCTTCAGAACACTTGCTTTATTTAGTTCAGGTTCCCAGGTAACAGAGATTAGAATTCAGGACTCTATTGGGCAGTTGATCTAAGGTACAGCATCTAAAAGGGAGTAAAACAAGTAGAATTGTGTACAGTGAGAATCTTATGAATCTTTCAGGAAAACTTTGTCCAAATCTAATTTATAGTTTTAAGAAAGTTTTTGTTCCTGCTACTGTGTATAGAAATTGAAGGAAGAATTGATGTGGAGTATGGAATATGAATGAGAAGTTGAATATTTGAGCAATCCAGTTGAGTGTTGAGGGATAACAATAGTTAAGTCAAGGGTAACAGAAGTAGACAGACAATAATAGAAGCTAAGACTCAGAGTTGGAGAAATTGTAAAAACAAGAAAGCCAAGGCTACATTTCTAAAGAATAACATTACTTAAAGCAAAAGAGAAGTAATACAAAATAAATGGACACTAAGAGCTACAAAGTAAACCAGGGCAGGATAATAAGAGAGTAGAATCATGTAACTATAAGCTTTGTGTTTCAACAAAGAGAAAACGATTGACCATTATCAAATGCCATAAAGAAATCTAACAATATAAAAGACAGGATTTTCCACTTGATTAGTGTATCTATGCTAGACTCGTATATGTGCTGGGATGGAGGCCACTGTAATCGACAGAAAAGGAAAAGGAATGAGGAAAGGAGTAGCACAAAATAACTGACTAGCTCTAGGTAAACGAAGGAAAGTTTTTTGTTTTTTTTTTGTTTTTAAGTGGCATATGGGATAGAAAGGAACTGTTTATTTTTATAGCTTTCTTTTTAAAGAGAAAGTTATCAAAGTAGATTTTGGAAGTAAACACAGACAAAAATATATACACCAAAAACCCAGTATACAGAGTTGATAAAAGACAGGTTGAAGACAAAGGAATATATTTCTATAATCAACCCTCCATCATAAACATTAGCTTTGCTTAGATGTATGTGGAGGTAGAAAGGGCTGTAAGAAAAAAGCTCAAATCAAATTAATCCCGTTTCCACGGGGAACTGTAAGGCAAAATTGAAAGGGAAAAACACATTATGAAATGGTTACATCATGACATAACTTGCAGATGGATTTTTCAAAAATATTAATGTGCACATTAAAGATGATTTCAGTTATCTTACACTATAATTTGCAATAAAACATCTTTATAAAACACCTGACCACAAACTCAAAGTCAGTTCTTAGTCTGAGAGTACTTGTTGGACAAATATGAGTTTATATACGTCAGCTGCCTTTGTCTTTACTCACTAACTTTTGAGACATTTAAAAAATTATTCAAAGTTTGCATTTCTTATTGATGGATCCTCATTTTTCTATTGCTTGATTACTTTCTCAGTAGTCAACATTGGCTTTCTATGGTCATAACACAAACTGAGTAAGAAATAACAACTTCTACACAGTTAATCTAGAATTACCACAGTCATTGCACAATTGCATAACTGGTATGTAGGATAAATAGTAAAATCAATATATGCTTACCAGACTTAGAGTAGTATCAACAACTCACAAAATAGAATTATAGCATATTTGTAAATTCCGTTTAAATACCTGAAAATTTACTTAAGAGATATATATTCATTTTAGTTATGTCTTTTTTGTAATTTTTTAATAGAATCACTTGTTTTCTCAACCATGTAGCATATTAAATACAAATCATGAATTTTTATAAACAGGAAAGTTTATTTAAAATAGCCTACATAAGTGAAACTACATTTATCTAGTTTGGCGTTTATAACCTGGGTGAGCTATCAGTAATGACTGAAAATGTAACTATTTTTCTTCCAATCATTTCTGAGGTTTAAAAACAATTTATAATGTATAATTTATAACATAAAGACTACCACATTCTAAAAGTTTCTTTAATATCAGATATAAAATGCATGGAAGAATGACAGAAAGACCATTATGAATTCTATTTTTGGTATTATAATGGAGATAATATGCTGCAATTTAGTTTAATGAGTTGCAATTAAGAAACTGTTTCAAGAGTTGCATGTGATTTCTTTTAATTATTAGTTATTAGTTGTTCCTGCATAAGTATATTTAAAATCACATTATTTTAACTGTAGTAAAGAAAAAAATCTTCCATATATTAATATTTCTTGTGTACTATAGATCATCAAAATTTAAAAAGGAAATACAGTACTTTTTAACTTCTAGAACTTATCAGAGAGTCATTTTTAGAAAGATTATTACTTGTGAAATGGGAAGAACACATACCTATGTAGGCAATTTGGGGCGTATTTTGACAAAAATCTAAGACTTAATACTGAATTTTAATCCAGTAAGTATTGTCATTTTCCATAACTAATCAAATATTTAAGATAACTGATTAAATAGGTGACTTACTCTCTTATTTGGCCAGGGCTGCCATAACAGAATATCACAGACTGGGTGGCTTACACAGCAAAAATTTATTTTCTCACACTTCTGGAAGCTCTAAGTTCAAGGTCAGGAGGCTAGGAAAATTGGTTTCTGGTAAATCGTCTTTTACTGGCTTGCAAATAGCCTTTCCTCTGCTAGTGCAGGTGGAGGGAAGAAGATATTTCTCATGTCCTTTCCTTTTTTTATAAGGACAAGAGTCCTATTGAATTATTGCTTCACCTTTATGACCTCATTTAGTCTTAATTATCTCTTTAAAAGCCCTATTTTGCAATACAATCACATGAGGGATTAGGGCTTAAACATATGAATGTTGGTGGTGGTGAGGGGAGACAATCTTCAGTTCATAACGCTATGCTAAATAATCTTTCAGTTTTAGAATGGGAAAATATTATTCTAAGACTTTGCAACAATCAACAGATATTTCCATTTTATCCCAGAGAAACATGAAAATTCACTGAAATTAGTTTTGATTTTGGAATTTTTAAAAGAAAACATTTTCTACCCTGATTCTATAGTACCCATGCCAGATTGCTCTGAAAAGTTTGAAAATATGGAAAATACAAAAGCGGTACTACTGAGGGAACATGTTAGAGGAAGTTTCCAGGGCTGGCTAGAGGCCTTTGTTTTTGCTTTCCCTCCTCTGGCCGCCTATGGCCCTTTGTTTCTACTTTCCTGCTTGTGGCAAGCCAAGTAGCCCTTTGCTTCCATTTTCTCTGCCTCTGGCTCTTGGAGGAGGAGGCTCTGTGACTCAGGGTTATAAAACAGTAGCCAATCCGGTAAAGGATTCAAAGATCAATTAATCCAGAGGAAGTTTGAAAGAGTCTGTCTCATTGGACAAGAACATGAATGGGGAGGGAATAACTCAGAGTTAAAAGCTCTAGCCACCCGGATCTGGGCTGGAATCTTCTTGGGATCCCCTACCACAACAGTATGGAAGCTGTCCTTTTGCTCTGCTTAATAAACTGCACTACTGCATACTCTTTGGGTCCACCAGTTCTATTTGAGCTGTAACGCTCACCCTGCAGCTTAGCGGCGCCCTTTCCCCATTCTATCAGGTTAGGAATGCCAAGAGCCTAATTTCTGGCTGCAGCTACTCTGCTTCCCTGGTGGCCTACTGGTTAGAACCCCTGGTTTTCACCCAGGTGGCATGAGCTTGACTCCCAGTGTGGGAACAAGGGAATCCGGCTACAGTTACTCCAGTTACACTATATTTCATTTTCTGTTTAGATTTATACAAATCATGATTAACCAATTGCAAAAGCAAATATAAAGTTTTGTTAAATGCGGAAATATCTTAATGTTTGAATGACTAAAATTAAAATCTTGAATCATCTTCATATAAAAAACTATGTGTAATTTAATAATGAAGAGTAGTTTGATCACAGATATTACTAACAAATATGAAATGCTGCAATAAAATATTCAATACTCAATATCATAAATATATGTATATATTATTATGTCAATCACACTGTATTTATAGTATGAGTAAAATATATTATGTAGAAACTTAAAAATTCGCTAGGCAAATTATCATATGACATCTATTTTTCCCTTACATGTATCATAGTTATGTGAGAAAATGAATGAATAGTTGTTAAAATTCTTTCCCCAAAGCTCTACTTGTTTCTGGTAGCATCACCAGCACATAATATGCATGTTATGCATAGTGAGAACTAAACAAGTATATGCCCAAAAGTTAAATACTTGATTTTATTCAAACTAAGTTTAATTAGAAGATCATAACACTTTTATATGTATATTCTAGACTGTTTTAGGAATTATTCATTGCACTTTGCATGTTCCTAGATTTTCTCAACTGAGCATTATGTGAAATTTGATGTGAAAGAAAATAATATTAAATGCCCAAGAGACGGTGGGAGTAACTCACCTAGTAATAGCAGGACAAGCCCATCAGACACAGCTCCATATCCTAGGATTTCTCCTGAACGAGAAAATTGATATTTACTTCTCTTCCCATATTCGGGCTGAGATTTTAAAGTATTTTGTTTGTCTTTTGTTTATAGTCACCATTTGAGTTATGCATTATATTCGGATGAGTTTTATTCTACCGAGACATGAAACAAATGATGCCATGACATACTCTTAAGCATATCAGTATATTCGAGAAACTTCAAAGTTTTATAGTAAATTATCTGATTTTGCTTAATTTCATGTATATCAACGTAATTTGTTCCTGTATAAAATGTTCTGGTTCCTCAGGACTTATGTCATGAGAAATATATTTGGATTAAAAAAATGTGTACAACAAACAGCTTTCAAACCCTTTCATGAAATAGGGTTTGAGAATAATAATAAAAATAGAAACATGGAAGAATAATAATCTGCTGAACATAATAGAATCATATTAAGATAGGCCTTTTTAGGACTACATAATATTCAATATAAGCAAATTGTTCTTTAAGATAGAGAAAAATTCAAGGTAATGCATTATATAAACTAACATTAGAAATTCAGAATCTGAATGGGACAATGGCTTTCTCAATGATAAAATGTCATAACACTTCTAATAATATGTAATTTCTTGATTTACTTCATTCTCAAAATATGGAAAATATTCATATGGATTAACAGATTGAATTAGGGATGAATGCAAATAAAAAGATGACACATTTTATACTGAATGAAACAATCATGTTTACTACATCAAGTATGTAAGCATCATGTAAGTTCTCTGCAAACTAAACACACACACACACACACACAAAAACCAAATACTCAAAACCAATAATGGTTTTTGTTTTTCACTTTATGCATTAGACCAACAATAAAGGTATGACCCAAAAGCTGCAATTTATTTCAGATGTGATGGGAGCAAAGAAATAACACAATCAGGTTTAGGTTTTTAAGAATTCACTCTGGCTACTGTTGGAGAATCAACTAAAAGAAGTTGGTGGTACTATATATATATATTTGAGACCAAGTCTCTGTGTCTCCCTGGCTGGAGTGCAATGGTGTGATCTCAGCTCACTGCAACCTCTGCCTCCCAGGTTCAAGTGATTCTCATACCTCAGCCTCCAGAGTAGCTGGGACCATAGGCACGCACCACCAAGCTCAGTTAATTTTTTGTATATTTAGTAGAGACAGAGTTTTATCTTGTTAGCCAGGATGATCTCGATCTCCTGACCTTGTAATCTGCCAGCTTTGGCCTTGGCCTTGAAGGTAAAATAATTTAAAGCACATAATGAGTTAGGAAACTAAGTAATTCTACAGGGGAGACCGAATGTTTGCTTGGAATAGGTTATAACTGATAGAGGTAAAAGTGGGGTGGAAGTGTATACTTGGGCTGTATTTAAACATCAAATCATCAGTATTTTCTGATAGTTGATGCAAAGCATGAGAGAAAACATGAGTTAAGTTTATGCCTTTCCACAGGAATAACTGGATGACAAGAAGGGCCATTTACTTAAATAGGGAATTCTGGTGAGGAGTGGATTTTGGAGACAAAGGAATCAAGATTATTTTGCAGCGTATTATGTTGGAAATGCCTTTTGGGAGTTCTAGTCAACTAAACAGTGAGTCACTCAGTTTATAATATATGGTAAAGATAACAGACATCTATTATTATAGTTCTTAAGATAAATTATTGCAAATGTATATTTAAAAATTTGATCTAAACACAGCTATAGGGAAGCTAGCATTTGGTTATAAAGAAAAAAGCCAGTAAAAGAACATTTTGATGTGCCATAAGAATATATTCATTCACTCTGTAAATGTGGTTACTATTGGGTTTGTATTATTAATTCTTGGTAATTCAAATACAGGCAAAACTGATGAAGACCCTCCCGTCAAATTTTATAATGTAGTAATAAAGACGAATACTTCTATTCATTGATGAAAACATGTAGGACTCTAAAATAACCACTGATAGAACAGCTCTTCCCTGGGTGAAAGATGATGATCTCGCTGAGGAAATATGAATAATTTGGAGTTAATCGGTTCATGTAGGAAGAGTAAGGAGGAGACAGAGTTTCTGGGAAGATTTCCTGGAACAAAGCAAGAGTTTATTTCTCACTTGAAGAATTAGAAAAGTTTAAGAATAAAGTGGAATTTCTTGATACTGAATAATGTAGAATTATTTTAGCAGCATGTAACTCATTTTGCTAAAATGATCTGCATTGTAACTAGGTGTTGAAGTGAGGATAGTTTCACAGGAGAGGGAATCAGATCGTTTGGTAAATGTGGAAGACGAAGGCTCGTGGAAAGGTTACTGCTGCAGTTTTGCCTGAAGTGCAGCATGTTCCTTACTTCCTTATGGGTGAAAATGTAATGCTTGTTTTAGTGCTCATTGCAGAGTTAAAACCCAGAATAGGATGACAGGGGGCCCTTAATATTTCTTCTTAAAAGTGTATTCCCTTGGTCCTTGAAACGCTGCTATAAAATTACTAATTAATATTTGGCAAGGAATTTGTAAAAGTGTGTATTCTCAGACATGTCATAAAACATCTTGGTTAGAATGTAAAATCAAGGCTAAAGCACACCTATTAAAAGGATTTATTACTATGTTTTAACTTAGAGTGGAGATGGAAAGAACACCAGACATCTCTTAAGAGATTGCAAGTAGGAAATAAGCTCTACTATTTATCAAAGAGAAGGAACTAAGTTTATAGAAGTTTTTTAAGCTGCTTAAAGATATTAAAGAATTAAACAAGCTTGGAACTGATGTTTTGAAACTGGAATGTACTTTGTAATTCAAGAATAATGTAATATGATAAAACTCAGGAATATTTGCATTAGAGATATCTACTTATGAAAAAGTGATAGCATCATATTTGGTATTTTTTAATATTACATTAAATTGGGAAAGAGGGAAGACCCCCCCCAAAAAAAAGACAGAAGCACTCATTACTATCAGAATAGACACATACAGCTTGAAGCCTCAATATGTAATCTAAATGTCAGTTTACAACTTCAGTGATTACTTATAAATTAAAGTGTTTTTTCATAGGAATAAAAATATGTATTACTAAACAAGGCAGCAAATATATAACAAAATTTTACTTAGGAATTTGTCATCTATAGCAGGTGTCCCCAGCCCCGAGGCCACCATTGCCTTTTAGGAACTGGGCCACACAGGAAGATATGAGTGGAAGGTGAGGGAGCATTACTGCCTGAGCACCACCTCCTGTAAGATCAACGGTGGCATTGGACTCTCATAGGAGTGAGAACCCTATTGTGAACTGTGCACGCATGGGATCTAGGTTGCACACTCCTTATTATACTCTAATGCCTGATGATCTGAGGTGGAACAGTTTCATCCTGAACACCCTCCCCGACTGCCTGGCCATGGACAAACTGTCTTCCGTGACACTGGTCCCTGGTGCCAAAAAGGTTGGGGACTGCTGGTCTATAAGAATAAGAATGTTAACATAAATGTTTAAGTAGAATTAATTTACATGTGTTCCTACGCACAAAATAAAAATATATATTTTGCTTAGATTTTGTGCACGTGTTATTTCTGCCAACTAAAATATTGCATTCATCCTAAGTTATCAGATGTAAATGACTAGCATAAATTGGATAGAATGGAGAGTTTAATTCTATAGCTAAGTAGAAAAATGTCACTTTGCAAGGAATTTCCTAGTGCATGACCATGATCTTCTACGTGTTAAGGAATTTTCATAATGTTGCTGCTACTACTACTAACACTAGTAGTAGTAGTATTAGCAGTAGTAATTACCATTACTGCTGCTAGCACCACTACTATTGTTAATACTATTATCAGTCCTAATAAAAATACTAATTACATAGTAATTACAACAGAACATTGCTAAATGTATGCAGTGTCTTCAGAACTATGCTGAATATTTATAATATGTTGTCTGATTTACTTTTCATCTTAATCATAGCAGGCAGGTATTATTATTACCCTCATTGTACGGCTAACATAATGTACTCAAGTTCACATAATGAAGAGCAGACAATATCTGAACACAAAATTATGTGTTGCTATAATCAACTTTCTTCACTATAAAGCTGAACCTTCTTTGATTGGTTTCTGCTGAAAATACTCAAATCTACTTCACAATGAAAATATTAAGATGTGATAGTGGAATTAAAACACAGAGAGAAAACTGAGGAGGCCACATAAAATTATTGCTAGCAAAGTAAATGGAGAGTTTTGTTTTTTAAGTAAGCTTTGCTGAACTATTTCTTTTGCTAATTTGAGTTATTACTTATCAAAAAACTGTGTTACTCTCTCTGTATTAAAATAATAAGGACTGCTGAGAGTAAGTAAAGCTAATGGAGATACTTAGACCCAACTACAGACATTTTACAGAGTTTGTTTAAATAACTCAGAAAATTATGCAATATGGAAGATATCAAAACAGATACTGCTGAGTTCTCTCTCCTACTTAGTTATCCATGATGAAGCAGTAATAAGGAGACTACAATAGGCATGGTATTTTGAGACTTCCTACAAATTCTCATGAGGATTTAGTTAAGATCTTATAATCAAACATACAGAAACTTTTGGTAAATCAAGGGTGAATGGTGTTTCCATGTGAATGGTCAAAATAGCTCTACAGAATTTTTTGATATACCCTTTGTCACATACTCAGTATCTGAACTAGAATCACATATGCTAACTTCTCATGAGCACAGGGGAGGTTTATTTCTCCTAAAGAAAAATATACCCTTGGGACTCAGCCCTTTAAACACCCACTTTAAATTATCTGCTGACAAAGTTACAGTCATCCTCCTACTCATGTCAAATCCCTGAAAATTATGTTATTTTCTCAAGTAATATACTTATTTGAAAAGGGTATGTGTTTGTGGATGAATACCATATGGTTGACATACATTTTAAGAAAATGCTTGTTCATCAAATATCTTTAGCAAAGATAAACAACACTGAAGTTTAATAGTATGCAAATTTAAAAAATGTTTTTCTTTATGAATAGTTAGAAGAAAAAGAGCAGGAGCAGAAAAGAAAGAGAGAGAGGGAGAGGGAAAGGGGGAGGATGGGAGGAAGGGAAGAAGAGAGGAAGGAAGGAAGGGAAGGAAAGGGCAGGAAAAGGAAGGGAAGAGAAGGAAAAAGAAGGAAATGGAAGGAAGCAGGGAGGGAAGGAGGGAAGGAAGAAGGGAAAGATGGAAAGGGGAGAGGGAGGGGTTGAAAGAAAGAGAAAAAAGCAGAGGACTTGAGACGTTTGGTGAAGTTATAAATGTCCTAGTTCCTCCCACTAATTGGTTGAAGGCATGTCAAGGCAAAATCAATAATTAACTTATGTTTTAAAAGTGCTAACATTAATATATAATCCAATAAAGAAAAATTACAAAAAAATATCTGAATGGAAATGTGCCTAATTCATAATAATAAAATTTTAAAAGAAAAATTAAATAAATATGTAACATCTTAATTAGCATTTCAAAATATAGGTAAAAAGAAATAAACTGATTAAGCACATTTACTTGATAATCATTTTACCTTCAAGAAAAGGTAGCGAAAGTTGTTATTTTTCTGGAATGAACATAAAGCAACAGGGAAGAATTAGTTACCAACATGTAAATGATGGGTACTTTTAATTTTAATTCAGTTTTTGATGAATTAAATTGTTTTTGCTTATTACTTATCATTCCATGTCCTTTTTAATTAATTGCAGTTAATATCAACATTTCAAGGAATTTACACTTTCATCCTTCACAGTATTTAGTAAGATGCCTTGTTCAGGCAAGAGAAAAAAATGATTTTTCAATGTATCTATTAGTTTGCTTGTTCAGAACTAACTGAATAATATTATCTGCTCTTGTTTATACCAGATTCTTGAGTAAGAAATCTTCTAAAGGATGCTCTATAGGTTTTTGCTGTATTTGTCTTTAAAGACAATCTAAATCTCATTGTCTGCAGCTAGACCTATCTGTTACGGGGTCTTGGTCTTAAGCTTGAAGTTCCTTCACAGGTACAGATCACAGGAAATGAACACAAAGTGGTGCTTAAAGAATGTTGAGAGATCATGCTTCACTTTGGTAGACATTAATATTATATGTCTTTAATCCATTTCCTATTTTTCAACAGTAATAAAAATTTTAGAGTGTCATATGATTCCCTTAGCATTGAGGAATACATTCCACAACCTCCTTTGCAACAAGTGTGAGCATGTCAGAAGGAATTTTGTGGAAGCTTCAGGCATGTATTCTAAAAAACAGCTGAAGCTATTATTGGTCCCTCTCCTTCATTTCTTCATCTACCCACTGATTGTAGCATTTGCTATCTTGGATTATGAAGATAAGAAAGTACGTAATGAATACGGGGATAGAAAGATTGTAAGACCAACCTTGGAGTGAATATTGGAGATTTTATAGAAAAAGGAAATAAAGGTTTATCTTGTTTGGCATATTTTATTCAAATTTTAAAAGGATTTTGTTATTTAGGGTCAAACTAAATACTAACCCCTATACCATTTTTAGCAGCTTTATATGCCTTCACCTGAAAGGAAGTCAGCAATAATTTGGGGCCCTTATATTTGCTATTTTCCTTGTAACTATTTGTTTCCCATAATTTAAAAAAAATTCTTTTAATTAATTTCACTGTCAAATCTTCCTAATATCTCCCCTGCTTTCCAAAACTCACGTCTAAAACATTTTACTCACATCTTTTGACATAGCTCCCTTATTTGTGAATGACATTGCCTAGTTATGTCCATGTTTTTATTTTTAACTTTGTGTGTCTATCTTGAAACATTATGAAATATGTTCACCATCAAAAGCATTTTCTATTAGAAACATAACAAAATAATAATAGCCAACACTCATGAATATTTTCCACATGGATGTCCTTGAATTAATATTATCTTACTTAATCTCCATAATAACTCAATAATGGAAGTAGCCTTTCCATACTGATGATGAAATAGACTTAAAAAACATTAAGTGACTTGCCAAAGATCATATACTTATTAAAACTGAATAGCACAATAGTATATTAATTAAATCCCAGTGTCTCTTTCCACAAATTTATATTCAACAGAAAATGTTCCCGGTATCATTTACATTTTATGGGATCTGATTTTATGCCAAGTCAGTGGCAATAGAATTAGACATGAGAAAGTTTCTTGACCCGTAAGTGAAATACAGGATAACTAAGTTCCTTCAGATTTATGATGATAAAAACATGTTTGGTGAGTACAAGGGGGCAAATGATGAATTGTGAGACTCACAAAAATAGTCCTAAGCAGGCGAAAATGATTATTATTCAAGGAGCTAGAATATGACACATTTTTTAGTTACATATGTTGAGACCTGAGTATATTCCAGTAATACAGTCAATCTATGCTATAGCTAGATTCTTTACTTACTTTCAATAATATTGTCAAATGATGATTAAATAGACAGTGCAGTCTAAAAATGCACTGGCTGATTTGTTTTAATATTACTTGTATCTTCACAACAAAAACTGAAACTTGACTGCAATTTTGATTTAGTTGTTGTCAGCAAGCAGGGCTATTAGTATCTGTCATCCTGTACCTAAATAATCTAACTAATTGTTTTCTATACATTCATTCTTTAAGTTATGTTAAGTATTGCCAGATTCATCACTTCTTTCTTCCACTGACATGCATGGTATGAACAGGTGACTTTTATACAGGGAGATTAAGGAAGGTTTTGAAAGGACTGAAGCTAACGTAATTTCAGGGTGTGGAGAGAAACTCTTTAAGAAAAACTATGCATAATTAAAACTTTAATATGAGGTGTAGAAACTTGAAAGGAGCCTGTTAAGTGAAGCTCCCTTAATCTTGTTCTTCACCGGTTTCCACACATTCACTTTCTTGGAACAGTATATATGTACACATTTACATATGTATATCTTATGATATTGTTTGGATGGATTTAATGCAATTTAAAACCAAGTTGAGATAGAAATTTTATTTTAAACTTAACGTAAGTTTAATAAATAGCAATTTTTATTGCTATTTATTACTACATTATTACTAATGCAGTAATGCCCCAAGCTTGGTAAGAAACATGAAACTCTAATAGGAAAAAAAGACTTTTAAAAGATATTTCTTAATGTTACCTCCTCCCCTGCAAAGAAAGAAGGAAGGCAGAAAGGGAGGGAGAGAAGGAGAGAGGGAATAAGAGAAAGACAAATTATCAGTTGCAATGAACAGTATAGATGACGTAAATTCAAAATACAATTATGTCACACCAAGCTCATCAACATTGATTGCTATTATTCCTTTAAACACACACACGCGCGTGCGCAAACACACACACACACACACACACACACACACACACACACACACACACCTTGATAGGCAAAAAGTAAAAAGTGGCTTATTTTAATGTTTTTTAATCATTTTTTATTAAATCTGAAAATATGTAGATTTGTTGATTGTCTTATCTGTAAGTTATATTTTCATTATTTTTTCAGTGTTCTTAAATGTAATAGATTTCTAAAAACTATTTGTTGAAATATGTATCTTAACATTGTTTGACACAGGAATTGAATTTATTTTCTTTTTTATGTCATTTAACTGTTTTATTTGCAGTATTTTATGGAACTACATATCCATATCCTTCAGTATTTCTACTATAATTTGTGAACTGGATGTAATGCTTAAAGAAACACTCACCATCCTAATATGTGAACATTAGTTTATGTTTTATTTAATACTTTTATAACCTATTGTTGCATATTTAGCAAATACAGAATTTATTGGTGATTAGAGTTATAGTTTTCTTTTTTCAAGCATTTATTCAGTTTACAAAATTGAATCATATTATGTTCAGATATATACTACATATACATATACATGTTTCAGTTTCTAATAATTATTCAATTGATTAATAGATCTCTTTCTAATTCCTATTAGCATTATGTAATTAAACGTCATACACAAAATTACCACACACATACATTATTTTATTTTTCTCTACAAAACTGTGGCTTTTTTAGTTATATGTTATTTAAATTCTCTTATTAATAGAGAATTAGAAATTTGACATTTCCAAAGCTTTAATTTCTATACAGTGTGACTAAATGCAATGAATATAATGAATCCAGAATGAATATGATTTTGTCTGTATAAACTATAGATTAACTCGGTTGTGATATAATCTACTGTGTTTTACATGTAACTGAACCCTCTATTAAAGGATTACTTTCAAGAGGTGATATGTCTCCAGACAAGAGGGTATCTGTGATGATGTGAATAACAGACACTTTGAAAGAAAACATTAAATCTGAGATTCAAGTCTGTCACCTGTCTTAAAAAGTACCTATTCTTACCCTTGGAATCAGATAAGAGTCATTGTGCTCAGGAAAGCATGAATTTCAAATAATCTGTTTTAATTTCCTGAAATTCACACCTTTATGTGTGTTCCCTGATACTTAAGTAACTAGGACAATTCCACTAAGTTCTGGAGTGTCAATTCTCACAAATTCATAACTGCAAGTGAGCCTTAGAATAAATAGGTCAAGTACTAGTATGAATCCAGTTGAAATGTTTATTTAATTGCATTAAATTAAAATAATAAGTTTGGAAGAAGTATTTGTAGAATGATATTTATTCCCGTTTACTTTTGTCTGCCTTTATATTATTAATTGAAGGGAGATTATGTTCTTCATGCAAGTCTATCCTCATATTTCTTATAAAATTTTTTAAACAATAATTTTGCTATATAAACAATACTTTTTAATGATGTGCTTTCTATATACAAAAGCTTATGATTTGTATACACATATTTTATGCTTACAAATATTTATACTTATATATTTTAGAATTTAAATGTACAAATATATACATTTGCATATATTTATTTATTTATTTATTTATGTGAAACAAAACTTTATTTTGACCCTAATATTTTTTCAGCTTTACAAATATTATACAAAGTTAATACAATTTTTTGACCACCGATGCAATTTTCTACTTTTTTTTTTTCTTTTCCTACTTCGCTTGCACTTCCAGAGTAATAGCAAAAGAGATTTGTGGCTCTTGGGAAAATGTGAAATGTATGTGTTGGGACAGGCAATCTGCCATAAACCCAAACATATATGCCAAGTTTGCCAGGCTTGACCATTTTTTTTTAACTGGACCATTTTTCATAATTGTGTTTGCAGTAAACAACTTTGAGAGATGAGATAATATGATAATATCACCTTCTGGAGCCAAAAGCAGGCTTCCTACTGATTAATCTGAAAGAAGTAGATTTCCCAGGTCAGTGTCCTCAGCTGTGATGCAAACCCACTGAGAGTACAGTATCAGTGTAGTCCCTTTATTGCTTCCTTGGGATTCGGCAGAAAAGGGAATTGAGGTACATTTCAATGCTTACGTTACTTGAAGTGTCTTTTAAATCTAATCCAGAAGTGTCACATCTTCTGCTTACATTATAAAATAGTAATAAGTTAATGTCATGGGTTGGCCATGTCTCCACCCAAAATATTATTGTGAATTGTTATCCCCACATTCCCCATGTGTCAAGGGTGGGGCCAGGTGGAGGTAATTGGACCATGGGACAGTTTTCCTCATGCTATTCTTCTGGTACTGAGTAAGTCTGATGAGATCTGATGGCATTATAACTGTCTGTCATTTCCTCTGCTTGCACTCCATACATCCTGCTGCCCTGTGTAGAAGGTGACTGTTTCTCCTTTGCCTTCCACGATGATTGTAAGCTTCCTGAAGCCTCCCAAGTCATGTGGAACTGTGAGTCAATTAAATCTCCTTCCTTTATAAATTACCCAGTCTTGGGTATTTCTTCATAGCAGCATGAGAACAAACTGATACACTAAGTTGGTACCAAGGTAGTGGGGCACTGCTATAAGGATATCCTAAAAGGTGGAAATTACTTTGAAACTGGGTAACAGGCAGAGGTTTGAACAGTTTGCAGGGCTCAAAAGAAGGCAGAAAAATGTGGGAAAGTTTGGAACTTGATGGAGACTTGTTGAATAGTTTTGCCCAAAATGCTGATAGTGATACAAATAATAAAGTCCAGGAAGAGGTGGTCTCAAATGGAAATGAGGAACATGTTGGGAACTGGAGCAAATGTTACTCTTGCTATGCTTTAGCAAAGAGACTGACGACATTTTATCTCTGTCCTAGAGAGCTGTGGAACTGTGAAGTGGGGAGAGATGACTTAGGGTTTCTGGTGGAAGAAATTTCTAAGTGGTAAAGTGTTCAAAGTAAGTAGAGGACAGAAGTTTGGAAAATGTGCAGCCTGATGATGTTATAGAAGAGAAAAGCCCATTTTCTGGGGAGAAATTTGCATAACTAAGGAGAAGCCAAATGTTAATCACTAAGACAATAGGAAAAATGTCTCCAGGGCATGCCAGAGACCTACATCGCAGCCCCTCCCATTACAGGTCTGGAGGCCAAGGAGGGAAAAATAGTTTTGTGGGCCAGGCCTTGGACCCCTGCTCTGTGGAGTCACAGGACATGGTGCCCTTGTGCCCCAGTTGCTTCAGCTCCAGCAGTGGCTAAAAGGGGTCAAAGTACAACTTGGGCCATTGCTTCAGAGGGTAAAAGCCCCAAGCCTTGGCAGCTTCTATGTGATGTTGAGCATGTGGGTACACAGGAGTTGAAAATTGAGGTCAAAGAACCTCTGTCTAGATTTCAGAGAATGTGTGGAAACATGTGGATGTCTTGGCAGAAGTTTGCTGGAGGGGCAGAGCCCTCATGCAGAACCTCTGCTAGGGCAATGCAGAAGGGAAATGTGGTATTAAATTTTCCACACAGAGTCCCCACTGGGGTATTGTTCAGTGGAGATGTGAGAAGAGAGTCCTTCTCCAGACCCCAAAATGGTAGATTCATCAACATCTTGCACCATGCACTGGATAAGTCAAAGAGAGTCAACACTGGCCAGTGAAAGCAGTCAGGAGGAAGTCTGTCCCTGCTAAACCACAGGGACAGAGTTTCCCAAGGCTGTGGGAGCCCCCATCTTACATAAAAATGACCTGGATGTAAGAAATGGAGTCAAATGATATCATTTTGGAACTTTAATATTTAAAGACTGCCCTACTGGATTTTGGAATTGCATGGGTCCTGTAGCCCCTCTCTTTTGGCCAGTTGCTCCCATTTGGAATGGGTATATTTACCCAATGTCTGTACCCACATTGTATCTAGAAATTAACTAATTCGCTTTTGATTTTGCAGACTCATAGGCAAAAGGGCCTTGTCTCGGTTGAGACTTTGGACTTGGACTTTTGGGCTAATGCTTGAATGAGTTAAGACTTTGGGGGACTGTTGGAAAGGTGTGATTGTGTTTTAAAATGTGAGAACATGAGATTTGGGAGGGGCCAGGGATAATAATGTGGTTTAGATGTGTCCCTATCCAGAATATCATCTTAAATTGTATTCCCCATAATCTCCATGTGTCCAGGGCAGAACCAGGTGGACGTAATTGGATTATGGGAACTGATAGTAAGTCTCATGGGATATGATGGTTTTATAAGCATGTGGCATTTCCCCTGCTTGCACTCACTCTATCCTGCCATCCTGTGAAAAAGGTAACTGCTTCTCATTTGCCTTCCACCATGATTCTAAGTTTCCTGAGGCCTCCCAGCAATGTGGAGCTCAGTGAATTAAACTTATTTCCTTTATAAATTGCCCAGTCTTGGGTATTTATTCACAGCAGCCTGAGAACAGACTAGTATAGCAAACTTAGTAGGGTGGATGTAGAGTAAAATTAAATCTTATTCTAAACTGTTTGGTTATGAGGATGGGATGTTTACAGACATATGACTTTAAGTAAGAGAATGGTCAAGTAACTACAAAGTAGGTTTGGGGATATGTGCATATTCTTTGGGACGAAGTAGCAAAAATTCCTACTTATGTTGTGGACTAGGTAAAAGTAAGTGTCTCTCAGTATACGTCCTGGTTATAGGTTGAACAATGAGAGGCAGGATATAAACAAGTCTAGGAATAGTACTTTGGTTATTGCATATTCCCCTTTCCATAGCAGAAGGAAGGGATGCTATGGGGTTATCCCCATAACAGTGGAAAAGCAAGCTTGAATCTACAGCTAGAAGGTAGTGTTTCTATAGCTGTGGGGGGTTTCCAAAATTGAAATAAATTGTGTCAGTAATAACAACTTCAATAGTCAGTATACACTTTTGGATAAGCAAAAGATTTCAGAGGTTTGCTTGACTGAGCAGCAAGAAAGTGAATGCTCAAATGCAAAACTGAATGCAAAGTCTTACTTTCTAACATGAAGCTGCTCACCACTGCTAACTAATTTGCAATGAGGCAGGGCTATAGAGGTATACACATGGCAGAAAGATAGGGGTATCTGGATCTAGTTGGTTACCAGACACTGGGCAGTACATGGAGAAAAAAAGCAGCACTGTCTTGTTGGAACCAACTTTACAGTGGCCAAGGAAGAAAAAAAATTACTACCTTACCAGACTTGCCAGTCCATATCTTTTAGCCTCTGCCTTTTCCCTGCATTCCATGAATTCTAGACCCAGATTATCTCTATGCTTAATGCAAAAGAAGGAGGAAGCTTCAAAATACAGCTATTGAGATTTGGGCAGTGTTTTCAGTGGGGAAGGGAAGCTAACCTGGCCTTGATGTGAGGCCTTCTGTGATAATTCAATGTATTATTGTGTTTTCTGCTTTTGAATGTACAACTGCTATTAATGTTTAAAGTGCAAGCCCTGTGAATACTCAGGACTGTCAGGGGGATTTCTATTCAGAAACAGCCACGTTTAGGGAGATAATCTCTGTCTCCTCCTATGAGTTTCAACAGAAGTAAAACAAAAAGTCTGGAGAAAGAAGAGTAACAGTAATAGTTAAATACTTGATGCTTCATAGAGTACTCAGAGATGTTATTTCCCAGTACAACAGCACCACCTGTCTCATGTAGCCACTAATTGTAAACTTTAAAAATCAAAAACAACTAGTAACTAAGTAAGCTCTTATTGAAACTGAATACCTGATCAATGAAGTCATTGTGAAGTTTTTATCACCTGAAATTCTTATTTTGATGTTTGTCAACTTAGACTCAGTGACTTATAAGGGAAGAGACTCTTCCCATTGAAACAATATATTAAAGAGTTCAGCTGCCTTGATTTTATTCAAAAAAGTGGCAGTTACAAGAGAAAGGAAAACTTTACTTTCTACCACCTGAAGCAAAGCTGCTTGCTCAAAGAGCTGATGATGTACAAAGATCCCCCTAAATCCTCGACTTGACTAAGGTGGTTTAAGTGGGACTCCTAGGACAAAGAGTGCACAGACACTTATTAAAAACTATAATTTCACCTTCTCCATTCCTGGCATAATGAATCTTTCTTTTCTCTTACTACAACCCCAAGCCAGCCCGATTAGCACAACTTTCAGGAATCAACCCAGTCAAAGGAAGGTATAGGGGATTCCAACTCAATGCAAATTCAGCTATATGGATTCTCTTGTTGAACTGACATAGCCCTAGATCCTGAAGACACTGACATCTTGAATAATCATACTGCTCAATGGGTCCCCCTAGAGTGCCCCTCTTAAACCAAGGTGAAGGCTGTAACAGGGCTCCAAAAATTTTATAGAAGTGTACTGTTCCACTAGAAACTGACCTCTTTTGACAAAAACTTCTGGATGTCAAAAGGAAATGATAGAGAATAAAAGTAAACTTTAAACTTCTGTAATGGGGCACACTGATTTTGTGTCTAGAGAGAGCAAGAACCTTTACACAAAGGGAGGAAACATCTTAGAGCAGGAGGTGTAGAGATGGAGGTACTATTAATGTTTCTTTATCTGCTGGATCTAGCACCACAGTCTAGCAAAATAATTATATGGTTTCCCTAAATAAAGCAGCAGCTTCAGCTGACAATCTCATTTTCTGTGGGGTTTGTTATCTCTGTTTACACCCATTCCAGTATTTGGCATTCCCTTATTTCTGTCTGTATCCCTCCAATATTCAAGGTCAGCTTTTCAAATCTGTTTTATCTTCACATTGTCTTCTTTTCTGTGTTTTCTTCAAGTCTCTCTCTGCATCCCTAGTATGATACATTTGCTGGCACTTTGAGCCTGACCCTGCTTAGAACAATAGCACAAAAGCCTAGATACATGGAACTCCATCCTACTTTCCCATTTAACAGCAAATCCAGGTTCTAAACAATATTGGGGCCAAGCAACATTACAAAAGAACATCAGTTTACCAAATTCTAATTTTCTATGACTATATCAAACACACACAGTCACCAAAAGCACAACCCACTGCTGCCACAACAAACAAGCCCCACAAGTGTCCAAACTAAAACAGACAGGGTTTTTCCTCTCCTCAATGGTTGGGCTTGATCAACCTGCAAACAAAATTTCCTTCAGCATTTCTCAAATTGAGAGGAGCCAATCCCATTGTCTGGTACCCACAGAAGACAATTGCCAAGACACACACAAAATTACAAGCCCCCAAGAGTGTCCATACTGAAAGTCAGGACACTTTCCTCTTTCAGTCATTTGGGTTTGTTCAACCTGTAAATGGAAATTTCTTTTAAAATTTCCCAAATTGAGAGGGGCATATCCTGCTGTTTGGGCCCACAAAGGACTCTCACTTACCTAGATGTAGATATCAAATAACAAAGGCAATCAAGAACATGGTTGGGACCTATTGTGGCAGGGCTAGAGAGAGATGGAAAATCACTTCCAGGCAAAATTGGGTGGGTAGCTGCTTAGGAGGGCTTCTGAGACTCCCTGCCCATGACAGTCAAGCCACAAGCAACTTGTTCCTGGTCCAGGAGTTAAAATCTGTTAAAAAAAAAATACCAGGTGTTTAGTTTAGAACCTGCTGCTTACTGCACAGAAAGTCAATCACTGAGACAACAAGTGCTGCCAAGGAAGAAGGCTTTAATTGGGTGCTGTAGTGGAGGAAATTGGAGCTCAGTCTCAAATCCATCTCCCTGACTGACTAAAAGTAGATGTTTATATAATAGAGAAAAAATTCAACGATGTGTAAGAAACAGAAAGTAGAGAGGGGCAAAGAAGCAATCATGATGAATTAGGGGTTCATCATCCGATGCAATGATCTGGTGAGCTTCAGTTATTTGATACTTTTTTTGAGAGGCCTGAAGGTCATTTCCTGAGGAAGGAACTCAGATAAAACAAATACAGGTTTTAAGCTTTAAGATCAGAAATGTTTTTCTATGTTAATAATAATAATAATGAAACTATCCATGGAAGTATTTAGTAGGTTTCACAAGGATTAGGACCTCATAATTTTGGGGTTCATTATTCAGGTTACTACAGCTAATGACTCTTTGCAGATTTGTATTGGTAGCTTAACAGCCAAGCAGCAAGTTTTCTATCAAGGAATAAAACAAATGTTCTATTAAAGTTTAAATGAAGACTATTACTTAGCCATTTCTTAATTTTCATGTTATAAAGAACAAGCAAAAACAGAATTGCTTCTAATTTTCTTATCACTTTTAAATCTACTCCAATCAGATTTCAAAATCTTTCTTCCCCATACCCATTGCCTCTCTGACCTCATCCCTTTCCCTCTGCTGTCCTTCAGACTCACTCATGACTTTGTTATTCCTGGTATACAATCGGCATAATTTGCCTCAGGACATTTGCACTCACTAGCACTTCTCTCTGCCTAACTTTTTTTTATACATAAACTACTCTGTCATTTTTTAAGTCCTTGTTCAAATATTAACTTCTTATTGAGATGTACCACAAGTAACTTAGTGGATCAATGTTTTTCATCTTTTTTAAACACTTGGTTTACTTAATCTTCTGTTCATTTTTAAATAGGCATATTAACATCACCTACTTTGTGATTTTGTCAATTTCTTTAACGCTGACAGATTTTGTTTTTTACTGTATGTTTTCATGTTATGCTGTTCCATTAATAGATTTCTATGGTTATTATCTTCCGTGTGACAACTTCATTTGTTATTAAGCATCTCATCTTTACCTTTCATAATGGATTTTGTTAAATTGTGTATGTGTTTGTGTGTATGTGTGTGTGTGTCTTTTAGTTATAATTTGCCTGGTCTATCTTTCTGATCCCTTTTTTTTTCACCAGTCCACATGTGTATGTTTATGTGTATGTTCCCTTGTGCTGCTTATAAGCAGTATATCAAAGGATCTTTAGAATCTTTTTATTCTAATCAGGACTTACATCTTAATTTACATTTAGTGTGAACATTATATATATATATAATAAATTCTTTCTTTTTTCTTCACTTTTTGTCCATTTTTTAATCTTTCCTTTTATGTCCTTTTCTGACTTTTTCTTCCTGCCTCATCAACGATTTTTTAATTTTCCCCTCAGGTTTACATTTAATATTTAGTTTACAGACTTTTATAGGGCCTAGTGAACATCTACTAATGTCACCATTTGACCAGATGCCAATATGTGTTTTTATTATAAAATGTATAGCTACCTTATACATTCATTAAGACACTAAATATACAAATTTACACATGGATATAGAGAGGTGAATAATAAATATTGGAGACTCAGAAGGGTCGAGGGTAAGGGGGTGAAGGATGAGAAATGAATAAATGGATACAGTCTACACTCTTCAGGTGATAAATATGCTAAAAGCTCAGCCTTCACTACTATGCATTATATCCATGTAGCAAAACTGTTCTTCTTTCCCTTATATCTATAAAAAATAAATAAAGGAAGAAAAAAATAAAGAAAAGATGCATATATAACAATTTAAAGCAATTGCTTTTCGTTTACCTATTTGGAGTTTATTAATATACAATTTCACATTGCTTCATGTGCTGTATTTATTTAATTTTATCCAGAATTGTTTTATCTTTGTATTGTGAATTTGGCTAGCTTTCTTAGAGTTGTATGTCACTTAGCAATGTGGTTCTTCAAGTTCATTTGGTGTATTCTATATAAACCAAAAATAAAATTCTAAGTCCCTCAATCAATAGAATAGATGCCCTCTTGGCCAAGAGAATTTCAAAGTAAACCTGAAAAACTAGTTCAGGTCATGATAGGAAGTGGGAATGGGGTTTAGACAGACCTTATTTTACCCTTTGGAATTCAGGTACAGCTGAGCACCATTAACTAATTAAAACAGAGATCTTGGGACACACCAAACTGATTCTTTATAGCTATAAGATGCATCACAAAATAACAGATAGCAGACCTTGTAAAAAATAGAAGTATTTACCCTGAAATATATTTATTTAATGTATTCCAAAATGGTCCTGCAATGCTGCCTCCTGGTAGGAGGATATCTACATTTGGTAGAGAATCCCCTTCCCTCTCCAGGACTTATACGGATCCAGGAGAGATTAGCTAAGAGTCTGGCACTTTTTAAAGTATAAGAAATATTTACCGTTTATTGTCTCTGAAGCATGTTACCTAGAGGCTTCATTTGTATGATAAGAACCTTGGTCTCTACAACACCTTACATTAACCCACACATTGTTTTCTATTGATCCTAGGTCTTCAGGTAATAACTTAACTCTTTCAGCCAATTGCTAAACAGAAAAATTTTTGAATCCACCTTTACCAACCAAACTAATGTAACCTTATGTACATCTTACATGTATTGACATGTACATGTCAGACATTGCCTGTCTGCTTGTAACCCCTGTCTCCCTAAAATGTTTAAAATCAAGTTGTAACCCAACCACGTTAGGCAAATGTTCTCAGGACTTTCTAAGACTGCCTCATGGGCATATCCTTAACAGTGGCAAAATCAACTTATCGATTAATTGAGATTTGTCCCAGACACTTTTTGGCTTACATCTCTCACACCCTCTTCTCTCAGCCACCCTCTTCAGCTACTGCGTATGTTATGATCCTACTTTCTTGTGGGTATCTACTTTCTGAACTTAGGCTCATTTAAGTTGGTTAGGGTCACTGCCACAATATGATATTGGATATATTGCATAGTGAGTACACAGATAGTGGGTGACACAGCTTAGTATGTGTTGTACCCATGCCTTTAGGCCTTATTTGCATCAGGCATGGCCTCTGGTGGTCATTTACTGTAATGACTCATTTTACTCATTTACTATAATGACCTATTTAATGAGAATATAGCAGCATGACTAAATCTTGCACCTAAATTTGCATTTGGGGTATTTGTGTTACACATTTCTTCTATGAGCAAGCTCAGCCATCTCTACCTACTGCCACACAGAGATACCTCCAGCACGTAATGAGACATTATATTTTTTGCCCATGAAGATTGCTTTTGTGCTTGAGTATCATTTTTCTTTTCTTTGTTTAAAAAATACTTTTTCATTCCAGTTCCTTAATGCACTAATACAAAATAACTCTGATTTTGAAGAAGCACAAATAAGTTTCTAAATTTTGTGTTGCCTTATTTAATTTTAATTTATTACAGTGTATATAAAAGAAGAGTGCGTGTTCTGTGTTCAAGTTAGAAAATATTCCCAATCATCTGTGGTATCTACATCTTTCTACTTTGCAATGCATAAAATAAGAAGATTAGTAAGATATGACACTGCTATTCTGAGAAACTACAATCCAATATTTGGAATTAAATAAAAACAAATTACTATAATGCAAGGGAGAGCCAGATAATAGTCACAAACAACATTTAATAGATAAGACTGTAATAGATTAGGGTGTTGGTGGGAATATCAGCAAGGATGGTTTTGGAAGGGATAATAATTCACATAGGAAAATAAGGTGACACATTTCAAAGAAATGAAACAACATGCACAAAAGCAAAAGCTTGGACAGGCATTCTGTTTGCATTGGCAGTAGTCAAGCCATACAAATTACAGGAGTATCAGAAGGAGAAGCTTAATGTTAGCTTGGAGACTTGAGCACTAGACTGAGAAACTGATTCTCAAAATGGTTGACAACTGGTATTGTCTGATGGGATATGAGATAATGAGAATAATTGTAAAAAAATGTCATTTAATCTGGTAGTGGAAGATATAGGAAGGCACTAAAATTACTAGAATTTTAAGTTTGTGAGGCTGGGAAATGTCCACTGGCATTTAAAAAACAATAATAAACAGGCTTTGGAAGTATACAATTTGTTGTTTGAGGGTTTTTCCCCAAACCTTTGTTGAACATTACAGTAGGAAGATAAAACTTAAGTATTTTACATAAATTTTCTTATTTACTCCTTACAATAACCCTATAAATTCTACTACTGCCCACAAAGTAAACATAATATAAGTAAAATTTATGATATGTCTACTAATGACAGAATGATGACTCAAAGTGCTCAGAATACAAGGTCCTCACAATTAAATGCTTTGTCCAGTGACCCCCTGGAGTATTTTGGGATATAAAAAGTCATGATTACATGTCTTGCATTTGTTCATTTTATTTTATTTTTTTATGTATGTCTCTTCATTTTGGGATTATAACAATCCCAGTCTTTGAAATTATATTAAATTTAATGATGAATTTGAAGTTTGGATAAATATGCTTAACAAATAGGCTCTTGTTGGAGAAATTTCTAGTAATGAGTTAAAACTATTCTTGAAAATTATTAACATAAATATGTGTTTTTATTATATAGATACAGTATATATAGATATTAGTATTATTAGTATTCAAATAGAATACTAATAATGAAATGATAATAAAAACCACATTTCTTTTTTTTTTTTGAGACTGAGTTTCTCTCTTGTTAGGCAGGCTGGAGTGCAATGGCGCGATCTCTGCTCACCGCAACCTCCGCCTCCTGGGTTCAGGCAATTCTCCTGCCTCAGCCTCCTGAGTAGCTGGGATTACAGGCACGCACCACCATGCCCAGCTATTTTTTGTATTTTTAGTAGAGACGGGGTTTCACCATGTTGACCAGGATGGTCTCGATCTCTTGACCTCGTGATCTGCCTGCCTTGGCCTCCCAAAGTGCTGGGATTACAGGCTTGAGCCACCGTGCCCGGCCTAAAACCACATTTCTATAATTGAGATAACCCATATTATGTAGTATCCCAGGTTAATTTGTAAAATTAGAATGAAATAATGAATTGAAAGTTATTGTGCAGTAGGCAAAGTTTAATTTGTTTAGGTAATGTTCAGTTTAGGGATTCTAATTGGCATTTACTTTCTTTAGAGTTTTCTTCTTTCTGATGTGTAGATTATAAAATTAAATGATGTTTAAAAGGTAATCAAAGCCTCCATTCTTAGTGTAACGTAACTTTATATGTGATTAGATTCATTCTACTATTTCATATCATATACCTTCACTATGCTTATTTTGATTCTAGGTTCGATGAATATTATAATGTAGATTATATTTTGTGAAATAGCTTATTCTACTAATTTAGAGGTTTTTTATTTGAAGTGGAGTTTTGCTCTTGTTGCCCAGGCTGGAGTGCAATGGTGTGATCTCAGCCTCTGCCTCCCAGGTTCAAGCAATTCTCTTGCCTCAGCCTCCTGAGTAGCTGGCATTACAGGTATACACCACCACGCCTGACCAATTTTGTACTTTTAAAGTGGAGGTGGGGGTTTCTCCATGTTGGTCAGGCTGGTCTCAAATTTCTGACCTCAGGTGATCTGCCTGTCATGACCTCTCAAAGTGCTGGGATTACAGGTGTGAGCCACCGTGCCTGGCCTAGACTTTTTATATTTAAGTAATATGATATTTTAATCTAAATAAAATTATTACACATCATATTGATTTTAATTATAGATTTTTTTTTATGCATGGCCAAGTATCTGTCACACTGTCGGTGTACAAACATATACATTAAATTAATGGGCAGAAATAATAAATGCAGGCTTAAATATGGACCAAAAGGCACTTTATAAAAATATTAATTTTATGATTATTATATATTGTATTTTTATAATTATTATTTTAAACAAATTCAAGGCAGAGTCGATTTTCTATGAATATCTCACCTCTGAGCTGTAGAAGTAGCTTTTCTTTTTTTCTTGAGGCAGAGTCTCGCTCTTATTGCCCAGGCTGGAGTGCAATGGTTCAACCTCAGCTCACTGCAACCTCTGCCTCCCTGGTTCAGGTGATTCTCTTGCCTCAGCCTCCCGAGTAGCTGGGACTACAGGTGCCTGCTACCATGCCCAGCTAATTTTTTGTATTTTTAGTAGAGACAGGGTTTCACTATATTGGTCAGACTAGTCTTGAACTCCTGACCTCAGGCGATCCACCCGCCTCGGCCTCCCAAAATGCTGGGATTACAGGCATGAGCATGCCCGGCCAGAGGTAGCTTTTTTATATTCCTCTACATATTGACAGAAATTCAGTTTTCTGATAAAATTTCCTGTAATCCCAGCATTTTGGGAGGCCAAGGTGGGCGGATCACCTGAGGTCTGGGGTTCGAGACCAGCCTGGCCAACATGGTAAAACCCTGTCTCTACTAAAAATACAAAAAATTACCCAAGTGTGGTGGCGGGAGCCTGTAATCCCAGCTACTTGGGAGGCTGAGGCTGGAGAATCACTTGAACCCCGGAGGAGGAGGTTGCAGTGAGTCGAGATCACTCCATTGCACTCCAGCTTGGACAAGAAGAGCAAAACTCCATTAAAAAAATTAAAATAAAAGTGTACTTTTTTAATGCTTTAAACCACTTACATTTACATTTTGAAAAGATACATAATACATATTAAAACCCTCCTATCTCTTATATCCTATGGTATCATTTTATCTTACAGGCAATTAATATTTCTTGACCTGATGAATGCTTTTTAGAGAATGGTATTTATCACTTTCCTCAATCAAAATCATCCACAATTGTACAATTTTCACAGAATATATATTAATAATTAGTCTTTCCAAAAATGATTTGCTATCAATTTATATGTGTTTGAAATTTAATTAGACAGCATGCAAAACAAACAGATTGAGATTTCAATACATGAATTGAATGTAATGCATGAATTGAATATTTTGAATATTAAGAGAGCTTTGTGTACAAATTACCAATGTGCTTTTAAAATTATTTTGTTTAATTTCATTATCTTTTGAGAGTCTGTTATAGCTACTACTTTAGTTCAAAATTTGTGCAAATGAGTTTTATTATGAGAAAAGGGATTTAGGAAGTTAACTAAATGTTTTATTTTTTAAATACAGATTACATGTGGTCAGAAGAAAAAAATGCAGAAGTCCAGCACAAATTTTCACTTTACAAATTAGATACATCACTGAAAATATCTGATTTTATTGATTCAACAAACATTTAGAAGTAGAGATATACGAAAATATACTTTTTCATTAAGAAGCTCTCCATATTAATGAGGCAAAAATGCTCATAATGACAATATAAGTTAATCAGTGCAATTATAGATGCATCTTAAAATGCTGTAGGAGTGCAAAGGACTGAATTGACTAACTTTGCTTGGGTGGAACATGGTGAAAGACAACTCAGAAAAATCTCATGGAGAGGATAATACTTATGGAGCGTAGAGAGTTTATCCAAGGTTAAGGATGTTAGATAAATTCCCTTGGGCTCTGAAATCAAATATGTTTAGACACCAAATTAGTCTACTCTTATAATTTCTTAATTTTTATTGAAGGAAATTAGGAAGAAAGCTTAGAAAAATATTGTATTTCAACCATTATCACAGTGTTACTATTAAAAAAAAATAAAATAACATATAAATAATACAGAGTCTATGCACAATAAACACTATTATCAGTCACTCATTCATTTACTCAATATTCATATATCGAATGCCATTGTGTTCTTGGTAGCATTCTTGGTGTTGCAAATGTGGTTTCTGAAACAGGCAACATTTCCTGCAGTGGGAAAATTTATTTTTATGAGTGAAGAGACAAAAAATAAGAAATTTTAATACGCTATAAAAGAAAAAAATGAAAACCAGAAAAACAGTCATGGAAAATAAGAAGTGGAATGGGCTTTTATTTGTAAATGAGGAGGTGGTCAGAGAAGTCCTGTGTAAAAAGCATTTGGGGAAAGAAATAAAGATGATAGAGAAATGCAGATCCTTGGGAGGTGAACATTCCCTTCCAAGCAGAAGTAAAAGCAGTGAACACCGGAAAGCTCAGGAGTGACTGACATATGAAAGTAACAGCAAGAATGTCAGCATGTGTCTACAGCAGAATGAATGATGAGGATAACTATGAAATAAAGTTAGAAAGATAATGGTATGCAGAAGAAGAAGATAATACAGAATTTCAGGGGTCATTGTAAGTGCCTGATTTCTTACTTGGATGATTTTGGTAAGCTGCTGCGGCATTTTGACTAGAAGAAAAATGATTCGATTTTTATTTTAAAAGAAGTAGCCTGGCTGCCACACTAAAAGTAAAATGTAGCTGCGCTTTGGGGGAGTGGGCTGAAGCTGGAACTAAGACTGGAAGCAGTAAGAAGAGAAAATATTTCAGTAAGAATGAAGGTGACTTAGGCCAGTGTTATCAGTAGAGGTAATGAGAAGTGGTCAAATTCTGGATATCTTTCGAAAGTAAAGTCTATTGAGAAAGAAAGACAGAAAATGATTTAAGTGTTGTAAATTTGAGAGAAAAATGAATTGCCATTAACTGAAAATGGGAAAACTGTGGATGTATAGAACTTGAGGAAGAGGATTTCAGTTTTGAGCAGATGAGATTTGAGTTTTGTAAGGGAAAACAAAAATTAAAAATAAGAGGCTTAATCCTTCCCATTGAAACTTAAAAAAAAAAAAAAGTCATCTCACCTACTCCATTCTCTTGGAACACTTGCTTCAAAAAACGTACATTCTCTCTCTCTTTAAAATGTATATTAAACTGTTTTAAAAGTCAAATAAGTCTCTTGCCAGCTCCCGGACTCAAGATTGCCTTTCCTAAGGACCCAGGAACAATCTATTTGAAATATAAACATCAAGGAATATAATGCCCCTGTCTTCTATGTATGAGACTGTAGAAGCCTAACTTCAGAGTGCTTTTCACTTTAAGTTGCAAAACTACCTCTTACCAAAAAGATAAAAGGTTTTTTTCTTTAGATAAAGTGAACTAACTACCACAGATACTCAACACAATTACCAAGTCAATTTAGTATAAACCATGTATGACAAATGGTGTATTCAAGTCCTCTTACTTGAGAACTAGTTATTGTTCGTCATGAGAACATGTATGGAATGAGTTGTATCTTCTTGGCTACACAAGAGGATGTAATTTCTTTCTGTCTTTGAGATCTCTTACTGGATTGCCTGTGATGCATATCACACTGTGGTTTAATGATTATTTGGTAATAAAGCTGTTTTCTTTCTCTTCTATCATTATGGAAATGCAACAATTCCAGCAAGAAATATGGGGTGTTGAGCAGTTCCTGAATTGAGTAGACCAGCTGAAGGTCTGTGGCTATGCAACAGTCAGGTAAAAGGCCCTGGATTATAAAATGTTTCCATTTTAGCTATCCACTATTTTGGAATATTAGCTGAATGGACCACCATCTCCAAATTCAAATTTTACTTTTGAATATGTATGGGTATTGTGGGGTCTAAATCCCATCAGGATCACCATATACTTAGAAAATATGGAATGTCAGGAATGTTGCATTCAGATCTTCCCCTTAAAGGGTATTATCTTCTCTCTGTTGCATTTGGAATAGATTTATGAGACTCTGGTCTTGAAATGGTCTAAGAATGGTTCTTCTGATTTGAATAAATTTATGTATATGCCAGGGTCCTGAGACAGACCTCATCCCAAGCAAATGAATTACTAGTATTTATGGAATGACTATTATTCTAACAAAAAAAATTGGTAATTTGGAGAGCCAAAATAAAATATTTCAGAAAGTGGAAGAGAAAATGTGAGAATGAAACTCATTCCCATTGTTGTACAACCCTCCTCTTTTTATCTCTGGTGTCCTTGCTCCCTCTACTTTGCCTGTTTATCTTTATCTCTTTTTGCCTTAATCCGCCTCAGGGAAAAAAGAAGTGATGATTCCCATAAGTAAAGAAAAACTATGAACATTAGAGATGCAAGGAGAGACCCATTGAGAAGGTTGTTAATGGACATACTTGAAGCCTTTCCACTAAAGAAAAGCTAAGAGAAGTTGCAGTGGCATACCCAAATGGCAAAGGAGTTCCTCATTGATATCCACCCTCAGTATATTTAGGTTTTCTCACAATTCACTGGCTTAGACAGGGGCACAAGCTGAAATAACATTCTAGTCTTAGCCACTAGAATTTTGCCTTGGCTCTCTTGCCAACTGTCCAAGTCCCAGAACATACATTCTAAGGAAGAGGTACTAGGATGGTCAGTACAAGCTGTTACTCAAATCTTGTATTTATCTACATAGTTTTGGAACAATCTAAAGAAAATCAAAGACTAAAATAAAAAATAAAGACTGCTAGTTTCACTGTTAAGTTAAAATTTTACTAAAGGGAATAATTCCTACTATATCCAACCTATAAAAGGAATACAGAAAGAAGAAAAACTGTATGCCATTATTGCAAGAAGCCAGGATGTTGAAAGAGGGATTGTAGAAAGAGAGTATGGAAGATGGAATAGTTTCAGGGATAAAATAATTAGAAATTCCTAGAAGGACAAAATTTTCAGCTAGAAAATGAGTCAAAATTGACAAATCGAGGGAATAGCACAGGTGGGAACTGGTGAGCCATATGTGTCAATAACTTTTCCTCAGGCTAATCTAGCATTGCTCTTTCAGATAAATACTTACGTATTTTGTAATTTTCTCAGAACTTTCTTCCTTTTCATTTGGTAATAGACCAGCACAGATTGTTAGTATTTTGGGTCAGCCTTTGACTTATTCCTTTTCCTCTGTCGTTCTCATACAGACAGAGTGTCTGACTGAGGAACAGGTGTTCTTACGTTCTCCAAGTTCTCTCACAAATCAAGTGAAAAAGACCTGCTGTGAAATTTAAGGCTGCCGTAGTCGCTACTCCAGATGGAGTAGCTCTGGAGCTCCTTTGGGAAATGGGACCTGATTTGATCACTATGCATTTGCCTTCTGATAGAAAAAGGGTACTGAAGAAAGTAGCAGTCTCATAGTTTTCTGAAAAACTACCCCAACTGAAACACACTGATGCATTGCTTTGATGTCGGGAATATTCATACTAGCTTAATCAGAGATACATAACAAATGAAAACAGTATACCAGAAGAATAATATACGGCCACATGTAAAATATCTTTTGTTTAGAGCTTAAAGAGAATAAATTGTTTATAAAAAGGAAACCAAATAATAATTTACAAAGGTAATACTTACCGTATAGTATCCCCATACTTCTAATAAAAAGACCTATTTGATAAAAATAGGTGACCACCGTACATATTTTCACATTAGTCATTCATACCTGTGGTTACTACACTGCAATTATTCTGACTTCTGACTTTGATATTTTGTCTACAAATTTTTTCTTTGTAATTGATTTCTGTTCTGAAATTTTTCTTTCTATTATTTTAGCAGAACAGTCTAAATTATTGTTTGTATTTGCTTGTGAAGGAGTTCAAAAGCCTAGTATTTATGGCAAAGAATTCCTCAAGAGTTTCACAACTCTCCTATTATATTTTCTAGTCATTTACCAAAGAGAGCGAGAAAGAGAGAGAGAAAGACAGTTGTCCCACCAAAATGATCTATACAAATTCAAAATTTAGATGGTTTATTGTCAGAAAAGAGAGAGGAATACAAAATTGATACTTTTGGATTTGTTACAATTCTTTACTTCACAGGAGCATAAAGCCACCCTTAAGAAATTATAATACTGACCAACTGAAGTGAAATATTTGGGTTAACTGTTATCAGTTGTATGCCACATAGTGTTATGACTTAGGAGTCAACTCATTTTTCAGAAAAATGGCCTACTATTAAAAAAAAAGAAAAAAAAAAAAAAACCTAGACAACTTTTTTGAGTAGTGAAGAATTGTAGGCAGTAGATTTGACCTTTCGTAGTGTGGCCAAACCTCTAACAAAGCAATTGCATGATAACTCCTGATTTTCTAGTTTTAGTTCTAGAATGAGGCTTTTGAACGGCTAAAGTTAGTTATAACCTCTCCTCTAGTTTTGGAGATTTCAAATATAGAAAAACTCAATCTGATCTATCTGCTATTCCTAAATATACTGCATATTTGGTAATGTTTACTGACAGGTCAGGAACCCAGGATAAAAGTGGCCCACATAAGTCTTCCTACACTGTGCTGACTTAAAATAAAACCTTGAAGGAAGATGTTTTGTCTGGCGTTAAGTCTACACAAAAAGATAAGTGAATAGCAGTTACTAGAGCTGTAATTCTTGTTTCTGCATTTTATATACCCATACATACATACATACACACACACACACACAGATGGTGTCTGTCATGCAATAGAACAACATTTTTAAATTGAATTTTTTAAGTTCAATGATAACTAAGATATTTCATGAAAAAGTGATGGTTAAATTGTTGGAGGATTTACAACTGCCTTCTCAGACATCAGCAATTCACTGTAGAGGTTACACAAGGCAGAAGGATTAAAGTTTCTAAAGATAATAATTTTGGGGGATAGAGCTCCAAAGGCTGCTGTTAAAATATGGTAGACTTTAGAAGCTCCCTAATTAATCTAATAATATACTTTTGTCAATTTTTTAAAAAATGCTCCATAAAATAAAATGAAAAAAATAATTATAAAAGGAGATTCAATAATTTGACTAGAGGCCTGGCCCAGAGGCTCACACCTATAATCCCAGCATTTTGGGAGGCTGAGACAGGAGGATTTTCTTTAGATTGTTCCAAAACTGTGTAGATAAATACAGTATTTCAAGACCAGCCTGGGCAACATGACGAGACCCTGTCGCTACAGAAAAAATTTAAAAATTAGGTGTGATGGCATAAGCCTGTAGTTCCAGCTAATCAGGAGACTATGGTAAAAGCAAACAAACAATCAAAAAAAAAAAAAAAACTGACCAAATTATGGGAATTACCTAAAAGTAATTGCCATACCTTCATCTCTATTTACTTCACTAGTATTTTATCATCAACAAATCAACCTAATAGGATTTTAAGTACAATAGAGTCTTATTAAACCTACCAAAAAATAATAAAAATTATTCAAGATGTATTAAAGAGATATGTTATTTGTCAAAGCATCTTTTTGCATGCCATTCCCAGGATAATCACAGGAAGTTCTCCCTGACCAATGTTACCTGATGGAAACTGTATGACAGTCAGGTTTCACGGAGCTAATGTTATCCAATTTTGGGTAACACAGAACTCAATTTGTTTTCACAGAGCTAAATTGTCCAATTTTGTTGTGTGTGATTTCAAGATGATATGAAGTCTTTCCCTCTTTTAAAGATAGTTTTTAGAAGGAATAAATGTTTTCTTAATAAACATAATTATTACTTTTGGGATACCAGAACACATTGACACAAAACAGAGGAAGTCACTTTATTTTTACTGTTTTATCATAATTTTGCAAAAATTTGCAAATTGCTATAAACTTCAGCCTTCTGGACAATTAAAGTAGTGAATCAAACTCTCACAAATGTATTGGCTAGGAAAAAATAATCTATTCAACAAATGATAATAGAAAACTGGACATCCATGTTAGGAAATGCATCTAGACCAAGGCTTTACACTATTCTCAAATATTCACAAAGATCATAGATCTAAATGTAAATGTAAACTTATATAACTCCTAGAAAATAACATAGAAATAAATCTGGATAATCTTGGTTGTGACAGTGACTTTTCAGAAAAAAGACCAAAGGCATGATCAGAAATAAATAACTGAGAAACTGAATTTCATTAAAATTATTTTCAATAATTATAATATAACTTTTGCTATATAAAAGGTACTGTCGAGAGTATGAGATGACAAGCTATAGACTGGTAAAAATACTTTTCAAAGACATATTTAATGAAGGATGGCTATCTAAAATATACATAGAACTCTTAAAACTCATAGATTAAAAATATGGGCAACTCTTTCAAAAAGTGAGCCAAAGACTTAAATATATATGTCACCAAAAGGGATATACTACTGGAAATAAGCATATGAAAAGATGTTGCACATCATCTGTCTTTGGAGAACTGCAAATTAAGACGACAATAAAACACCACTATACACCTATTACAATGGCCCAAATCCATAACATTAACAATACCAAATGCTAGCAAGGATGCAGAGAATCAACTTCTCTCCTTTTTGCTAGTGGGAATGCAAATGGTATCGTTACTTTCGAAGATAGCTTGATAGCTTTAAAAAATATTAACATACTCTTAACATCTTATCCAGTGATCACATGCTCTGTGGTATCCACTCAGATAAGTTAGGAACATGTCCACACAAAAACCCTGTATATGAATGTTGATAGCAGCTTTATTCACAATTGCCAAAACTTGGAACCAAGTTGCTCGGTTGATTTAATAATAAATTGTGGTACATCCAGATTATCAAATGTTATTCAGCACTAAAAATAAATGAACTAACAAAATGCAAAGACATGGAAAACATTTAAATGTATATTACTAAGTGAATGAAACTGATCTATAAAAGCATTACACTATATAATTCCAACAACATGACATTCTGGAAAATGCATAACTATGGAGAGAGCAAAAATATCAGTGGTTCACTGGGGTAAGGCAGGAGGGATGAGTAAACACCTGGAGCAAAAAGGAATTTGTATAGCAATGAAACTATTCTGTGTGATACTGTAATGATGAATTCCTATTCAAATGTTATTACGCATTTGTCAAAATCCATAGAATATACAATACCAAGAGCAAATTCTAATGTAATTCTATAGAATCGGGGTGCTGATGCTGTATCAAAGTATGTTTACAGATTTTAACAAATGTGCCACACTGATGTGGGATGTTGACTGAGGAAAGAAGCTGTATATGAAAGGGGTGCATATATGGGAACTCTGTACTTTCCACTTAATTTTGCTCAACTTAAAACTGCTCTAATAAATAAAGCCTACTAAAAATATCACTGTCTAATATTATATAACACACAGTTAAGATGGTCTAGAACTTCACCATTAGCCTTGTTAAAAAAATAGACTGACACCTGCAAACAACCAATAATCTTACCTTTTATGTTTATAGGTGGGCAGCCTATGGTTTGGGAGTGAGACCATGTATTGTTCCTAGTTTAACTGAATCTATGTGTAATCCTGTTAAACACTTGGATTGGCTTCTTTTTTCCTCCAGATACCCTAAGATAAGTCATAAGCACATGAGACAAGCCATATGAGGTCTGCCACATTTGTTGCCTAGCAGATGTCATCTACATAAGTGTCTTCAATCGTAAAGATCAGTTGTCACTACATTAGAAGACATTCTTCCAAGTATTGCTGATCACCAAAACAAAAAACAACAAAAGACAAATAGGTTTGGGCTTCCAATGGGAAGCCAGCTTCTCGGGAATACTGGACTATAGTTCTTAGTTCCCAAAAGTATTTAAAATTTAAGTTCCCTAGAGTAACTTGTATTGATATCAAACTTAACTTAAAGGATGCATTATAGCAATCCTATTACTATTCTCATAGACTACTCTGCTGTCCTATTTACAGCAGAGTTATTTAAATTAGTTTAATAATCACACTTTACTAGAAAATAAATATGTCATTTATTGAATTACTTCTTCATGTATCCCAGTAATAATCCCACAATCTCATTTCTGGTCAGCTATAAATTGCACTCTGATTATAAACATGATCTGGGCTTATTGTCTTAGACTTTTCTTTTCTGTTACATTAACAGAATACTGTAGAATGGGTAATTTATAGAAGAAAATACATTTATTTCTTACAGTTCTGGAGGCTGGGAAGTCCAAGAGCATAGCACTGGTACCTGATGAGGGCTTTTTTTTTTTTTCCTGTGTCAAAAGAAGGCATTACTGACTGACAGAGTCAAGAGCATGAATGCCAGCTTAGGTCTCTCTCCCTTTTATTATGAAGCCACTTGTGCCAACATGGTGCTGCTATACTGATGACCTTTTCTAATCTTCATTACCTCAAAAGGCCCCAGCTCTTCACATTTTTATGGTGGCAATTAAGTTTCTAACACATCAACTTTAAATAACATATTTAAAACAGCACATTTATAAATTCAACAATCTATTGATTAATGAAAGTGAGCAATCTTCATTAGCAATTTTTTTGATAATAAAATACAAGTTTTATATATTCATCCAGGTACTTCAGCTCTAAATTTGACACAAAAAATGTTTTATTTGAAGGAAGTTGTAGGAAAAGAAAACATCTAATTAATAGACAAATTAAAATCTGATAGCTCAGAGTAGATACTGTACAAGACAGATCTAATGTCACCTGACTAAGATACAAGTTCTCTCCAGTGCCACACAGAGAAATAAAGATGAAATTTTATTATTCATAGAGGTAAAGTTCACTGTTAAACTAGGATAACCATTGTTTTACACCCAATGCAAAACAAACAAGCAAAGCAAAAACAAACCAAAAAAAACTTATAGGGTGAGTAATATAGGTTGGATCTGTGTCCCAACCCAAGCCTCATGTCGAATTTTAACCCCCCAATGTAGAAGGTGTGGCATTGTGAGAGGTGACTGGATCATAGGGGAGGTTTCTCATGAACAATGTAGCACCATCCCCTTTGGTGGTGGAGTCAAAATAGTAAGTTCTCATGAGATCTGGTTGCTTAAAAGTAGGAGCTCCCACCTCTCTCTCGCCTCCTTCTCTAACCATAAGAAGGGCTTGCTCCTCCTTTCCCTTGCATCGTGATTTTAAGTTTCCTGAGGCTTCCCAAGAAACGGAGCAGATGCCAGCATCATGCTTTCTGTACAGCAAGTTTAACTGTGAGCCAATTAAACCTCTTTTCTTTAGAAACTACCCAGTCTCAAGTATTTCTTTATAGCAATACAAGAACAGATTCATGCAGTGGGATTGTCCTCAACACTTAAAAAAAATGAGAGCCATTTACATTAAACACCAGAAGTTCAGTCTGTACCTTTCAATGGGGTCTCATTACAAGGCTCTAATACTAGATAATGGCTTTGGGTGTCTTTGATTTTCACATTGGAGAACAATTATTTGGGAAAAAAGAACAACGGCTGAAGGGACTAAATTGTCATATAATCATGATGAAACTTATGGGATTGATTGAAACTTAGGATGAATTTATTGGGCCTTACAAGAAAAAAACACTTTTAAGTAAACAATTAGAAAGTAGTATGGTTTTAATGTGTCCCTTAAAATTTTATGTGCTGAAAACTTAATCCTTAATGAAACAGTGTTAGGATATGGAGCATAATAAATGATTATTAATTTATAAAGATAAATCCTTCATTGATTAATTAATGTTGTCATGAAAGAGAATCATTTATCTCAAGTGCAGATTATTATAAAAGTCAAGTTGGCCTCTCATACTTTCTTTTTCATGTATGATTGTTTGTCTGTCATTCTTCTGCAGTGGGATAAAATAGCATGATTCAACAGATACTGACACCATATTCAAACATTGCATTTTTCAGAACTGTGAGCCAAATAAACTTCTGTTCTTTATAAATTACCTAGTCTGAGGTATTCTCTAATAGCAACAGGAAACAGACTAAGACAGATAAGGCAAATAAATATTTTAGAATAGGATTCTCCTGCTATTATCCCCTTCAAAAACATCAATTTGAACAACTTTTTACACATGAAAATACCTTCACAAGAGCTAAGAAAATTAGGTGAGGGATTACAGTATCAAAATATAGGATAGTAACCAGAAAAGATACATTGAAGAGGATAGGAAGCACAGTTTTCCATTATGTATGTCACCTCTCCCTATACCTATGAAAGTGCAACACAAAGAGAAGTAACATTTTCTTAGGAAAAAGAGAGGGAAGTAAGCACAGGACTTTGTCTTAGACCCTAACATCAAGACTTCCAAAGTAAATACCAGAACAAGATCAACTACATGGCCCCTGACTCCAGTCCAGTATCCTCACACTAAACCTTCAGACAAGCCCTGGAACCAGGTAGAAACCAGTTAAATAAATCTGCAGTGTGCATCACTGCTAACTGACTACAGTTGCATTCAGCCCTGGACTAACATCAGTGTAAGCAGGCCTCAGGAACCATGGAAACCAGACATGTCTCAGTGCTGAGCCAGCTTCAATGGCCACAAGCTTTGGGCATACCCTAGCATCACAGCAGCATATGTGGCCTTGAAATTCCATCCTGGCATCATGACAGCCTGGGTGGTCCCGTGCTTACGACACTCCCAAATGAGGCAATGGCTTCAGCAGTTCTGAGCATAGAAACCACACGAGATGGTCTGCCCAGAATTTATGCACAGACCTACTGTTATAGAATGTTTCTGGATAACTCCGGCCTATAAATACTTTTTCAAATGCGCAGTCATTAATATATAGCCATAAGAATCAAGAAAAATCAAAACATTACACTATCAGAAAGTCAAAATAAAGTGCCAATAACTTATCCTAAAGAGAAAGAGATGTATAAACTGACTGAAAAAAAAATTCAAAATAAATATATTATGGAAACTTAGATAACTTTTAAAAAACACATAAAATCCATTAAAAAATGAGGAAATAAACAAGTGATCAGAACAAGAAATGAATCAGAGCATGAGGTGATAAAAAGTAATTAAACAGAATACTAGAGCTGAAAATTATAATGAGTGAAAGGAAAATGCAATAGAGACTATAAGCAGTAGAGTTAATGAAACAGAAGAATCTGTGAAGTCATACAGATTACTTGAAAATATACAGACAGGGCCACACATGGTGACTATGGCTGCAATCCCAGCACTCCTGGCTTACATAAAATCAGGAGTTTGAGAGCAGTCTGGGAAACAGAGTAAGACCCTATCCCTGCAATAAACAAACAAACAATATTTTGCCATGTAGGCACATCCCATAGTTCTAGCTACTTGAGAGGCTGAGGCATAAGGATTGTTTGAGTACAGGAGTTTGAGTACATAGTGAGCTATGCTTGCACAACTGCACTTCAAGACAACAGAGCAACACACTGGGCAACAGAGCAAGACACTGTCTTTTAAAAAATTAATAAAAAAAATACAGAGTCAGAGGAAAAGAAAAAAAGAATATTTAAAAATGAAGAAAGCTTATAGGATTAAAGCGACATCAAAAGAATAATTATTCATTTCCTGAAAATTTTCAAAGGAGAATAAAATGAAGGTGTAGAAAGCTATTTTTTTAAAAAATAAGGGCATAAAAATAAGGGTCACCATTTTCCAATAAGATTTAATCTAAATAAGACAACATCAAGATACATTATAATCAAACTGTCTAAAATCATAGTCAAAGAAAGGAAACTGAAAGCATAAAAATAAACAACACAAAACAGAATTCCAATATACCAGGCAGCAGACTTCTCAGCAGAAATCTTACAGTCCATTTGAAAGTGATACATTATATTTAAAGTGCTGAAAAAAGATGAAAAAAAAAAAATTAAAACAACAAAACTGTCCACCAAGAAAACTGTACTCAGTAAATCTGTCCTTTGAAAAGAATGAAAAAGACTTTTAAAGACAAACAAAACTTTAGGGGATTCATTACTACCAGACCTTTTCTATAAGAAATAATAGGCCAGGCATTGTGGCTCATGCCTGTAATCCCAGCACTTTGGGAGGTGGGTGGATCACCTGAGTCAGGAGTTTGAGACCAGCCTGACCAACATAGAGAAACCTTGTATTTACTAAAAATACAACATTCACCAGAGGTGGTGGTGCATGCCTGTAATCCCAGCTACTAAAGAGACTGAGGCAGGAGAATTGCTTGACTCTGGGAGGCGGAGGTTGTGGTGAGCCGAGATTGTGCCATTGAACTCCAGTCTGGCAACAAGAGCAAAACTTCATCAAGAAAAAAAAAAAAAAAAAAAAAAAAAAACAAGTATATAGTCAAATTCAGAATACTCTAAATAGATAACAGTGATATGTAAATTATATCTTTGTGATAAAGGTTAAAAGACAAGTCTACTAAAAATGCTAAGGAAAGAATTTGTAAATGGTAACTGTAAGATGGTTTTGTAAGCCTACTTGTAATCACAAAGCAAAAATCTGTAGTAGATCCACACAAAATACAAGACAAGGAATCAAAAACATACCACTAGAGAGAATCCTTTAACTGCAGAGATGGTAAGAGAGAAAGAATGAAATAATCAACAAAACAACAGGAAAGCAATTAACGAAGTGGCACTAGTAAGACATTACCAATCAGTAGTAACCTTAAGTATAAATGCATTAAATTTTTATAGTCAAAAAACATAAATTGGTTGAATGGATTTAAAAAAGCAATACCCAACTACATTCTACCTACAAGACACTCACTTCACCTGTAGGAACATATATCGACTTAAAACAGATGGAAAAATATATTTCATGCAAATGAAAACCCAAAGAGAGCAGGATTAGCTCTACTCATATCAGATAAATAGACTTCAAGACAAACACTGAAAAAAAATATAAATAACATTATTATGTAATGATAAAGGTGTCAATTCAAAAATAGGGTATAATAATTATAAATATATGCACACCCAACATTGGAGCAGGTAAACATACAGAGAAAATATTTATATATCTTAAGGGAGATATTAACTGCAATAAAACCATAGCAGAGGACTTCAATACTTAACTTTCAGCAGTGTACAGATCATCCAGCCATAAAAATCAATAAGGAAACTACTAAACGGCAGTATAGACCAAATAGAACTAACAAACATACACAGATATTAGAATGTACACTATTCTCCACAATGCATGAAACATTTCCCATAACACATCATATTATGGGCTGTAAAACAAGTCTCAGCAAATGTTAAAGATTCAAATTACATCAAGTGTCTTTTCTGACCAAAATAGTATAAACTAGAAATCAATAACATGAAAAACTGAAAAATGCACAAATACATGAAAGTTCAACAAAATGCCCCTTAACAACCAAAAAGCCAATGATTAAATTTAAAGGACGATTTAAAAGTTTCTTCAGATAAACAAAAATGTAAACACAATGTACAAAAACCTATCATATACAGTAAAAATAAGTTTTAAGAGGAAAATATATAGCATTAAACATGTGCATCTAAAAAAGGAGAAAGAGCTCAAATAAATTACCTGGTGTTATACCTTAAGGGACTTAAAAATAAGAACAAAAATTAGTAGAAAAAAGGGCATAACAAAGATAAGAGCAATATAAAGAAAATAGAAAACAGAAAAACAAAACTGTTTTTATTTAAAATATATGCAATTTGCAAATTTTGAGCTAAGGTAATTATGCAAAAAGATTAGTAAGATCAGAAATAAAAATAAGCTATTATAACTGATGTCCTTGTCAAATACAAAGGATCCTAAGTGATATGATTTGTCTCTGTGTCCCAACCCATATTTTATGTTGAATTGTAATCCCCACTGTTGGGAGAAGGACCTGGTGGGAGGTGATTGAATCATGGGGGCATGATTTCCTTGCTGTTCTTGGGATACTGGGAGAGTTCTTTTATCATTCCATTTTCACGCTGCTGATAAAGACATACCTAAGACTGGGCAATTTACGAAATAAAGAGGTTTAATATGGACTTACAGTTCCACATGGCTGAGGAAGCCTCATAATCGTGATGGAAGGCAAGGAGGAGCAAGTCATGTCTTACATGGATGGCAGCAGGCAAAGAAAAAAGTTTGTGCAAGCAAACTCCTCCTTATAATATCATTATATCTTGCGAGACCCACCCACTACCGTGAGAACACCATGGGAACGACCTGCCCCAGTGATCCAGTTACCAGGTCCTTCCCACAACACATGGGAATTCAAGATGATATTTGGGTGGGATACAGGCAAACCATATCAGTTTTCATGAGATCTTGTTGTTTAAAAGTGTGTAGCACTTCCCCCTTAGTGCTCTCTCTCCTGCTGCCATGTGAAGATGTATTTGCTTCCTCTTTGCCCTTCCACCATGATTGTAATTTCCTAAGGCCTCCCAGCAATGCCTCCTATACAGCCTGTGGAACTGTGAGTGAATTAAATCTGATTTCTTTATAAGTTCCCCAGTCTCAGGTAGTTTTATAGCAGTATGAGAATGGAAACCATTAAAAGACTATTATGAACAATTATATGCCAGAAATTTAATAACCTATAAAAAATAGATAAATTTCTTGGCACATACAACCTAACAAAATTGAATTATGAAACAAAAGAATATCTGAACTCACCATATATATATACACACACACACAAACATATATATATTTATATATATATATATATCAGACTTGACAGTTGAATTCTATCAAATATTTAAAGAAAAATATAACCTAAATTTTTTAGATGGAATCTTGCTCTATTGTCCAGGCTGGAGTGCAGTGGCATCTGATCTCGGTTCACTGCAACTTCCACCTCCCAGGTAGAAGCAATTCTCCAGCCTCCTCCTCCCAAGTAGCTGGGATTACAGGTGTGCACCACCACACCTTGCTAATTTTTGTATTTTTAGTAGAGATAGCATTTCACTGTGTTGGTCAGGCTGGTCTTGAACTCCTGACCTCAAGTTATCCGTCCTCATCAACCTCCCAAAGTGCTGGGATTACAGGTGTGAGCCATCACACCAGACCAAAAAGTAACATCAATTTATCCAATTTTTTTTTAATTAAAGTGAAAAAATCCTTCCAAACTCATTTTATGAGGTCCATATTGCCTTGATATCAAAACCAGAAAAGGACACAACAAATAAAGAGAACTAAAGGCCAATGTTTCTCAACAATATAATAGCAAAACTAATTCAAGAGCATATTAACAGGATTATTTACCATGATCAAGTGTGATTAATCCTACAAATGCAAGGATGGTTTAACATAAGCAAACCAATAAACTTGATACATAACATTTATAGATGGAAAGATAAAAAACATATGGTCATTTCAATACATTCAGCAAAAGCATTTCATAAAATTGCAGATCCATTCGCAGAAAAAAAAGCCTCAACTAATTAGGTATTGAAAAATGAATCATACCTCAAGACAGTAAAGACTGTATATGTCAAACCCACAATTAACATCAGATTCGATGGGAGAAAATTAAAACCTTTTTCTCAAAGATCTGAAGCATGACAAGGATGCCCATTACATCACTTATATTTAATATAATTCTGGAAGACCTAGGCAGAACAATTAGGGAAGAGAAAGAAATAGAAGGCATCCACATTGGGAAAAGAAAAAGAAGGTACATTGTCTCTGTTTGCAGGCAAGAAAACAACCTGATTTAAAAATGGGCAAAACACCTGTTTAGATATTTCCAAAAAGAAGACATACAAATGAACAACAGGCATATGAAAAATCCACAACATCACTAATTATTAGAGTAATGCAAATCAAAATCACAATGAGATATCACCTCATTTCTGTTGGAATGGATATTATAAAAAAAGATGAAAGAGAAAATACGTTGGTGAATATGTGGAGAAAAGGGAACCTTTGCATACTATTGGTAGGAAGGTAGACTAGTGCAGCCATTATGAAAAACAGTATAGACGTTCCTCAAAAATCTGAAAATAGAACTACCATATGATCCAGCAATCCCACTACTAGGTACATATACAAAGTAACTGAAGACAATATGTCAAGAAGATATCTACACTCACATGGTTATTGCAGCACTATTCCCAACAGCCAAGATTTGGAATAAATATAAATTTTCATCAACAGATGAAATTGATAAATAAATTTGTTATATAGAAACATTAGAATACTCTTCAGCCTAAAAAGAAAAAAAGTAATGTAATTTGCAATTATATTTATGAAACTGAAGGACTTTATGTTAAGTGAAATAAGCCAGGCACAGAAAGACAAATATTACATGATCTCACATATGAAATTTTAAAAAGTTGATCTCACTTAAACAGAGGGTAGAATGGTGATTACCAGAGACTGGGCCAGTTGAGAAAGAAAGATGAGGAGATATTAATCAAAGGATACAGAATTATATAGTCATGTGCAACATAACAATGGTTCAAAGGAGTCACAAACACAATGGTGGTCCCATAAGGTTATAATACTATACTTCTACTGCACCTTTTCTATGTTTAGGAGTGTTTAAGTATACAAATACTTACCGTTGTGTTACAATTGCCTACTGCATTCAGTATGTTAACATCCTATACAGGTTTTTAGCTTAGGTCCAATAGGTTACACAATGTAGCCTAGGTGTGTAGCAGGCTATGCCATGCAGACTTGCGTAAATACACTCAGAGTTATTTGCACAATAATGAAATCATCTAATGACACATTTCTCAGAATTTATCCTCATCACTGTGTCACACGACTATAGTTATATATTATAGAAATAAGTTTGACAGCTCTATTGTACAGTGTGGTGACTATAGCTAATGACAACATAGAGACTGAGTGAATCCAGAAAATGATCCAAACTCCACAACATTTTGAGCATCAACATAACTCTCAAGGGAAATGATCTTTGAAGAGTTTTGGATTTTGGGTTTTGAGACTAGGCATGCAAAAGTGGTAAATATATAATACAAACATTCCAAAAATTCCTCCAAAATTAAAATCCAAAAGCATTTTGGATAAAGGATATTCAACCTGTACGGTGCTCCAGAAATGTTAGAAGAGTGGATGTTAAATGTTCTCACCAAAAAAATGAGAACTACATATACTGAGGCATATATTAATTGGATACTTTTAAGCATTCCACAATGTATATGTGTTTCAATGCAACGTGCTGTACACAACAAATGCATATAATTTTATTTGTCAATTTAAGAAAAATACATTGAAAAAACAAAGAATTAAATAAGCAATACAGAAATATAAATAAATAAATTGTGAGAAATCATACTTCTATTAAGAACTTGATTTGAGCTGAACTCCCAGCTCTTTTTCTCAATCAGTAAGACGTGGCCTTCTTTTAATATAACATTTAGAATAAATTTAAAAAAAAATAGAGTTTAAGGCTTCAGTGCTAAGCAACGCCTGAGGCTGCGATTGGGTAAGTTTTCATAAGGAACTATAAAATTATACTTAAAAATTTGGAAACAAAAGCATTAAATACACCACACAAATTCATAAAATTAATCTCTGACCGGAAGAAATCTTTGTGAATTTCCATATCTAAGTTTTAACCCATGATATAATATACTCAAAGCCTATTTCTTCAAATCAAATAATATATTTCACTTTTTAAAAATGTAGTAATTCTATTATTCTATCATGATACTAATTATTGATTTGCTTTGTTTTTACTGTGGGCTTGGATTTTAGATGGCTCCAACTTCCCCCCAAAAAGGTGGAAATAACAATAGAAATACTTAGAAACATTATAATGTTACTATTTTATAATGACACGAAAAGGAGATTGTAAGGGCAAGTACCAACTAAAAATAAGAAACTAATTCTTCATGTTGGGAGTAAGAAAAAAGACTGTCCCTCCCTTTTCATAGTGCCATTACTTTAAAAACTTAAATTTTTCTTACTGTATATTTGAAATGTATGTAGGTCTTTGTAAAAGCTAAATATTTCTCCTCTAGCTTCATGACCCAAGGTTCCCTTTCTCAAGGACTTGGGAACCATTTCTTTGAAATTAATCATCAAGGAAAATAACACCACTATCTCCCACCTTCTGTGGGATGCTAGGGACCTAACTTCGAAGAACCTCACTTTTCCAAGCTGCAAAAGTACTTCTGGTCATAGAGATAAGAGAAGTTTATTATTCCTTTGTATAACATCAATAATCTATCACAGATAATTATCCAATCACCAAGCAATATTAGGATAAATTGTGGCAAATGGTGCTGTCAAGTCCTCTTACTTGAGAACTAATTATTATTATTTTTTAATCTTGAGAACTTATACGTAATGGGTTGCATCTGCTTGGCTGTATAAAGGATGAGATTTCTTAGTGTCATTATAGTTTCTTAGATTACTCCTGTTGCTCACCACATTCTGGTTTAATAATTATTCAGTAATGATATTTTTTTCTCCCTTACTTTTGTGGAGAGGTTTTGGGGCCTAGTGGGAGATTTTTTTTTAACTATATTTCCTCCAAGCAGTTGTATTTGGAGGTTCGAGTCAGGAAAATGTTTCCTGACTACATATAGAAACAGTGTTTGTTAATATGCATATATCTATGTATTGACGCATTGTTGTTCTATGAATGGTATATAAAGCCACAAGATTGGCTGTGATCACTAACAGATGTAGGTACTCTTGAGACATCAAATCCTAGCACTGTGTCACTTCAATATTAAAGGTTATGGTGTGAGTTAAATTAGCTTAATGCATGTCAGAGAACTTCTGAAACTCTGTACAAAAGTTATATCATATGGACCCTCCAGGTAAATTATTTAATGGACTACTTGGAAAAACGACACAATTTGTGCCTATTCGGTACATAAGCCTAACTGAGTGCGTCAGAATTTGAATGCGATATATTTTAAAGCATATGCGATATATTTTAAAGCATATTTTAAAGCAATATATAAAAGAGAATCCAGCAATAAAGTCAGAGGAAAAGAAAAACAACAAGAGCTAATCAGATAGGGAGATGATGAGAGAAGCAAACAGTGCTAAAGCCAATGGAAGAAAGTAAGGGACAATCATGGATCTAATTGTGTAAAATGCTGCTGTTAGATGGAACAAGAAGATGCTGACAATGAAATATTGGATTTAGCAACTTGAGATCATTAGTAATCTTTGTACAACTGTTTTGGTGGTGAAGGCATGGGAGGGGTTCAAAAACTCATTTCAGTGGATTTAAGAGAGCAGTTTCAGCAAGGTGGTCAGGTGTAGATTGGAATGCTGGAACTGGCTGGTAGGAAAAAAGAAAATAAAACACAACACCTCAAAGAAGTCACATGTCTTTCAAACACCACATCGAGTAGCTTGAAATGAGCCTTGATACCTTAAAATTTACCCTAGTGGGAGTAGGTATTTATACTATTAATCTCAGAAAACACTTCAAATCAGAGCTTTGTTCTGCAGAAAGCTGGTTGTTAAAATATTTACCAGTATACCACAGAGTGAAAATCAGATGAGAGTGAGTTTAAAATATTGAGAGAAAAAGCAGGAAGTAAAAATAATGTTCTCAAGAGGTTTTGCCCTAAAGAGGAGTAAAGAAATTGTGGAGATTGTGCAAAAGCTGAAAAAAAAAAAATGTTGTTACAGAGGTGTTTGCCGTTATTGTTCTTCTTTGATGTATTTGTTTTGTTTGTCACATAGAAGAAATGAAGTCATAGGCAAGCAGATTGAACTCTTCAGTCAAAAGGATAATAACATGGCAGAGAAGAGAGAAGGAATGATCTCAAGGGTAACTTCTTGGGCTTGAAGGAAAGAATGGGATCTAGCGTGTAGGAAGAAGGTGGGAATGATATCAGGCAGGAGCCTCTGAAGTTACTGCCGAGGTGGACAGAGCATCTTGGCATTCCCGCAGACAGGTGAGTAGATAAAATGAGGAGATAAAGGTCGCGGAGGATCTCTTCTGTTTACAGTCATAATTCCTCAAGAGGCATTAAATTTTGAACATATAAGGCTTGTGGCTGTTTCATTCTTTCACACAAGACTACCAAAAAAAAAAAAAAATCAAGTTACAGCTTAATTACCTGAACATATGCTTTAAAATATATCGCATTCGAATTCTGACCCACTCAGGCTTATGTACTGAATAGGCACAAATTATGTCGTTTTTCCAAGTAGTCCATTAAATAATTTACCTGGAGGGTCCATATGATATAAATTTTGTACAGAGTTTCAGAAGTTCTCTAACCTACATCAAGCTAATTTAACTCACACCAAAAAAATTACAGCACCAGTAATGAATTTCTAACTCAATCTATGAATGGTCACTTCAATGAAAATATGCTTCAGTCTGTTTGCTTTTAGTGACTGCTTGGATGAAAGTTATATTTACTAACATACTCTCTGGACAAATGTTTAAACGTCAATTAGACCACAAACGAAAATCATATTTTTTGGTCCTACTGCATATGTTGTTTTGCCCAAGAATAGATGTATTTATACACACCTTTGTGAGGGACTGTGCTATGGGGACTTCCCCGGGTGGGCTGTGGGCTTTGTTTCAAACGCAGGACTTCTCCCGCCTCTGGTCGGCTAGAGGCTGTGTCTCTGCTTTTTCCGCTTCTGGCGCTTACGGACTTTGTCTCAGGTTTCCGGCCTCTGGACTTTGTCTCATGTTTCCATTCTCTGGCTCCTAGGGACTTTGTTTAGCAGAAACTTTTCCCGCCTTTCACCCTCGGAGGTGGAGGCTCCGTGACTCAGGGTTGTAAAACAGTAGCCAATCCGGTAAAGGATTCAAATATCAATTAATCGAGAGGATGTCTGAAAGAACCTCTCTCATTGGATGAGAACATGAATGGGGAGGGAATAACTCAGGCGCAAAAGCTCTAGCCGCCTAAGCCTGTAGAGGCTCAGGCTCTCGGTCAGCTTCCAGAGCGTGGAAGCAGCCTTTTGCTCTGCCTAATAAACTGCACTACCGCACAGTCTGTGCGTCCATGAGTCCTATTTGAGCAGTAACACTCCCTACTGAGACCCCCTTTCCCATTCTTCGGTGTTGGGAGGCCAAGAACCTGAAAATTTGGTCGCAGTGAGTCTGGTTACATATTTATATACACATATATATATATATATATATATATATGTAATGTATCACACAGGCATATTCGTGTATATAAATGGAATTATGTATTTTATTAAATCAACTGTACATAAGTAATATGGTGAAATAAGCTATTTCTTCCTCTTACATTATATAAAAATGCATATTGAATATTTTCAGGAATTAATTGGATCATATATTATGTCATGCTTTTATGATACATATTTTTATTAATAAAGATTATACCTGTTGCTAAATATACTCAAACTGTTTTGTTTCCAGAAAAAGAAATCTTAGCTCAAATTAAAAAATTTTTTACATCTTTACATCCATAAATTCAACAAGTCAAAAGGGGAAGGATAAACAGCTGTTTTTGTCACTACCTATCCAAAGCGTCAATAATATACTATTTAACTGACAGAGTTACAAGCCCAGCATCTTTATTTTTTCCTCATAATTTAATTTGCAAACAGCTAGCCTGACTCCCTTACCCTCCAGGCCCAGTGTCAGCTTTATTGAATGAAAATTCAATTCTCACCAAAGGCCCTCAAGGGTAATTACTGGTTCTGTGGTGAACAGTTTTGCTGAAACAAAAAAGTTTTGCTGAAAGACATTGTTTGGAGAAATACAAACAATGTCTATTTGTAGTGATAAAAATTTCATCTCCCTGGATTTACATTTCACTTCTCTAGCAAAGCAATTTAATTTCTTTACTTTCTTTACTCTTACATAGGTACAAGCATCGTTTTTTGTTTTTTTTTTTTTTTTTTAATTATTCTTAGTCTTTTCTTGTGGTCAGTTTATAAAGCATACTACAATTTTAGAATTTTTAATTTGTTTATAAATTTGTAATTATAGAATTATTTTAATATTTATTTGGATTTTTAACCTACCAAAAAATTTTCTGAAGTTATTCTATGTAATTTATTATTTATTGGTGTTAGTGTTATTTACTGGTGTTACTCATGTAACTGATAAAAAGCTTCACGGGATTCTAACAAAATATACAGATGTTGTACTGGAGCGAGCATAGAAAGTCAACACCAAAACAAAAGTATGCCAAATTCCAGGGTCTCTATTGCCGGTGGCCATGGAGGTCTTGCATCTCTCCAACCCATGGCCACGAAAGGAGGGTGTCAAGACCTTTTATACCTGTAAAACCATCTCCGAGGTGAGGGTCAGGGGTGGGGGGGTGGGGGTGAGGGGCTTCAGATATTCCGAGGGCCAGTGGACTTTGGACATTCCATAAATCACTTCCTGGGCGGAGATAAGGGTGAGGGGCTTCGGACATTCTGATTGTTACTTAAGTGGTTCACAGAAGTCAAGATAAGCGTTAGTTCACACCTTGTCTGGGTAGGGTGGAAATTACAGACCTTAGTTGCTTATTACCTTAGTTGCTTATTACAAGTCGCAGGGGCCAAGATGGCATGGGTTTGGACTGCTTTCCTGTAGCATCATGGTTACAGAGAGCAGTTTCAACAGAAAGCCAAGGTATGGTTGAGGTATGCAGTTTTATGGGGCTTTTACCATGTCACATTCGCCCCTTGTTTTATTCACAGGAATTAAATCATTAATTCCTCCAGTAGGTTAGTATTGATTGTTTGTTCTAAAGGGGATTTGCTATAGGGATTTACAGCACGGATTAGCGTGGTGAGGCTGGTGACCTCAAAAGTACACAAGTCTTAGCTTTAGTGAATCGGAGATGAATGGTTGACACTCCATTGTTCTTCCAGTGGGGCAGTCTTGACATGGGTGTGATGAATCCAGGCCTTGAGTGAGTGCAGTGGATGTGGTCAGGATAACCATGTAGGGTCCCTTTCAACAGGGTCGGGTGAGGGTGGGTGAGGCCAGAGGTGGCAAATCTTTTAACAAGGACAGAGTCTCCAGGCTGGAAGGGGTGTGTCCACTGGTCTGCGAGATCCAATGGGGTGGGACGGGTGTCTTTAATGAGCTGGTGTACATGGGATTGAACAGCCTGGAGCACCTGTAAGGACTTAAGGAGTGTATAGTTATGGACTTAAGCCTGGACAATATCCAAGGGTCTGGGAAGTAAGGGAGGGGGACTGCCGAACATGATTTCAAAAAGGGAGAAGACTTTCTGATAGGGTGTGCATCGGACACACAGGAGGACAAAAGGAAGCAGGTTGGCCCAGTTTTCACCCGTTTCTAAGATAAACTTTGACAGGGTTTCTTTTATGGTCTGATTCATTCTTTCGACTTGCCCTGAACTCTGGGGACGATAGGCACAGTGTCATTTCCAGGATATACCCAGGGCTTTGGCTAGGCCCTGAGAAATTTGTGCAGTAAAGGCGGGCCCATTGTCCAACCCCAGCTTAGAGGGAGGCCGAACCGAGGAATAAAGTCCTGTAATAGTTGTTTTGTGACCACCAAAGCAATCTCGGACCTAGTGAGGAAAGCTTTGACCCATCCAGAGAACGTATCTATAAACACTAGGAGGTATTTATAGCCATTTTCTGGGGGGGTTATTTCAGCGAAATCTACTTCCCAGTGCTCTCCAGGGCTAGCCCCTCTGCGTCTTACTCCTTCCTGGCTAGACCTGTTCCCTCCCAGATTTACTTGGGCACATACATCACACCAAGTAGTAATTTCCTTGATAAGTTCATGTAAGTGGGGAATGTAGTATTTGGCTTTTAGCCGCTCAGTTAGTTTGGTCTGTCCTAAGTGAACGGCCTGGTGTCTGTCTTTAACTAGGGCCTATCCTAGAGCCTGGGGGACAATACTTGTGTCTGGTAGAATCCACCATCCTGTGGAATTTTGTGTGCCTCCTTGTCCTTTAGCAAAGTTTTCTTCATCAGGTGAGTACGTAGGGGCAGGGGGCAGGGTTGGAGCTGGCACAGTTACAAGGAGAGTCAGAGGTTTTACTGGTCCCGAGCCTGCCTGTCTGGCTTGTAGGTCAGCCACCCTATTTCCCCTTGCTTCTGGTGAATCTCCCTTCTGGTGGTCTTTGCAGTGTATTAATGCCATTGCCTTGGGCTTCCATATAGCCTTCAGTAGGGCTAGGATTTCTTCTTTGTTTTTGGTGGTCTTTCCCTCTGGGATAAGCAGTCCTCTTTCTTTATAAATAGCCCCATGTACCTGAGCCGAAGCAAAGGCATACCGGCTATTTGTATAAATGTTGACAGTCTTTCCCTCTGCCCAGCCTAAGGCTTTTGTCAGAGCTGAGTTCTGCCTTCAGGGCCGAGGTTCCATGAGGAAGGGCCTGGGCCCAAATAACACTATTGAGAGTGACCACAGCTGTCCTGGTGTACCTGACTCCATCGACCATGAAGCTGCTGCCATCAGTATGCAGTACCTCCTCTGGATTCTGTAGGGGGACATAAGTGAAGTCTGGTCCAGCAGTGTGGTTGACGTCCATTATTTGCTGGCAATCATGTATGGGGGTCTCTGGCTCGCTATCAGGTAGCAGCATGGCTGGGTTTAAAACTGTAGCCTTTAAAAACTTTATGCGGGGCTGGTCCAAAAGTAAGGCCTGATATTGAACTATGTGGGCATTTGACATCCATTTTCCTGGAGCTCCACGGAGTAGTGACTCCACAGCGTGGGGTGCCACTAAGTTTAACTCCTGCCCAAGTTTAGTTTTTCTGCCTCCTTGACTAACAGGGCTGCAGCTGCTACTGACCTCAGGCAAGCTGGCCACCCAGGGGCTACAGGGTTAAGTCTTTTTGAAAGGTAGGTGATTGGCCGGGACCATGTCCCAGTGTCTGGATGAGCACCCCCTTAGCGACTCCCTGTTTTTCATACACAAACAACTGGAAGCGTTTAGAGATGCTTGGCAAGGCCAAGATTGGGGCTATAGCTAGGGCAGTCTTAAGTTTGTCAAAAGCCCATTGTTTTACTTCTATCCAAGCCCGGGGCTGATTTCCTCCAGTACAGGCATACAGAGGCTTGGCTATCTTGGCAAATCCTAGAATCCACAGCCTGCAATGTCCTACCACCCCAAGGAATTTTTGAATCTGGCCTTTGTGGTGGGGGTAGGTATTTGCAGTACTGCTTGGACTCAGCGGGGTCACCAGTGCCCTGTTGCCCTTCTCTATGATATAGCCCAGGTAAGTAACTTTCAGTTGGCAGAGTTGGGCTTTTTTAGCTGTGACACGGTAACCCAAAGTCTGTAGGGTCTTTAATAATGACTGTGTAGTCTCTTTACAGGCCTCCTGGGTTTTTGTAGCCAAGAGTAAGTCATCCACCTATTGGAGTAGGGTGCACTGGGGAGACTCAGCTCAGAAGGTGGCAAGATCTTGGCTAAGTGCCTCATCAGACAGAGTAGGGGAATTTTTGAACCTTTGAGGCAGTCTTGTCCAAGTGAGTTGCCCCGAGACCCCAGTATTGGGGCCAGTCCATTCAAAAGCAAATATGAGCTGGCTAACAGGGGCCAGTGGGATGCAAAAGAATGCATCCTTGAGATCCAAGACAGTGTAATGGTGGTGTTCTGCACCCAACAGACTTAGGAGGGTATACGGATTTGGAACTGTAAGGTGGACAGTTTCCACTCTTTTGTTTACCTCCCTTAAGTCCTGCACAGTTCGATAGTCCTTTGTGCCTGGTTTTAAGACGGGGAGCAAGGGGGTAATCCAGGGGGACTTACAGGTAGTAAGGATCCCTCCTTTTAGGAGTCTGGTTATATGTGGAGCAATTCCCCGTCTGGTTTCCTGGCTCATGGGATATTGTCGTACCTGGACTGGAGTTGCCATTGCCAACAGCTGGACCAGACTGGGGTATGGCGACTTGCCAAGCCTGGGGAATTTGTCTCAGCCCATACTCCGGACACATTCTCTTGGAATTGGCAGAGGAGGTCTGATGTTGGTGGTTGATCTGCCTCTGAGGATAAAGCTTCCTGTAAGAGATACTCGTCTGACAGAGCACAGGTGATGAGGATTTGCTGAGGTGGCTCTGATGCCAAGGGAGGAGGACTTGAGAGGCAAGCCTGACCCTCACCAAAAGAAATACTTGCTTGAAGTTTATGAATTAAGTCCCATCCTAGGAGTGGGTACGGACACTCTGGAATGGCTAAGAAGGAGTGTGTGACGGTGCCGTTCCCCAGATCAATGAGTCAGTTGCTGGTCCAAGGGCTTCTTGTGGTTTTTCCTGTGTCCCCCTGGATAATTGTTTTTTTACTGGATAGTGGTCCCAGAGGCTAAGGACCGAGTGGGCCACCCTGGTGTTAACTAAGAAGCTGACAGATTTGTCCCGAACTCTTAAAGTGGCCCTGGGCTTCTGGGGGCTTAGTAAATAAGAGCCTCGGCCCCATCAATTCTGACCTTCTAAATTGAGGATAGCCCTCAGTTGCTTTTCCTGAGCAGTTACTCGTCTTTTTCTCTCAGGTCACTCATTTTTTCTAATGTTTTTCTTCTTTACATTATGCACATTGGTTTCTTCCTAATGGGGGCTGGGGACCCCAGGGGCCCTTTTGCAAGGCCCCCTGCCATCCTGGAATAACTTGTGTCTACTGAAGGGCTGCTCTACTGCCTTAGTAAACTTTTTGTTTTGTATGGCTCCAGGAGTATCACTGTTATTAAAAACTTTCTGGGCAATTTCCAGCAATTGGGTTAAATTTATTCCCTGGAATCCCTCTAACTTCTGTAACTTTCTTTTAATATCTGGGGCTGACTGGGAAACAAAAGCCAGATTGATGGCCTGCTGATTTTCTGGAGCCTCAGGGTTAATAGAAGTGTAGGTGCCATAAGCAATAACTGTCTTGTAGACGTTCAAGGAAGGCAGCTGACTGCTGCGAACCCTGAATTACAGTCCTTACCTTGGAGAGGTTAGTGGGCTTGTGGGCCGCTCCCCTAACCCCTTCTAAAAGATAATGGTGAAAAGTGCTCAGAGACTGGTGACCCCCCAGGAGCTGGGGTCCCATTGGGGTCGGGTAGAGGGAAAAACCTTTTCAATTTGGTCCTGTTTTTTTTTTGTTTTTGTTTTTTGTTTTTTGTTTTGTTTTCTACTGTTCCTCTCCCTGGACCTATGATGGATTTCAGGGCCTTTTGTCTAATTTTGCCTCTTTCCTCTGTGGTGAACAGAATCAGTAATAATTGTTGGCAGTCATCCCAAGTGGGGTGATGAGTCTGGAGTACAGATTCTAAGAGCCCTGTCAAAGCCTGGGGCTTCTAAGAGAAGGGGGGATGTTGAGCTTTCTGACAGAACTACTCCATTGTAAAACCCCGCTGCCACCTTAAGTTCCCCAGCCTCCCAGCATGACACCCTCCTGGGGAATTTCCATCTCAGCAGGTTCCTAAACCTCCCCCTCTTGCTATCTTAGCAGTTCCCTAGCAGGACCCCCTCCCAGGAACTATTAAAATCAGCAGTTCCCCAGCCCCTTTCCTCCTTCACAGCCCCTCACACTGGATGCATCTGCCATAAAAATCCCCTTTGACATGCCACGGGTGCTGCGTGCCAATTTTGGGCACAGCCCGGCAGCTTTTCCCTTGCTCTTAATAAAGCTTGTTCCAGCACTTGGTGTTTCGGCCCTGTCTTTAATTTGTATCACCTTCCAGTTATATAAGTCCCTTGACAAGAAGGGATGTGAACAAAGAATGGACGACCCCCATTGTCTTTTCCCGTTGTGGGTGCCTCTCGGAGAGGAAAGACCACCAGTGGGTGTGGAGCCACACTGTGGATGTGCAGGATGGACAAGATTTGGTGACTGGTACTGTCCAGGGGCGTGCTGAGGCCCTGGTTCAGAGGGCCTTGAGTAGCGTGAAGGTAATTCCTGATCCTCTGCCTGGGCGGGGAGAATGGCTGGCCCAGGAGGGGCTTTCTTTGGGCCGGCTAACATGACCTGAAGTTTAGTCTGTTTTATGCAGCGTTTTTGCCACTGAGGGGGTTGTTGGACCAAATCCAACCATTGGTTAATGTATGGAAACTGGTCAGGGTGTCCAGGAGTTCCTGCGACCATTTTCCATACAGCCTGGGTAATTTTTTGAGTCGTAGGTCCCAGTATCAGGTCACCCAATTCCAAAAGACAGCCATTCTAGTTCACATAGAGAGCAGGGTTTTCCAGGGGTTAATTTTATCCCATAGTTGGACATCCTGCATTGGAGGGGGGTAGAATACTCCATTGAGTTTTTCCCTTTAACTTTTGGACTTCCCCCAGGAGATTTCACTAATTTGGGACCAGCTTCACTGAGGATTTGAACCAGCAACCTTGCAGCTGCAGGCCCTATACCTTAACCACTGTGCTAACAGACCACTGGCTTTCCCAACAGTCAGAAAGCTTTCTTAAGCCGTATTTTGGATGTAAATACTGCACCCTGAGGCAATGTGGCCTGCCTGAAAGCCGGTTGGGGCTGGTGACTGGTAGAGAAAGAAAAAAAACACTTTTCGCGTCAGTTTAAAACTGAGCTCACAGCCGCTGGGCCAGCTGCGAGTTCCCCGCGCCTGCAGCTTTTGGTCGCGTTGACACATAGACCCTAAAAAGCATTAAATTCCTCTCTCCCTATTTCTCTTCTTGCTCTCTCTCTCTCTTTCTCTCTCTTCTCTCTTTGTCTCTTTTTCTTCCTACTTTCTCCCTCTCTCTCTCCTCTCCCCCTCCCCTCTCTCTGTCTCTCTCTTCTTCCCCTCCCTGACTTTCTTGTCTCTCTTCTGTCTTTCTGTCTCTGTCTCCTCTCTCTTCTCTTTCTCCTCTCTCTTTTCTTTTCTCTGTCTCCTCCCTCTTCTTCCCCCTCTTACTTTCTTGTCCTCTTTCCTCTCTCTTCTCTGTCTACTTTCTCTCTATCTCTTCTCTGTCTCCTCTCTCCTCTTCCCCTCCCCTAGTTTCCTTTCTCTCTTCCTCTGTCTTTTTCTTTTGACAGAAGAGACAGTTACTCATTTTCTACCCTAAACGGGCAAAGAGGGGTGGTAGTTTTTTATTTAAAGTCTGATTCCCTAAGACAGAAAAAAAAAAAAAAAAACTACACTCAAGTCATCGGGGGCATAATTTTCTCTCGGACATGAAAAAACGGAAGAATGAGGCCTCAATGATAGAATAAGAAGAAGAAAAGGAAAGAGAACAGAATTATTTCCAGGGGTGTAAACTAAATTAGAGTTTCTTGAAGTTAATGGTCACTTAGCCAATGGAGAATATTATCCACCTCAAGAGTAACAGGTCTAAACCACTGTATATTGGTCAACAGGAGTCTAACAAAACTGGTGAATCTACAATAAAGACAGAGGCACATATAGGATTGACGGACAAAGGATGGGTGCCCCCAGGATGGGAGACCAGTCTGATGTCTGCCTGGCCACGTCCCTGGAGAGATATTTCAGAGCGTTTTGGCTAAGGTGTACCCCTTATAACCCTGGGCCTGGTCACCTCAGAATTTTCAGTCCTGAGATAAATCACCATTATGTCTTATGATGTCCCCATGGGACTGCAGGTGAAGGCCCACACAAGCCCCGTAGCCTTCCAGCCGTGGGACTACATATATACACACTCACCCACTCACTCACACCGAGGTTATGGAAAACAACCGAAAACTAAATTACCCGAGCTTCCGGTGAGGCAACCCTTCAGTGAGGCAACCTGAGCCTCCAGTGAGGTAACCTGAGCCTCCGGTGAAGTAACCTGAGCCTCTAGTGAGGTAACCTGAGCTTCCGGTGACGCAAACTGAGCCTCCAGTGAAGTAACCTGAGCTTCCGGTGAGGCAAACTGAGCCTCCAGTGAAGTAACCTGAGCTTCCGGTGAGGCAAACTGAGCCTCCAGTGACGTCTCATGGTAGGCTTGCCTCATCAGGGTTGCAATGACCGCGTCAGATCCCCCCACTCAGGCCCCCCTGAAGTACCAGTCCCCTGATTTCCAGGCTTGACTTACCTCCGGAGGTTCCCGGGACCCTGAGGAATTTCGGGTGAGTGTCGGTCAGGTAGTCGCTCATCCTCCAGAGCCGGAACTCTGGGGCACCTCCTCTAGAGGTCCCCGAGGTGAGAGCGGCCACCGGGGAGAGACCCTGAGACAGCTTTTGTGGGGTGATGGACGAAGATAAATCTCGGTGTGACCTCCAAAATGTTGTACTGGCCTGAGCATACAAAGTCAACACCAAGACAAAAGTATGCCAAATTGCAGGGGCTTTATTGCCGGCAGCCACTGAGGACTTGTGTCTCTCCAACCTGTGGCCCCAAAAGGAGGGTGTCAAGACCTTTTATACCCGTAAACCACCTCGGGGGTGAGGGTGAGGGGCGGGGTGGGGGTGTGAGGGGCTTCAGACATTCCGAGGGCCAGTGGACTTTGGACATTCCACAAATCACCTCCTGGGCGGAGATAAGGGTGAGGGGCTTCGGACATTCCGATTGTTACTTAAGTGGTTCACAGAAGCCAAGATAAGCGTTAGTTTACACATTGTCTGGGTAGGGTGGAAATTACAGAACTTAGTTACTTATTACAAGTCGCACGGGCAAGATGGCATGGGTTTGGACTGCTTTTCTGTCGCATCATGGTTACAGAGAGCAGTTTCAACAGAAAGCCAAGGTATGGTTGAGGTATGCAGTTTTATGGGGCTTTTACCATGTCCTACAGAAAATACATTTCTTAAAAATGTTTGAAGAGAGAAAGAAACTATGATGTTTATTTATAACATGCTTTGAGAAAATGATAAAGCCATCGATTGAGATTTTGAACAAAGGTAAAAGAGACAATTTTGTTGTTTTTGATCATGCAGATTATCTCTGAACCTGCAAGTTAATTTCAAGATTGTCACTTTAAAAAAAAAAAGAAAAAAGAAAATTAGCCTTGTTACTTATCTGAATCAAATAAAAATAATTCTGTTTAAGGCCTTTGCATGAAAAACACTTTATTTTCCCAGTTAGGTATCAAGCTGTATGTTTACCTGAGGAACTTAGCAGTCAAAGATAACCACAAAAATCACTTTGAACTCATGAAAACAGAAATATGGTAGTTTTTTAAAAAGTATAATTTACTAGAATTTTTTCTTTCATGTCATCCAAAATTACATTTCCTCTATATCCATCCTAAAATAAGAAATAGGGCATCCTAGTTTCTAAATTTATCAAGTCTTCAGTATTATTTATTGGTGTTATTCATGTAACTAATAATAATCTTCATGTGATTTTTAACAAAATATATGGAAAATACATTTATTGCAGATGTCTGAAGAGAGAAGGAAAGTATGATGGTTCTTAATATTTGTTTCAACATTAGGACATGAAATGAAAAATTTTCTTTGAGAAGATTTCAAAAGTGATAATATTAATAAATCTTTAAGTGTGAGATAAGAGAAAAGGTGGGAGACATTAGATAAATTGTGATCTTATTTATTCAAATAGGATAAAATAACCAGACCATTTTCTGAGTAGTGTGCAATGCTAGAAAGATATAAACTTCATTCATTCCCTCATTTGTTCATTCAATTAATTTTCATGCAGCTCCTATTTGTGCCATGTATCTTACCAAGCCTGAAGGATGGAGCAATAGATAAGAAAATATGCCGGCTCTACCTTAAGAAGAGTTGAGTTAAGAGTAAATAGTGAAAATGTAAAAAGTACCTAATTAAGTGTTGATAATTTTTACAAAATGTGAAGGATATGTAAATGCAGTGTCACCAGACACTCCATCTGGCCCAAAAGGTTACCTGCATGTTGCCTGCATTTTTTGGGCCTGCTGTCTATTTGCTCAGTGACTATGTAACAGATCCTGTCTGACCAAACTGGAGAACTTGTAGCTATCCTTTGGATTGTACTATACTTTCTCCAACAAGGTCTTTCAAGTTTGTCCTTCTTGTGGTACAGTTCCTCAGTTCCAGGGTGCTACACAGTTTCTTATATATCATAATTAGTCTTTTATAATAGTTTAATAACCCTTTATATTAAACGTACTATTTAAACTATCATGTAGTTGCATCCCGATGGGATCCAGACTGATAGAGGTAGGCATTATTTTTTTTTTGTTTTGTCTTCCATGGGAAAACTTAGACACAGAACAAATAGCATAAAAAAGTTCATACACCTTGTAAATAACAGACTGGGATTTGAGCTGAAATGATTTTGAAATCGATTAAGGAAGATAGCCAATTGAGAAAAGAAGAAACAAAGGCATCTGAGTATAATGAAAGTAATGTAACTCTTGATAATGAGTCAAAAATTAATACTAATCAGGCATATTTTTAAAAAGATGAGAATAATAAAAATCAAGAGAATACAGAAGTAGAAAAGATACCTGTGGCCACTCACTGTGCCTATTATACAACAAAATTCAGAATGTTCAATGTCCTCTCAAACACCAACTTCAGAGGGATATTGGGGAATAATGGAGGAATTTCTTGGCAGAATTGCCTTGGTAGTGGAGACAGTCATTATGAAGGAGACTGCCAAAACATATTAAAAAAAAATCATACAAACAACAAGGACCTCAACAAAAGCTGAGCAATGCAACACAATGATAAAACCAAGAAAGTAAATGGTTTGACACCATGATGGTGTGGGGTAAAAAGCGATTGAGCGTCGAAGAGCTTATGTTTAGATTTTGACTCCCTCTTTCTAGCTGGGCTATTGGAAGCATGTACTTAATCTCTCTATGGTTCAGTTTTCAATTACGAGAATAGTTGCTGGAGGAGTAAAACTGTAGCCGGATTCCTTGGTTCCCATAGCGGGAGCCTGGGCGCCTGGGTGAAAACTCAGGAGTCCTAAGGGCTAGGCCACCATGGGAGCAGCGTAACTGGAGCAGGCACTGAAGTTCTTAGCCTTCCTAACCCTGAAAAAAGGAGACAGGGGCCCCAGGGGCGCGGTGAGTTTTACAGCTGAAATAAAACTTGTGGACCCAAAGGGTATGCGAAAGTGCAGTTTATTAGAGACAGTGAAAGGACAACTCCCACGCTTTCGTGGAGTGGATCCGGACAAAGGACACCTTCCAGGCAGGGACCCCTGGAGGTTTTACCCTAGAGTTATTCCCGCCCCATTCATGTTCTCGTCCGATGAGAGGAGTTCTTTTAAACTTCCTCTAGATTAATTGGTCTTTGACTCCATTACCAGATTGGCTACTTGTTTTATAACGCTGAGTCACAGAGCCCCCTCCTCCAAAAGCCAGTCGTAGGAAATTCAGAGACAAAGGGCCCTACCTGGCTTGCTAGGGCGTGAAGGGGAAGCAAAGAGCTCTACCTGGTGGGCCCCGGGAAACTGAACAAAAGGCCCTAGCCTGCCCCCTGAGAAGGGAAAACCCAGAGTTCCTGCATACTAAACAATGCCGCCCCCTGCAACAACCCCCGCTCCCTGCCAGCTGACCCCGTGAAGTCCCTCTAACACAGTCCCTCAGAATGAGAATAATATCTAACTTTCATGGTTGTAATGTGTATTAAAGAATAGGTATAGATTCTAGACCAAATGAAATGTCAATAGATATCAGATATTATCAGTAGTATTATAAGTAATCAATAAATAACCTATTCTTGAATATATGACAGATGTGATAAATAGCATTGTTTCAAACATTTGTATAGAATGTTATTTGCGTATATTAAAATTGAAAAAGCAATCATGTCATTTATTTGCCAGGCTAACTTTAATATCCTACATAGTGTTTTATATCCTATGTTATGGAGTTGAGCTGGGCATTTGTAAATAAGATGATTGTATGAAAACCTCAAGTTTGTGTTAGAAGTACTATTTTGGCTGGGCACGGTGGCTCACACCTGTAATCCCAGCACTTTGGGAGACCAAGGCAGGCAGATCATGAGGTCAGGAGTTTGAGACCATCCTGACTAACATGGTGAAACCTTGTCACTACTAAAAAAAAATACAAAAATTAGCTGGGCGTGGTGGCTGCTAGTCAGAAGGCTGAGGCAGGAGAATAGCTTGAACCTGGGAGATGGGAGTTGCAGTGAGCCAAGAACATGTCACTGCACTACAGCCTGGGTGACAGAGTGAGACTCTGTTACAAAAAATAAAAATTAAAAAAAAGTACTATTGAATTATGATGGTTGGGATTTTGTTTTTGTTGTTTAGTTATTTTTAAAAATCTAATAGCATGATCAACTAGAGAGGATCCACGTTTGTTGTCGGGCAAATCTGATGTAGGATCTGCCTGATCCTGGGAAATTTCCTGTCCATTTCTAAGCATCTGGGAATAATGTAAATCAGCTTCTAGGATTGTTGTGATAGTTAATGTTCTAGGTAGTCATATAATTTAATGTTCTACCAACAATTGCAGCTAAGACCAGATCCAAGAAAACTAATTTTCATATACTACCCAGAAAACCACCAACTTTTAGGTCAAACATCTTTCCTCACGGCTTGTTGAAATGGTGATCCAAGTTGACACAGATGAGACAAGAATTTCAGACCAGGACTTAAGTAGCATGGGTTCATGCAGTGTTCCTAAAAAGAGATTATTTTCTCATATAATTCCTGCATGAAAGATGAAGGGTTTTTTCTCTCTAACGTAATGTCAGTGCCCTCAAGACAAGTATTGAAACGAGTATAAATATATTTTCTCATTGGCTCTTTTTAATGTAACCAAAAGGCAGGTTCAGTCACTCACCACTTGCAGAGTTCAATAGACAAGGGCAAGGTCTAGTATAAAGAAATTGACTTTTATTCTAAAGCTGGCCTAGTGGAAGAAATGCAGGCTTTCTGCCTTAAGGGTACCACTTTGCTTTTGGAGTAGAAAGCAGATGCTTTTAAAAACCCGGGACAAAATTTGCTGCTGGAGTGTCTATGATGCCTTACCTCCTTGACAATTGGTTCAGCGTCTTCATGGGCAAAAACTGGTTTTAAAGGGGCCCAAAAACTGTAGCCAGGCATACTTTGGGTTTTGAATTCAATTTTATCTCTCAGTACAAGCTCCGCCTGGTGGGTGAGAGTTCAGCTCTTGAGGTGCTAAACACATAGATGAACTTGGCCTGTAGGGAGTGTCTGGTGAAGAGGAGGTAAAAGGCTACAATTACATTTCTAAAGAGCTAAGTAGGAAGTAGGAAAAAGGAGTAAAGAGAAAAAGAAGCAAGACAACAAATAATTAAAATATTTTCTTAAAAAAATGGGGTACTCAGTTATACTAACAAGTGTTTGAGATAAAAATTTATAATTTGGTTTACAATAAATTTGTATAAGATTCACACCTAGTAGCTGACAAAAATTTAAACCCAGTTTGTCTTTACACAAGTTTTTAAATTTCAAGGCTGTACAACGTGCTACTGTGCCTGAAAAATAATTAAGATTTTAGTAAATTTTTCTTTATTTTCCTCTTTTCAGAAAACATGATTTGTCACATGCTATGTATATATAGATGTGTATGTGAATAACAGCAGTCAAAATTAGAGCCAGGAAATTACAAAACAATCAGTGTTCAAATCCCACAACTGTCTCAATAAAGTGAAACATTAGGAATTTATACCTGCGTATGCCTTTACCTGCACTATTTTGTACATTGGACTAGATGCCTTTTCTTTGCTCCTCTAGATTCCTATCTACTCTGATTCATCCTTTTTGTATTAGTCGGTTTTTGCATTGCTATAAAGAACTATTTCAGACTGAGTAATTTCTGAAAAAATAGGTTTAACTGACTCACAGTTCTTCAGGCTGTACAAAAAACATGGTTGGGGAAACCTCAGGAAACTTACAGTCATGATAGAAGGTGAAAAGGAAGTAGGTGATGTCTTCACATGGGAGAGCAGGAGAGAGAGAACAAAGTGGGACGTGCTACACAACCAGATCTTGTGAGAACTCACCCACTAGCATGAGAACAGCAAGGAGGAAATTCACCTGTATGATACAGTCACCTCCCACCAGATCCCTTCTCCAACACTGGGAATTACAATTTGATATGAGACGGGGGGGGCACATGTTTTCAAAGGATATCACTGTTCTCTGCCATAGCTGACCCATATGTATGACAACAATTGCTCCTAAGCATTCCAGCTTCTTGATGAATTGCAGCAACAAGAACCCAACTGGTGTTTGGAATGAGGGAAGTGAGTGAAGTCGGAGTATTTGTTTCCTTGGCTCCTTCCTTGAAGGGTCATCTCTGGCTGGCTAGGTCCCCCCAAAAAGCATCACTTATGATGCTTATTCCATATCCCTGTGACTTCTTCTTCTCCTGGTCTTTTAGGATTCAGAGATGGTAATAACTTCACTGTACTGCTAGCCTTGAGGTCCTTATGGTTTCTTAGACTATGTCTCTGTAAAATAGAGTAATTTGAGTGCACCATCTGTTTTTTAAATGGGGCTCTGATTAATAAATATATAAACATATTGAATGTATTGTTTAAAGATAATGCAAAATTACTTGTGTGTTATGTGTTTATTATTTTACCATAGAGCCTAAATTATGCATGTATTATAGATTAAATATTTCTTATGTGCTAAACATATTTACATCACACATACTATGTTGAATTTGGAATGCAATTAAAAGCACATATTCTTTTTATTTTATCCAGTTTCAAACATGAAAATGTTAATTCTGAATTTCTATTTTTGAATTCATTTCAATAGAGCACTGTTTTGTTCCTCAGAAGATATGGTTGGAAAAGTTTATGTTCACAGTTTAAAGTTTCCTGTTGTTTCTAGATTTTTTTTCTTTGAAATTAAAATACGTTTGAAGCTGCTTTGCTTTTGAAAATGGTAAAACATTGATATAATATCATTTGTCTCTTTCCTTAATATGCCTTCTCTGTTTGTATTAATCACATATGTTATTAAGTTTGTAGCCTGGTACTTTTAGGTAATATGTAAAGAGCTACCTTAAAGCAATTCAAACACATCAACCAGCAGGAAGCTCAAATAGATACACTGATAGGCTAGTCCCTTAAGGGAAAATACTGTTCTCAAAAAAAAAAAAAGAAAAGAAAATAGAACTACTACATTTACTTTCAGAACAAGAAAAAGGCTTTCTATAGTAAGAAAGTCAGTCTACTATTTGCTATTAAAAACTTGTTTTTCCATAAATTTGCTGAGACTGAAATTGATTTTAATCAACTTTCGCAAAACTTACTCCACATTTCCTAAGGGCCTATTGTGCCTATTTACTCAACCCTAGGCTTTTGTTCTGTTCCCTCACATACAGCCTCAAGGGCATTGACATTCTTATGACATTGTGATCACTAGACTTTAGATGACTCTGTACCACTATCTTGTTTTTCATCCTTGTCTCATTTCCCAGCCATGTTGGGATGAAGTGTATAATAGCCTAGGCTTCTTGTGGATTGTTCACTGAATACGTCAGGAAACAGCCTGTGTTACCTCCAAGAAAAGAAGCCCTTTCTTATCAATGCCATAATTGCCATCCCAGTCAATATTAGCTAATTGAAATACCAGTGATTAATGATCTATCCTATTAAAGGCTTTTTCTTATCTCAGCGAGGTTTTGAAACCATGCCTAGGAGGTCTATATCATTTTCCAGTAATCTTTTTTTTTCTTTTCTCTTCTAGTTTTAATTTTCCTGTCTTTCATCTTCATAGAAACTGTCCCTACTCAGGTGTCTAAGCTACATGTGTCATTTATTTCTTTTGTCACTGTCTCCTTCCTCATTCATATTGCTATATATCTTTCTGTCCTGTGGTGTCTATCCCTTTAATAGTACATATTTATCATGGTGTTTTATTCCTTCCCTCTGACTAAATATAGTTTAGAGAAAAGGCACAAAGAAAAAGGGAGTCTGATTAGCTAGTGACAGTTCTAATTGCTTAGATGTTAGATAAATAAGGTGTTATAAAAGTTGGTTTTATCAAGTCATCACAACCTAGCTTTTCTTAAACACAAAGAAAACGTTCAAGGACTTTGAAACACACAACTGTAGGTTTATAAACAGAAAAGTCAACTACAACTATATATAATGTATTAATGTATGAAACACCATTTTGTTGTTTTGACATTATTCTCATCAATGGTATACCAACATTAGTTTTATTCTGCAAACAGTTCAACAAAAAGGAAGCTATTCATCTGAAATGTAACTAGGTCAGGACCTAAAAGTAAACAAAATTTCACCACAATAATGCCTCAGAGAACATAAAAGTTTTTAGTGATCAATCTATACTTATTGAAAGAGTTAATGAGAAACATAGTTCCTTAAAATTTACCTAATATAAGTACAAACTGTGGAGTTTTGTTTTGTTTTGTTTCTGTGTATGAGGAGGTAAACTAAGGAGAAGCTGACAAAAAGTCATACCTCCTGAACACCCGTTCTTCCCATAGGCTTAATAGGCTAATTCAAAGGGATGTAAAGAACATTTATTATTCTAATATTACCTTGGTGTCATTTTGACATACCCATAGAATTCTAGAGATAAATGACTATTATAAATACATAGTGGGAGGGTCAATACTGAGAAGTAGTTTAAATATCGTTTGCCATTTATTTGCCATAACAGACTTTTAAAATCTAACATTTATGGTAATGTATACCAAAAATGAGTTGTAGCGCAGGACACTTAGTAAGACTTGAAAAAGACATAAATAAAACAGTATTAGGGTTGTTTAAATCTTCATACATCTTGAGAGGTTAAGAGTCAGTTTTGAGATTAGAGAAATCTTTTATTCAGAGAATGATGCTGACAGGAAGCTTTCTGACTGCAATACATCCCTTCACCTATCCCAAGGAAAAAAAGGAAAATTGTTGTTTATTATTTCAAGCTAGAGAGATAATTTTTAAAACAATAAAGAATTTAATATGTGTCCCTTGACATTTGGAGGAAGCTAGGAAGCCAAACTCTGTGTCGCATCTGTGTTATATGTAAAGAGAAGTTGGAAGAATCAGCATACCAGGTCAGAATAGAAGGTTGATAGTTAGAATGTAGCTACGTTCCGGATTCTTTGGGGAAAATGAATGCATACTTGTTTTCAGTGAATTTCGTACTGGTCACTTACATATCCTATGCACAAAGGGCACGTTTCTCAAGGCTTAGCAGAGGAGTAAAACATAATGTAATGAACATATATGTGCATTTGTCTTTATAATAGAGTGATTTATGTATATACCCAGTAATGGGACTGCTGGGTCAAATGGTATTTCTATTTCTAGATCCTTGAGAAATTGCCACACTGTTTTCCACAATGGTTGATCTAATTTACACTCCCACCAACAATGTAAAGGCATTCCTATTTCTCCACATCCTTGCCAGCATCTGGTGTCTCCAGATTTTTTAATGATCGCCATTCTAACTGGCATGAGATGGTATCTCAATGTGGTTTTGATTTGCATTTTCTAATGACCAGTGATGATGAGCATTTTTTCATATGTTTGTTTGCTGCATAAATGTCTTCTTTTGAAAGTATCTGTTGATATCCTTCACCCACTTTTTGATAGGGTTGTTTATTTTTTTCTTGTAAATGTGTTTAAGTTCTTTTTAGATTCAGGATATTAGCCCTTTGTCAGATGGGTAGATTGCAAAATTTTTTTCCCATTCTGTTGGTTGTTGGTTCACTCTAATGATAGTTTCTTTTGCTTTGCAGAAGCTCTTAAGTTTAATTAGATCCCATTTGTCTATATTGGCTTTTGTTGCTATTGCTTTTGGTGTTTTAGTCATGAAGCCCTTGCCTATGCCTATGTCCTGAATAGTATTGCCTAGGCTTTCTTCTAGGGTTTTTATGGTGTAAGGTCTTATGTTTAAATCTTTAAGCCATCTGGAGTTAATTTTTGTATAAGGTTTAAGGAAGGAGTGCAGTTTCAGATTTCTGCATATAGCTATAGCAAAGACTTGGAACCAACCCAAATCACCATCAAAGATAGACTGAATAAAGAAAATGTGGCACATATACACCATACAATATGTGTATGGAATACCGTGCAGCCATAAAAAGCGATGAGTTCATTTCCTTTTCAGGGACATGGCTGAAGCTGGAAATCATCAGTCTCAGCAAACTGACACAAGAACAGAAAACCAAGCACTGCGTGTTCTCACTCATAGTGGGTGTTGAACAATGAGAGCACATGAACACAGGGAGGGGAGTCTCACACACTGGGGCCTGTTGTGGGTGGAAGGGCTTTGGGTGGGATAGCAGGTGCTTGGGGGATTGGGGAGGGCTAAAATTAGGAGAAATACCCAGTGTTGATGATGGGGAGATGGATGCAGCAAACCACCATGGCATGTGTATACCTATGTAACAAGCCTGCACAATCTGCACATGTACCCCAGAGCTTAACGTATAATTAAGAAAAAGACATAATGCAATGATACTGTTTCACCACTACGGGGGTTCTGCAGCTGAGAATTCCCAGGTATGGAGGGAGGATGTGGAGGGAGATCCTGTAAACCCCATGAGTGATTTGTGAAAGAAGAAATAGTCTTAAACTCCTGTCAAGTCCAGATAGTGAAATATCAGATGTGGACATTACCAGGACAGAAAGAACTTTATTGCACTTTATTCTCCTGTTCCCTTCTTGCTCCAACAGTGAAAGGCAAGAACTCAAGAGTCAATGAGCTAGAAAATTACGAAACAGGGACATGGATGAAGCTGGAAACCATCATTCTCAGCTAACTGACACAAGAACAGAAAACCAAATACCACAAGTTCTCACTTATAAGTGGGAGTTGAACAATGAAAACACATGGACACAGGGAGGGGAACATCACACACCAGGGCCTGGCAGGGAGGCTGAGGGACGGATACCAGGGGGTGGAGGAATTGGGGAGGGCTAACATTAGGGGAAATACCTAATGTACATGATGGGGAGAAGCAAACCACCATGGCATGTGTATACCTATGTCACAAACCTGCACGTTCTGCACATATACCCCATAACTTAAAGTAAAATTAAAAAAATAAAAGTATGAAACACTGAGCAGAAATTGAAAGAAAAATCAGCTATACACATGCTTAGATAGGAGTCAAGTCTCAAATCTAAACCAAGTTCCAACCAACTTCCAAAGTTTGAATATTGAATATGGCTGGACTTTGTAATTACTGAAGTAATATTGTAGTGCCTAAGAGTGACCAGAAACGTAGTGGAAATATCCAGTAACCTGTTGCTAAGGCAAGCTAATATATGGAATGGCTTTAAAGGCAGAGAAGCTTTCAAAGTATGCAGTTGTATTAAGATTTTAGACCACAACTCATTTTTTGTTAAGAATTACAGTTGCACAGGTAACACAATTACTTTGATTCTATTTTATGTCATCAAATGGTGACAGATATGATGACAAGTCCCGAGATCCGGTGACCAGCTGAAAAATGCCTGATGACAGTACACAAACAGAGCCAAGTTAAAAACTTATAAAATATTTTTAAAATGCTATACTTCTATTTTATAACTGAGTATAATCTGAAAAGATTATAAAGAGAAATTTCAAGCAAATAACTAGGATTATATTTGTCTGAACTCATAAAAACACTTTTATTAAATATAGCAAAATGCAACATCAAGAATTCTATAAAACTGCTCAAACTCTAATCTTACATAGAAAAAATACAGCCATTTAAAAATAATTTTGAGGTAAAATGTGAAAATATATTAACATTTTAGCACTGGGAGAAAAGTTTACTGAAAGTTCTAGTAGAGTTGGTTGAGAAATATCTTATTCTCCAATGTCTAAGTAGTTTGAAAATGTTACTACCTTTAAGAAGCAACTAGCATAGGACAATATGTACTTCTACCAAATGTTAGGTATGGTGGATTTGGAAAAAGATAATGTTATTGTTGCACATACATTATATTCTGAAATGCTCAAATCTAAGGAAGTATAACAGTAAGCAGTTTGGTTTGCATATTCAGAAGTGAAGATAAAGTTTCCAAAGAAATGTTCCATTGTTTTCAGGTCGTCACCCCCAATAAGGGACATAATTGAAGTTATACAGAAGACTAGCTATGAACGAAACCATGAATGTTTCATAGTGACAACTACAAATGACATTTTTTTCTTTTCTTTCTTTTGTTAATTTAAAGGGAGCTAGGGCTAGGTGTGTATATAGGAAGGGTTTCCCCTTTTTTATTGTTCTTGATTAATGATAATTTGTCAATAGTGCAAAGAGTTACCTTTGCTTTCGACAGGACAAAATTGTTTATATTAAACAGCACAGTTGCAAAACAGAGTTTTATTAATAAATACAAAACTCTAGAAAAATATCTAAGTTAATTTTTCTCTATTGATGGGAAAATTATTGATGGGAAAATGGTATTTGGTAGGTTGGTGGGGAAATACATCAAATGACAAAAATGTTTTGGAGAAATTACTAGGAATAAAACTGTAATAAAGTATATGTGAGTAACAAGGCAACAAATATAGTTGTAATCTGAAAAATTCAAGGAAATTTTCTTGATGTTATGTAAGATAGGATCTACTATATACTATGTAAATCCAACATGTAATGCAAGTGTCTAGCAATGTAAAAATATCTTTATTTATTGAAGTATAACAATAATACATATATTTGGAATGCAGTATGTAATCACAACCAATTTTTCATTTAAAAATGTAAACAAATCTAAATAAGTTCTGCAGTTTTTTCTATATAATTCAGGATTACTTTGATTACAATGGTGACTTAGTCTGTTTTCCGTTGCTATAAACAAATATATGAGGTTAGGTAATTTATTTTAAAAGTAGATGTACTGTGCTTATGGTTCTGTAGACTGTTCAAAGGAGGTATGGCACCAGCATTTGCTTCTGATGAGGGCTCTCAGAACTTCCATTTCTGGTAGAAAGTGAAAGGATGTAAGTATCACCTGGTGAGAGGAATGAAAGGAGAAGGAAAGTAACAGGCTCTTTTTAACAATCAGACTTCATAGTAACTGATACAGTGAGAATTCACTCATTATCTCTAAGATGGCACTGAGCTATTAATGAGACGCCTGCCATCGTGACTCAAACACCTCCCACTAGGCTAACCTCCAACATTGGAGATTAAATTTCAACAGAAGGTTTGGAAGGGACAAATATCCAAACTATATCAAATGATCAGAAAACTAAATTCAAAATATTTGGAGGAAAATTGTTAATATATCTTCCATTGGGCAGTTTCATAGAAGGGTGAGGATGACATGAGTATCTTATTTCTTTTTAAATTTATTGACACTGCATTAATTGACAGGACATTACACGTGGATCGGGCTCCTCTTCTGGATCAGTAAGACTGCTATGGCACATGAAAGTTTCTCCATGAAACCCAGACTTCACTGTTTAGAGAAGAATGGATCCACAACAGAAATTTGGGGAGCTCACTGACCAGCCTTAGGGACATATAATCTAAACTAGAGTTGGAACATAACTCAAAGCAAATGACCTAAGAGTAAGGAAGACATGATTCTCCAGGAGAAAATAATGATGAAATCAACATTGTCAATAGATAAAAGTGTTAAGAAAAAAGCACAAAGCAATACTGTACTGCTGCAACATTTTAGAAGTGACTATATAATTGGTATGCATCATGCATTAGTTTGCAACAGTTCAAATATTTAATGTTTATTCATCCATGCTTTTCTCATTGGATGCTGGAGAAAAATAAGTGAAGTTGAAGTCTGTCAACTGAAGTCATTTCTACAGGATAAGAAACTAAAATGAGAATGTTTATGTGGCATTTATAAAGTCAGATAGCTATTTAGTAGCAGGATTTTAGCTAAGTTCTGTCTGCACTCTAAAATACAAGCACTTTACATTATTCTGTACTGTCCCCAATAGGTATTGAATCAATTTTGAATGAAGCAATAAATAAATGAATAGGTAACTGCCTGAAATAAAAGCTGTAGTTTACCTGAAGCAGACAGGAAGACCACTGCGATGACCTAATCTAAACCTCTTGCTTGGTTGTGAACCATATACTCTTAAAAAAAAAAAAAACCTGAATGATTATAACCGCCATCTCATCCTATGCAGTCACTCTTGACTGGGTAAGAATAATAAAAATACAGTGAGACTGAATTCACCATAACAACTGACCAACGCCAAAAGCAGAGGATAGAATCAAAGTGTTCTTTATTAGAACAGCTTAGGGAAAGAAGTCTGGTGGACACAATGAGGATGTGATCATAGCATATCCATTTTTATCAGCAGCTTAAAGTGAATGACACACATTTATTCTGCCAATATTTATGGAAACCAAGTGAATAGCAAAGCACATATAAGTTTGTTTTTTGTGTTGTATTTTTTTAAATCCAAGGATACAGTGGAATCCATTTTTCCATTCAGTTTTTCTTCCTTGTTTTCATACTCAAAACACTATTTCTCTTCTTTTTATACCTCTAATTTTCAACCCGATAGGAAACTTTTTATTCAGTAATTTTTCTAGAATATAGAAAGCAACCATATAAACCCTATGTGATGAGTCTTTCCTCAAGACTCAACAAAGAAACTGCTTATTTTATTTATTTTTAAAAATTTTCCCTTGCAGATCCAGCTAAAGGGAGAAACTGCTTACTTTAAAGATGAGCTTTAGGGAGGATGGCTTGAGCCTAGGAGTTTGAGGTTGCCGTGAGTGGTGATCATGCCACTGCACTCCAGCTAGAGGACAGGGCAAGGCTCTCTCTAGAAATAAAAAAATAAATAAATAATAATAATAAAGAAATAAGGAAGTGCTTTAGCTTACTTTTGTGAAATAAAAATTCTACATAATAACCATGGGGGAAATTTTTCAAACTTAACACTTATACTCTAAACCTAAAGAAAGTGTCATTTTGTCTACAGCTAATAACAATAAGGGTTAAAATTATCTAGCTGAAGATTTATCACTTATGGAAATCTTGCAACTTTTGATAAAGTCTTTGCTGACATTCATAGTCATGGTCCACTATGAATTTAACTTACAACATTTTATAATTCTAATAAATAATAATCTGAACTGGGATGTCATAGGTAAATTTTTATCTATTCAAAGTAAATCATACGTGGAGTGCAGGATTTCACTGAGTTGCATTTCTGTAGCTTGACACCATGTGATCCTCAGGGGTTTTGAGAAGGTCTCAGGCTATCTGTCTCATTTAATGATAACCAACTACTGTAAGATCTTATCACTCTATAGCACATGTAACTGGTACATTAATTTTTGAGAGTTCTCTTACGTGTCACTTATGTGCTAGCAACAATTTGTTTTTTAGGAATCAAAGAAAAACAAAGTATTCTTCTGGTCATTTTGTTTGAATTGAAAGAACATAGACCCTGAAGACACTTGCAGTTTGATTGACTCGTAAGAGATACATAGAAGTCATCTGACAACATGAGGCTATATTAGCTGTCAAGTAAACACATGCACAATTTGAATGATAATCTTTCTAAAAGAGAACAATCACCTGAGAATGGACTTCAGGAAAGCTATCTGGCAATGTAGGTGATTCAGTTTCATGGACAAGAGACCATAGATATCAACTTTATATGAATGAAAACCTGTCTTGGCTATGTATAATCTGGAGAAAGTTATTTACATCTCTGTCCTTTAATTTCTCATGTTAAAATGGATACTGATAATAAAAATAGCCTATATCATTAAAATAAATATTAATTACATAATAAATAAACAATATAGTTAGTGATCTATAAATACTAGCAGATTTGGAAAATGAGAGAGTTTCAGTAGTTTAAGAAATGGGAGAATTGAGTAATTTTTCTTTAAGAAAAGAAAAATTTCTTTAAGAAAAGAAATCCCTCTCTTTAAAGCACCAGTTTAAACACTATAATGTGTTGACGTAGACCTAAGCCAGTTGTAGCTTTCTTTTATATTAGGTACCTTCCTACAAACATGTTTCCTCAAAGAGAAAAAAAAAACATATATATATATATGTGTGTGTGTGTATATTGGTCAATTAAAGTGCATCTTAAAATCCACAAAATCTTCTTAGATAGGCTCATATTTCTATGAGCCTATCTAAGAAGGCTCAATTAAAGTGCATCTTAAAATCCACAAAATCTTCTTAGATAGGCTCATATTTTCTTCAGATTTATCATAGTTGGTAAAATAGTGGTTATTGAAATAATAGCTAATAGATATCTTTGTCTCTTTTGCATTCCTAGAATAATATTATAGTTATTTTTGTGGCATTGTGCTAATATGAATGAAACAATTTTGCTGAAATTAAAGTGTTTGTGTTATCATGATATAAGGCAGGCTAAAAAAACTGTTAGCCTGAAAGTTCACCATTACAACTTTATTAATTGTTTAAAAGCCCTAGAATTTTCTCCTTATTTCTACAGGAACTCCATTTCACAAAGATATTATGTACCACTTAAGGAACAATGAAAAGGTTTTAAAATAGAAAGCAAATATGATCATAAATAGCCTGTAGATTCAGAAAATTATTTTATAGAATGCGGAAAAGAATAGTGTCATAAAATTACCAGGATTTTCAATGGTTTCATTATAAGACTATGATCCGTGGACTTGAGAATATTGTATACAAGGGCTTGAGGTATTAGATTTGTTTTTCTTGTCCCTGATATACAGGTTTGGAGAAGTTGGCCTAGGACAGATCTGGCAAATTAAAAGAAAAAGTGTATATGTGTGAATGTATACTTACATACATATGTCTGCATATTTATAAATACAGGTACACACTCATAGGATATCATTTATAGCATATGCTGAAAATATTTATCAGTAAATGTATTTTATTACCATTTCTCTATAACTTTCTGAGTCTTTTTGTAAAAAACTACCCAAGCTGTAATAGAAAGACTACAGCTTATTAACTAAAATGAATTCCCCTAAGAAATTCATGGGATTCTAATTTATCAGTTTTATCATTCAATTGTTATAGATGTGCATCAAACTTTTATGAGAATATTATTATGTGAAAGATCAAAATGATGGGGTTACCTGATATATATTATTGTTTAAAAACTTAAATAAAAATGTAAGAATATGAGATTTTGGTTGTTCATTTTTAGAGACAGGGTCTTCCTGCCCTCCAGACTGGAGTACAGTGGCACGATTATAGCTTGCTGCAGCCTCAAACTCCTGTGCTCAAGCAATCCTCCCACCTCATCCTCCCAAGTGGCTGGAATTATAGCTAGGCATCACAATGCCTGGTTAGTTTTTTAAAGGTTTTTATAATGGCAGGATCACACTGTGTGCCCAGGCAGCCTGCAAAATCCTAATCCCAAGAGATTCTCCTAGCTCAGCCTCCCAAAGTGATGAGATTACAGGTGTCAGCCACCATGTGCGGCCTTATTGAAACACTTTGAATGTTTTTTTTTTTAAATAATACAATTACTTTGTTGGATCCTTTCATTAAAGAGTGCAAAAGAAATTTCTTTTGGCTTTTAATAATTTTTCTCCATCATGGAAGAATAAAAAACATTTATTTTCATGGGCAATGTTGATATAGATGATAAGTGTAATAACATTTTAGAAATTAAAACAAAAAACAGGTAGCTCTGTGAAGAATAAAGCTATACCTATTAGCTACAAGCAAATCAGAGGAAAATTCACTGGAAGATAGAAATCAAATTAAAAATCAATACACAAATGTTTCTCTCTCTCTCTCTCTTTCTCTCTACACACACACACACACACACACACACACAAACTTTCTTTCTCTCTTAAACACACACTGTCACACACACACACACGCACACACACTTTCTCTTAAACACACACACTCTCTCTGTCTCACACACACACATAAACCCACACACATAAACCCACACACATATACACATATAAAATAGGCTAAAAAAACTATTAGCTTGAAAGCTCACCATTGCAACTTTATTAATTGTTTAAAAGCTCTAGAATTTTCTCTTTATTTCTATAGGAAATTCATTTCACAAAGATATTATATATCACTTAAGGAACAATTAACGGGTTTTACAATAGAAAACAAATACGATCATAAAAAGTCTGTAGATTCAGAAAAAATATTTTATAAAATGCAAGAAAAGAATCGTGTCATAAAGTTATCTGGGCTTTATGAAAAAATAAGCAGGGGAAATAATAATATAGGACCTTTGCTTTGGAAAGAGTTTTAAATGTGGCAAAACGCTGAAGAACAAACTCAAATTAATTTTTCAGGATATGTACTTAAAATAAAAATAAACACTACTGAAAACTCAAAGTAATATAAATAAGCTTGAGTTGGCTTTCGTTAAGTCAATATGAGTTAAGATTATAAATATGTGGACAAGTTCTAGTTTGAAAATGTGGCAAGCAAGGTATATCCAGCTGCCGATGTAAAATTGCCAAAGTAGTGACAGAGGGATTTACAGAAGTTTGTCTGTACAGTTCATGCTAGGAACAGAGTCATTGTTGGTCTTTAGAGCCAGTAGTCCAGAAAAAGAATGAACTATTGATTGACGATAACAAAAAAGCAACCTAGAAGGAGACAATAAACTCCTTTAACACCTTTGCATCTGTCATTCAACATGCTTAAATTAGATGTCTTTCAAAAACTGATGGTTGTTACTTCACTTCTACCTTCTAAATCGAATGGAAATTTTTCTTTTGGTCATTTCTAACTGGTGACATATTTGGAAGGAAATTCTGGGTGTCCTACTCTCAGTTTCATCACATTTACCCACTACAAAATCACTACTATTACTTGCCCATTTGGCTAATCTACACCTTTTATAACCATAGTTAATTTCCAAATAAAATAGCAAAATTACGCTACTACCCTATATAGTAAAACTATCAGAAAGGCTTGCTTTTTATTCTAATTGTATAATAGAAACACATTAAATATATTGTAATCAACCATAATAGTAATAATTGAGGTGGTTTGGAATCAGACATAAAGAATGAGAGAGATCAAGAATGACAGCTTTGGAGGTCGAGGCAGCTGGATCACTTGAGGTCAAGAGTTTAAGACCAGCCTGGCCAATATGGTGAAACCCTGTCTCTACTAAAAATACTAAAAAATTAACCTAGCATGGCGGCACATGCTTGTAGGCCCACCTACTTGGGAGGCTGGGGCACGAGAATCATTTGAACCCAGGAGCTGGAGGTTACACCACTGGGCTCCAGCCTGGGAGACAGTGAGACTCTGTCTCCAAAAAAAAAAAAAAAAAGAATGACAGCAAAGCTTTTAATCTAAACAACAGAAAGGATGCAGTGTCCATTACTTGCAATTAAGAAAATTATGGAAAAATTATGTTGGGTTGGAAGAGAACACAAATTCCATTGTACACATTCTAAAATTGAGATAATTATTCCATGTTGCCATGTGAAGTATGTGGTTGAATATCTGAATCTGGAGTTTAGTACAAAGTTCTAGGTGGAATCATAAGGCTCTAGGTGGTCTTTCAAGAAGTAAGGTTTGGTGACATCACCCAGAGAGTGACTATAGATAAAGACTAGGGTCAAATAATGAACTCTAGAGCACTTCAAATTTAAGAGGCAAATTACATAAGGTGAATCAAATTGAAGCTATGGTTAAAAATCTTGTAATGAGGTAAGAAGAAAGCCAGGAGAGTAAAAAAAAAACCAATATCCTAAAAAACATATTAACTGTTTTGTTTTCAAAAAATCAAAGAAATGAACAACAGAAGATGCTGCTGACAAGGCAATAAATGTATGGTCAGAGGCATGACCATTGGATTTACCTATGTGAGGATCTTTGATGATTTGCAAAGATCATTTGTGGTGGTGTGATATGAGTGAAAGCTGAATTAGACTGGCATAAGTAGAGAATGAAGGTGGAGGGAACTGAAGATAGCAAATTACACTGCTGTTTCAAAGGACATTGGCGTAGAGGAAAGCTAAAAACATAAAAAGGGAGTATGTCACAGGAATGGATAGTTTGATGAAAATATATTTTTAAGAAATATATAGGGAAGAAATAGCATCATAGGAAACTTCTTTGATAAGGAAAAAGTGATGCAACCTAGGGCACAACTGGCAAGGTTGACTCAGTGAGAAGAGAGCATGCAATGTTCAACGCTATAAAGCCTCATTTGTATAGGAGTTTCATTTTGTTTTGTTTCTTAGTTGAGCATAAAGTCTTTGTTGCCTATTAATATATTTTCATTACCTGTGTTAATATATTTTACCATCCATCTTATTACTATTATTTTATTTAACAAATACTTATTGTGCACCTAGTATAGAGCCAGATGTTTAGTAGGTGCACAATCAATATTTGTAAAATAAAATAATAGTAATAAGATGGATGGTAAAATATATTAACACAGGTAATGAAAATATGTTAATAGGTAACATTTCATGGAAAATTTCCTCTTAGCACTCCTATTATATGAGAGAAACATAAAACATGTTAATTACTTCAAAGAGAGAATTGGACAGGATAGTTTAGAAGTTTCAGGATAGACAAGTTACAAAATATGAGATATATATTTGTCCCATATGAAATATTTAAGTTATATCAAGTTATATTGCCAAATGAAAAAAACAAGCGAGGTGGTAGAGGGAGGGAAAACATTGCTAAAATGGACTCTAATCATAAAAATTTGAAAGTTCATTTTATTTTACTCTTACTAAAATGTATAATTATTTTTAGCTATTTTTAGAGTGGGTCTGAATTTAGTGAGCCTAATTAGGGCTATTAGAGAAGATACTTTTAAAAATTAAATACACACTGCTTGTTCTATATGGTTTGAGAATTTACCTTTTCTATACATATATGAATTTTTAATTGAATTTTGAAAAATGTTGACAGAAAAATTATTTTATGGAGACTGTGCCACATGTTAAGTATAAAAGTAGCAAATATTTTTGACTGTTTTGTGGATGTGATTATCCTTTCACATTTTCTCCTCAAAAGTGTCTTCAGTTTTGAAGATGAGCATCTGAGGAAGCAAGATAATTTTTTTGTAGCATATCGTTAGTAAGCAGCGGTATTCAAATCACAGTTGTTAATAGATATAAAACATTTTTGAATAAACATACTATTTGTTTTTGGAAATACTTATAACAGCATTTTAGATAATTGTAAATAAAATAGGAACTTTTAACATATACCAAATTTGTAAGTTAACAAAATATAATTCAAAATATGAATGTCATACAAGTTTCAGTTGTCTATATACTCACTTATCCTACTTATCAACACCAACACCCAGACCAGAAATTTAGCTGTGAAAAAGAATAATCTTTTTGTTTCCTTAGTGGTACTGAGCTTTCAATTTTTGTTTTTTTGTTTTTTTTTTTTAAGCTAAAGATCAATATTAAATTATAAAACCTTTCTAATTTCCATTTCTGATGCTTAGGATTCCTTTTTGTTTTGTTTTATTGTAAGACACTTTATCACCCAGGCTGGGGTGCAGTGGTGCAATCACAGCTCACTGCAGGCTTGATCACCCAGGTTCAAGCAATCCTCCTAACTCAGCCTTTTGGAGTAGCTAGGACTACAGGTGTGCACCAACTGTGCCTGGATAATTTTTGTATTTTTTGTAAAGATGGGGTTTCTTCATGTTGCCTAGGCTTATCTCAAACTCCTGGGCTAAAGCAATCCCCTCCCAAAATGCTGAGATTAGACCTGAGTCACCACACCAGTCAGGATTCCTCTGTTTAATGTTTAAACTGACTAATGTATCAGTTCAAGGCTAAGTAAAGAAAAAACAAAAACAAAAGTAAAATATCACAGTGATATAGTCATTAAATTAAAAAAAAAAAAACAACTAAAATACACGTTGCATTTAACACTCAGTTATACTAAATACTCAGAAAATATTCAGAGACATTTTCCAACCTCACATGTTGAAACATAACATTTCTAACTACTTCACTGAATTGTCCATCCATTAAAATTAAAATTAGATTTATATACATGTTTTTAGTCACATCAGTTTGGCCTTATCTTCATGTCTTGACTTACGTATATGTTATGTTTTAGAAAGTCAGAGATCTCTGAAGCACTTAGAATTATTAAGTAGCATCATAATATATGTTGATTTTATGTACTCATCATCATCAGTAGTGGTTAAGCTTAGGTTTGGTTATTTAAAGAGCATACGCAAGGCACTTACCTGGTAATCTAAAATAATGGCTTGACAGTGAATATTTTTTCAGAGCAATTATGGAATACAGTTTTAAGATCATAAATCTTAGACTATAAAAATCAACAGCTAATACTGTCATGAATCTGAAAAATCATTTATTTACCCTGAACTTTATAATGTAGAGAATGACCTTGATTTGTTGGACATTTATAACTATCCCAATCACCAATCAGAGTAATCCCGTAAAATAAAACTGTAGGATATGAAATTTGTATCCTGTTTTTCCTTAAATCATTTTTTCTTTTCATTTAAATTATATAAATCTAATATTTAGAATAGCCAATCCATCGGATTCTTGCATTTTTAATCACTTTCAGGTCTGTATTAGTCTGTTTTAATGCTGCTGATAAAGACATATCCAAGAATGGGTATTTTGTAAAGAAAAACAGATTTAATAAACACAGTTCTGCATGGCTGGCCAAGCCTCAGGGGCGTGATGGAAGGCGAAAGGCACTTCTTAAGTGGCAGCAGGCAAAAGCTGCTCAGCCCCTGGGACTCTCCTCCGACCGCCCAGGGCCAAGCTCAGTCCACTGGTCAATGGCCTGCAGGCATCCTGCCGGTGTCCTGCTATCCTGCTGGTGTCCTGGCGTCTATCAGTTTGCTCTTCTGCCAGTGCCAGCATGCCCCACTCAATATCCTCTCGACTTCCAGCCACTTGTGTCTCTGCCTGTTAGGATCTCAGGGTTTTTATAGGCACAGGATTTGGGCATGGTGGGCCAGGGTGTTCTTGGGAAATGCAGTATTTGGGTGTGAAAGCAGGAGTGTCTGTCCTCACCTAGGTCCATGGGCACAGGCCGGGGAGTGTAGCCGTCACCAGGGACCTGTCCTTCTCTACCTAGCACTTCTCTGACCTCTTCCGTGTCACTAACAACTTGATTTTACCCAAATGTAACCGATGTTGGATTTCCAACTTGTAGAACTCTAAGATAATAAATCTGTGTTGTATTAAGTTGCCACCTTTTGGTCGTTTGTTATAACAGCAACAGAAATCTACTACAGAAATGGATTATGTCTAAGCAATTTAATACCACAGTATTCAAAATGTGTGTCAAATTAAAATATTATTACCTATGTTGTACATCATTTTCCACAGTAATAGATAGTATAGAGAATTTTAACAAATTTGAGTATTCATATGAAGCTGGTAAAATAACATGCCATGTTTCAATAAGTGAGGCTTTAATATATGTTTTGCTTTAAAGAATAAAAAAAATTTAAAAGGGAAGCATCATTATTTTGTCTCACTGTGAAAGTCAAGATAATTTATAATAAATATTTATAAATTATAGAAAAATTTATTCAATGTTTACGAGGGAAAATTTAGCATACCATGTTATCATATAAAAATATGACAACAATTTATAGCATAGCAATACAAATTATTTAATAAGTTGCAAAGGCATGACTATTTTCTTTTGAAAAAGGTCTAATATCATTGATAAGGATTTGCAGCACTTTTATATAACAATATTTTAAGGATATTTTTACATAAAAATATATATATCTAAGGACTGATGGCTACATTAAAAGGATTTATCAAAACAAGAAAATTTTTATAATTTGTAACATTTTTAATGTATGCCATTATACATAATTTTATAAAATTATGTGTACCTAATATATTTCACTAGTTTTTTTTACCTTAAGAAAAAATGATAGAAGTTAAACTCTTTCCTCAGAAAAATACAGCTTTAATCCCAATACTGTTCTCTAAAATAAACATTAAGTAAACAGGCCCTTCTCTTTATTACATAACCTCTGGTTGTGCAAATTGAAACTAATGGGAAAAAGCCAGCATATTCTAAAATAAAATTAAAAATTTAAATTATTTGTAAATATATAAATAAACAAATGACATCAATCAGTACCTTGATAGTAGGATTGCACAGAGAATAATAGCTATTAAAAGTGTTATATTTTGCACTTGTACAGTGATCGTTTTCACTGCATCAGCTGCAACAATTTTACTGTTAAACACTTTAGTTCTCCCTTCTTTCAGTTAACTCTGCCTAGAAATTGAGAAAATAATAATAAAAGTGCCATGTTTTTAATAATCAAAGTATAACGTAGCCAAAAAATATATTTATTAGAAAAATTTTAACGTAAATATATTGATATAAATATTAATTGTTAGTATGTGAATTTTATTTGCTTGAACAGTGAAAAATATTTAGAATAAAAGTACATAAGCAAACAAACAAAAAGCACTAGAAAAGTTATATACTCATAAATATACTATTACAAGAAGACCACGTTTTCAAATTACAGTATGGAAATAAAAGTTCTACTTTGGAAGTTGGACACAGTGGCCCATGTCTGTGATTTCAGCACTTTGGGTGGCGGAAGTGAATAATCATTTGAGCTCAAGAGTTCAAGACCAGCTTGGGTGACAGAGTGAGACCACATCTCTACAAAAAATTTAAAAAATTAGGCAGGAATGGTGGCACATGCATGTAGTCCCAACTATTCTGAAGGCTAAGATTGGAGGATCACTTGAACCCAGAATGCCCAGGCTGCAATGAGCCATGATCATGCCACTGCATTCTAGCCTGGGATGGAGTGAGACCTTGTATAGGAAAAATAAATACACTGGGTTGAGGAAAGGGACATCTATATTCAGCCCTCTTCTTCCTGATTTCTTCATGCTTTTATTAAGGCTAAAATTCTGTTACATCTAATCTAAATATCTGCAATTTGGGGGGAAAGCAAACAATTTCCTCTCATAGCATCAAATCCACCAACATATTTCTACTAAGGAATGGAATAAATCGCTTCTCCCTTTGTTGTGCATAGAAAATGCTTCTGTGACTTCTTGGTGATTTTAGTTACAATAGAAAACAGTAACAAGAACAACACTCTAAGAACAATCGCAACAACAAAAAATCAGTTAAATATTTACACACTCAACATACAGACTACAGAGCACATACTTTTTCAGGGGAAATGTTTTTAACTTTAATTTTATTTTTTTTCTATAGGTTTATTAGATGTTTTAGCCCTAATTAGACCATTTTGTTTTCTTTGATAGCAAAACTTTAAAAATTGAAGCATGAATATATTGAAAATTATTCTACTCTAGAAAGTACATGTTTTTTTAGATGGCGGCTCACTATGTTGCCTAGGCTGGAGTGCAGTGGCACCATCTTGACTTGCCTCAACCACTACTTCCCACATCAGCCTCCTAAGTAGTAGTAGTTGCTACTACAGGCTGACATCACCATGTTCGGATAATTTTTTGTATTTTTTGTAGGGACAAGGTTTCCTCATGTTGCCCAGGCTAGTCTGGAACTCATGGGCTCAAGCAATTTGTCTGCCTTGGCCTCCCAAAATGTTGAGATTAAACATGTAAGCCACCACACCCACCCTAGAAGTCGAATTTTTAAATAAACTCTATAATGTAAACAACTAAGATCATTATACATTTTTAGGTTTTATTTTTTCAACTTGTATGCCTTGTGTTTACAATTATCTCTTCCACATTATTTGCATATTAACCAGTTTTTTTTCTACATTTTTAAATGGGTGTATTTATTTTTTCTCAATAACTAGAAATAATGTAAATATTAATTCCCTTACCATTTAGTTGAATATTTAAAATCAGAATTATGTGTATTTTACTTATAAAAACATTACTCCCTCCTATGTGAATTAGGAATGCTAGCATGGACTTTGTATGCTGGAAATAATGTGTAAGCACCTTCACAATTAATTATCAAGCCTCCTTATTATTTAGAAGAAAATTGCCAGCTATCAATGTCTTTACATACAGTCTTTTAAAAAATATACTGAAATTTATTATTTCCTGTACCAATCTGTCTTCCTAGCAGAAACATAGTAAAATAAACTGTCAGAGGATTTTTTCCACTCATGTTAAATACAGTATTACATATCATTTTGGGATACGTAAATGCCTTGAAAATCCTGTAAAATAAATATTATCTGTACAAAGGCAATACCACAGTCAAAATAATGTTATTAAAATTGTTTGTTTAATATTAAGTATTGAAAAATATTTGGGCATTTTGTATGGAGGAAAAAGAGTGTGTGAAAAATTATGGTTTATTAAATACAAATTTCAAAAATAGACTTATCCATTCTCACTAATGTAAGACTTAGTGTTTTACCATGCTATTTATTTTATGCATTTTATAATACAGTATTAAAAATCCCTTATACATCTAGGAAGTAGACACAGTACAATTCAACAAATTTAATAAAAATTTATTTATCTATAAAATGTATTTGTATTGAATTTTCAAGATTGCGTTAAATTTGCAAATTTGTTCATCTTAAATCTCAGTATGCAGTTTTTGATTTGTATTCACGGAAGAGTTTTCAGCGTGAAATATCATGATTACAACAATCAAGAAGTTTCAGATTCTCTTAAATTGAAGTATCGTCTATCATTTTCATTAAGGATAAACCAGCATAATTTCAACTTTTGAGGGATAAACCAGTATTTTGCCATTAAAATCTGTTAGACAAAGAAAAAGTGCAAACAGTAAGAAGATAAAAGTAAAGCTGTGAAAACAAAAATAAAGAGTAAACAATATATGTGTTTTTTAAGAAAGATTTATCTTTAAATCAGTTATTGTATTAAGAATTTTCATTAATTTTTGTTTTAGTATTTTTGATTCAACTTAAACATTTTAAATTATTATAGGGCATTGAAGAATAATTGCTTTTGTCAATACCAGGCCTGCCTTCCAAGAGTTCATGAGAAAAGCACTAAAAATGTAAATGAAAAACCAGTGCCAGCCACTGCAAAAATGTACCAAATCATAAAGACCATCAACACTGTGAGGAAATTGCATCAGCTAACAGGCAAAATAACAAGCTAGCATGATAATAACTAGATCAAATTTACACATAACAATATTAAACTTAAATGAAAATTAGCTAAATGTCCCAATTAAAAGACACAGACTGGCAAATGGGATAAAGAGTCAAGACCCATTCATGTGCTGTATTCAAGAGACCCATCTCACTTGCAAAGACACACAGTGGCTCAAAATAAAGGAATGGAAGAATAATTCCTAAGCAAATGGAAAGGAAAAAAAAAAAAAAAAGCAAGGGTTGCAATCCTAGGCTCTGATAAGACAAGACTTTAAACTGACAAAGATTAAAAAAAACAAAAAACAAAAAACAAAGAAGAGCACTACATAATGGTAAAGGGACCAATGCAACAAGAAGAGCTAACTATCCTAAATATATATGCACCCAATACAGGAGCACCCAGATTTATAAAGCAAGTTCTAACAGACCTATAAAGAGACTTAGACTCCTACACAATAATAGTGGGAGATTTAAATACCCCACTGGCAATATTAGACAGATCAATGACATAGAAAATTAACAAGGATGTTCAGGACTTGAACTCAGCTCTGGACCAAGAGGACCTTATAGACACCTACAGAACTCTCCATCCCATATCAAAAGAATATATATCCTTCTCAGTAACACATTGCACTTATTCTAAAATTATATGGAATTATTCCAATTCCATATAATTGGAAATAAAACACTCCTAACAAATACAAAAGAATGGAAATGATAACAAACAGTCTCTTGGACCTCAGTGCAATCAAATTAGAACTCAGGATTACAAAACTCACTCAAATCTGCACATCTACCTAGAAACTGAACAACCTGCACCTAAATGACTACTGGGTAAATAATAATATTAAGGCAGAAATAAGTAAGTTTTTTGAAACCATTGAAAACAAAGACAGAATGTATCAGAATCTCTGGGACACAGATTAAGCACAGTTAAATCTAAAATTGGCACCCTAACATCACAATTAAAAGAACTAGGGAAGCAAGAGCAAACAAAATCAAAAGCTAGCAGGAGACAAAAAAATAACTAAGATCAGAGCAGAACTGAAGAAAATAGAGACATGAAAAACCCTTCAAAAAAATCAATAAATCCAGGATCTTGTTTTTTATAAAGATCAACAAAATAGATAGACCACCAGCCAGATCAAAGAAGAAAAGAGAGAAGAATCATATAGACACAACAAAAAAATAATAAAGGGGATATCACCACTGATCCTGCAGAAATATATACTACCATCAGAGAATACTATAAACACCTTTATGCAAATAAACTAGAAAATCTAGAAGAAATGGATACATTCCTGGACAAATACACCCTCCCAAGACTAAATCAAGAAGACGCTGGCTTCCTGAATAGACTAATACTAGGGTCTGAAATTGAGGCAGTAACTAATATCCTACCAACCAAAAAAAAAAAAAAAAAAACACAGGACCAGACAGGTTCACAGCCAAATTCTACCAGAGGTACACAGAGGAACTGGTACCATTCCTTCTGAAACTATCCCATACAATAGAACAAGAGGGACTCATTTTTAACTCATTTTATGAAGCCAGCATTATCCTGATACCAAAACATGGCAGAGATACAAGAAAAAAAGTAAATTTCAGAATTTCAGGCCAATATCCCTGATGAACATCGATGTAAAAATCCTCAAACCAAATCCAGCAGCACATCAAAAAGCTTATACACCATGATCAAGTTGGCTTCACCTTTGGAATGCAAGGCTGTTTCAATATATGTAAACTGATAAACAGAATCCATCACATAAACAGAACCAATGACAAAAACCACATGATTATCTCATAGATGCAGAAAAAAATCTTTGATAAAGTTCAGAACACCTTCATTCTAAAAACTCTCAATAAAGTAGATATTGATGGAACCAAAGAGGAATTTAAGACAATCACACAGCCAATATCTCACTGAATGGACAAAAGCTGGAAGCATTCCCTTTTGAAACTGGCATAAGACAAGGATGCTCTCTCTCACCACTCCTATTTAATGTGGTATTGAATGTTCTGGCCAGGGCAAACAGGCAAGAGAAAGAAATAAAGGGCATTCAAACAGGAAGAATAATAGACAATTTAAATTGTCTCTGTTTGCAGATGACATAATTGACTCTTTGGAAAACCCCATCATCTCAGCCCAAAATCTCCTTAAGCTAATAAGCAATTTCAGCAAATATCAGCATACAAAATCAATGTGAAAAAAATCACAGGCATTCCTACACACCAATAACAGACAAACAGAGAGCCAAATCATAAGTGAACTCCCATTCACAATTGCTACAAAGAGAATAAAATAACTTGGAATACAACTTACAAGGGATGTGAAGGGCCTCTTAAAGGTGAAGTAAAACCACTGCTGGAGGAAATAAGAGAAGACACACACAAATGGAAAAAAAAATCCATGTTCATGTATAGGAAGAATCAATATCATGAAAATGGCCATACTGCCTAAAGTAATTTATAGATTCAATGCTATTTGCATCAACCTACCATTGACTTTCTTCACAAAATTAGAAAAATGCTACTTTAAATTTTGTATAGAATCAAAAAAGAGCTGTTATAGCCAAGACAATCCTAATCAAATAGAACAAAGCTGGAAGTATGATGTTACGTGACTTCAAACTATACTACAAGGCTACAGGAATCAAAGGGGCTTGGTGCTGGTACAAAGCCAGGCATATAGACTAATGGAATAGAACAGAAGCCTCAAATATAATGCCACACATTTACAACCATCTGATCTTTGACAAAGCTGACAAAAACAAGCAATGGAGAAATAATTCCCTATTTAATAAATGATGTTGGGAAAACTGGCTGGCCATATGCAGAAAACTGAAAAATTAAGTCAAGATGAATTAAAGAATTAAATATAAGACCAAAAACCATAAAAAGCCTAGAAGAAAACCTAGGCAATACCATTGAGAACATAGGCATGAGCAAAGACTTCATGACTAAAACACCAAAAGCAATGGCAACAAAAGCAAAAATATACAAATGAGAACTAATTAAAGAGCTTCTGCACAGCAAAAGAAACTGTCATCAGAGTGAATAGGTAACCTACAGAATGAAAGAAAATTTTTGCAATTTATCCATCTAACAAAAGGCTATTATCCAGAATCTATAAGAAACTTGAACAAATTTACATGAAAAAAAACAAACACCCCCATCAAAAAGTGGGCAAAGGATATGAACAGACCCTTATCAAAAAAAGACATTTATGCAGCCAACAAACATATGAAAAAAAAGGCTAATTACTGGTCTTTAAAAAAAAGTAAATCAAAACCACAATGAGATATCATCTCACGCCAGTTAGAATGGTGATCATTAAAAAGCCTGGAAACAAAAGATGCTAGAGAGGATGTGGAGAACTAGAAATACTTTTACACTGTCGGTGGGAGTGTAAATTAGTTCAACCATTGTGAAGAACAGTGTGGCGATTCCTCAAAGATCTAGAACCAGAAATAGCATTTGACTCAGCAATCACATTACTGGGTATACACCCAAAGGATACACATGCCCATGTATATTTATTGTAACACTGTTCACAATAGCAAAGACTTGGAACTAATCCAAATACCCATCAACAATAGACTGGATAAAGAAATTGTCTACATATATACCATAAAATACTATGCAGCTACAAGCAAGGATGAGTTCATGTCCTTTGCAGGGATATGGATGAAGCTGGAAACCATCATTCACAGCAAACTGACACAAGAACAGAAAACGAAACACTGCATATTCTCACTCATAAGTGGGAGTTGTACAATGTGAAAATGTGGACAGCGGCTGACGAAAATATCACACACTTAGACCTCTCAGGGTGTGGTGGCAAGGGGAAGGATAACATTAGGAGAAATACCAAATGTAGCTGATGGGTTGATGGGTGCAGCAAACCACTATGGCACATGTATACCTATGTAACAAACCTGCATGTTCTGCACATGTTTCCCAGAACTTAAAGTATAATAATAATAATAAAAGAATAATTGCTTTAAGAAAAAGTAATTGAAATTATCAACTGCAAAAACAAATTTTTTAATTTCCCTGCTGAAAACATTTAAATGAGTTCAAATTGCTTTAGAAGAATAGCCAAATTTTTTAACATGAAAAATGAAGTTTGCCTGACAGTGCTTACTTATTCTCAATTCTGAACAGCCCCTATATTAATCTCTGCATTCAAAATACAAACATCTAAAAATCCCCTAACTGCGGAAACATTTCCCTGATGAAGCTAGTAAATCATAAACTGTATCACAACCTGAAACAAGGTAATAATTAACCTTATCAATTTAAAATATGCAGGAGTGGTAGTCTTCTCATATTTCTTTTTATTTCACTGGTCCATACCTACAAAAATGAGATATATGCTGGTGAATTAAATTATTACATATAGGATATTTTCTCTCCTGCCATATACTACACCCACCAGTTTTCTAAGGTTCTGAAGAGATAATAGGTCACATTTGGTAATACTGCTTGAATATATTTATCTAGTGCTATGAAGTTTTCCAGCTTTGAAATGGCGCTTAAAAAATGAAAAGACTCAACAGCAGGTACAGGCTGTAATAAAGTAGCTTTGCCATCTGGGCTATATGAGATGGCAGACACTATAGCACTAAAAACATCTGTGGTGAGAAAACGTATGAAGTTGAGTTAATGCAATGCTAATTAGGAGAAGCACAACATAAGCCCCATGAGTGATGGAGCAATACCAAGCAATTGGTAGGGGATTATTACACACCATTCAAATACTCCTGACCATGGATCACCAAGTGACGATACAGCCAGAACTGAACATCATAAGATAAGCTCTTTTAGATCGCCAAGCCATAATGTTAGGTCAATTCATCAAAATTTCATATTAAGATGAAAATGTACACTTGAGATTCAGCATGAGGTAGCTCAGAGGTCACAAGTAAGTTATACAGACAGATGGGCACTGTTTTTGTCTTTCAACACTGTGCACTTATGCTTGTCCACTAGGTCATGCTCATGACCATATGAGGGCATTCTTATGGCAAGCTGATGGAGAAAAAGCTTAGGTTCAGTTCATGAGCAGGTTGACTGAAAATGTCAGTGGAAACAAAACAAACTACTGCTGCACACAGGACAGAGAAGTTTTTTGCAATAGGCAAAACTTTGACTAGGATACCTAGCCAGCCACTCTGTGCAGAAAAAGAATTAACTGATGATACAAATATACAGACTTCTTTTTTAAAATTTGTGAATTTACAAGGTAGAAGTGTAGCTTTTTAGCATGGATATATTGCTTAGGGGTGAAAGCTGAGCTTTTCGTGTAACCATCACTCCCACATGTACTGATTAAGTAATTTCTCATCCCTTACCCCACTTTCACCCTCTTACCCTTCCAAGCCTTCAGTGTCTGTTATTCTATTATTCAGCACTTTATGCTCGTATGTGTACATTCTTTAGCCCCCCACTTAAAAGCAAGAAAATGCAGTATTTCACTTTCTGTTTCTGAGTTTATTCACTTGAGATAATGACCTTTTTGGTGAAAAATATATAATTTCATTCTTTGTCATGACTGAGTAGGTTTTCATAGCATATATATATATTACATATTTATGATGTTTATCCAGTCATTCATTGATAAACATTTCGGTTGACCCCATCTCTTTGCTATTATAAATGGTACTGCAATAAACATATGCTTGTAAATATCTTTTTAATAAAGTAATTTCTTTCCCTTTGGGTAGTTACTCAGTAGCGGAATTGCTGGATTGAATGGTAGCTCTATTTTTAGTTCTTTGAGAAATTTTCATACCGTTTTCAATAGAGGTTGTTTTCATTTGCATTTCATACCGTTTTCATTTGCATTTCTACCAACAGTGTATAAACTTTCCCTTTGCTTGGTGTGTGCACCAACGTGTTATATTTTGACCTTTTAATACTAGCCATTCTGATTGGTGTCAGATGATACCTCACTGTGTTTTTAATTTGCATTTTTCTGATAATTAGTAATGTTAAGTATTTTTTCATATGCTTATTAGCCATAAATATGTCTTCATTTGAAAAAAAAAATTATTCATGCCCTTTGACCACTTTTTAATGGGGATAGTTGAGTATTTTGTTGTTGTTGTTGTTGATGTCAATGTTGCTGCTGAGTATGTTTGAGTTTCTTGTAGATTCGGGATATTAGTCCCTGTCACATACATAGTTTGCAAATATTTTCTCCCATTTTGCAGGTATCTGTTTACCCTGTTGACTATTTCTTCTGCTGTGCAGAAGCTTTTCAGTTTAATTAAATACAATTTACCTATTTCTTTTTTTTTTTTTTTGCATTTGCTTTTGAGGTCTTAGTTGTGAATTTTTTGCCTAGGCCAATGTCCAATAGTTTTTCCTGTTTTCTTTCCGGATTTTCATATTTTCAGGCCTTAAATTTAAGTCTTTAATACATCGTGAATTAACTTTATTATGTGTTGAGAGCTAAGGGATCCAGCATCACTCTGCACCTGACAATCCAATGTTCCCAACACATTTGTTGAATAGAGTGTCCTTTCTTTCCCCCAGTGTATTCCCAGTGTATGTTTCTGTTACCTTTGTCAAAGATCAGTTGGCTACAGATATGTGGCTTAATTTTGTGGTTTTCTGTTTTGATCTGTTGATCTATGTATCTAGTTTTATACCAGTACCATACTATTTTGGTTACTATAGCCGTGCAGTATAATTTGAAGTTAGGTAATGTGATGCCTCTTTTTGAATCTGTATGAATTTTTTCCTATCCTGTGAAAAGTGGCAGTGGTATTTTGATAGAAATGCATTGAATCAGTAAACTGCTTTGGGTAGCATTGTCATTTTAATAATAATGATTCTTGCAATCCTTGAGCATAGTATATTTTTCCATTTGTTTCTGTTGACCTCAATTTCTTTCATCAGTGTTTTGTAGTTTTCCTTGTAGAGATCTTTCACCTCCTCTTTGGTTAAATATATTCCTGAGTTTTATTTATTTATTTTTCTAGCTATTATAAATGAGATTGCCTTCCTGATTTGGTTTTCAACTTTATAATTATCAGTATATGAAAATGCTACTAATTTTTGTACATTGAATTTGTATTCTGATATGTCACTAAATTCATTTATCAAATCAAGAAGTATTTTGAGGAGTCTTCTTTTCAAGAAATATCTCATTGTGATTTTATTTGACATTTCCCTAACTATCAATGATGTTTAACATCTTTTTAGGTGCTCATTGGCTTTTTTTTTTTTTTTTTCATTTTACATTATGTTGTAAGATACATACGCTGAACGAGCAGGTTTGTTACATAAGTATACATGTGCCATGGTGGTTTGCTGCACCCATCAACCCATCATCTAGGTTTTAAGCCCCACATGCATTAGGTGTTTGTTTTAATGCTCTTTCTCCTCTTTCTCCATACCCTCTAAGAGGCCCCTGTATTTGATTTTCCCCTCCCTGTGTACATGTGTTCTCATTGTTCAACTCCCACTTATAAGTGATAGCATGTGGTGTTTGATTTTCTGTTCCTGTGTTGATTTGCTGAGAATAATGGTTTCCAAATTAATCTACGTCCCTGCAGAGACATGAACATATCCTTTTCTTTGGCTGCATAATATTCCATTTCTTTATCCAATCTATCATTGTTGAGCATTTGGGTTAGTTCCAAGTCTTTGCTATTGTAAATAGTGTTGCAATAAACATACATGTTCATGTGCCTTTATAGTAGAATGATTTATAATCCTTTGGGTATATACCCAGCAATGGGATTGCTGGATTAAATGATATTCTGGCTCTAAATCTTTGAGGAATCACCACACTGTGTTCCACAATGGTTGAACTAGTTCAGATTCTCATCAACAGTGCAAAAGAATTCCTGTTTCCCCACAGACTCACCACCATCTGTGGTTTCTTGACATTGAATGATTGTTATTCTAACTGGAATGAGATGATATCTCAATGTGTTTTTGATTTGCATTTCTCTAATGACCAGTTATGATGAGCTTTTTCTCATATATTTGTGGGCCACACAAATGTCTTCTTTTGGGAAGTGTCTGTGCATATCCTTTGCCCACTTTTTGGTGGGGCTGTTTGTTTTTTTTTGCTTTAAATTTGTTTAAGTTCCTTGTAGATTCTGGATATTAGCCCTTTGTCAGATGAATTGATGTGCAAAAATTTTCTCCCATTCATTAGATTTTCTGTTCACTCTTATGATAATTTTCTCATTGTTGCTGTTGAGCAGGAGCTCTTTAGTTTAATTAGATCACATTTGTTAATTTTGGCTTTTCTTTTCTTTTCTTTTTTTTAATCAATGTGTTAGTTGGGTTGGTTCCTTCTGAGGGCTGTGAGGGAAGGATCTGTTCCAGGACTCTCTAGTTGGCTTGTAGATGGCTGCCTATTCCCTATAGCTCTTCTCATATCATCTTTCCTCTGTGTGTGTATCTGTCTCTGTGTCTGAATTTCCCTTTATTTTTTTGTGAGGATATCAGTCATATTGGATTAGAGCTCACCGTAATGACTTCATTTTAACTTAATTATCTCTGTAAAGAACCTAGCTCTAAATAATGTCTTATTCTGAGGTAATAGAGACTAGAACTCCAATGCATCTTCTTTTTTGGTGGAGAAACACAATTCAACCCATAATATTCTCTGAAGCCAAGTGACAGTAAAAAAGGAAGACACATTTTGTTTCTTGTTTAGTTGCCTGCTTTGTCAGTGGGCTTGCCAGCCTCCTCTGTGCTACCTGAGCAGGAAAGAAAAGCCCCCCCCACAGTTCACTCCACCTGTGCCTGCCTGGGACCCAGCAGTTCCAGGTTTTCAAGAGGAATGTTCATTCTCAGATGGATTCTTTCCTTTTCTTTTTTTCTTTTTTTTTTAAAAAAAAAAAAAGAAAAGAAAGAAAGAGAGAAAGAAGGAACAAAAAAGAATAAAAAATAAAGAATGAAGGAGAAGAAGAAAGAGGAAGAGGGAGAGACAACGGGGGTGTTGCTTTATTGCCTGGGCTAGAATGCAGTCTAAAAATGGGTATGCCTATAATTGTGCTTAATAATGGAGACATGAAAAAAAATAAGGAAAGAAAATAACAAACAAGCAGCCAACCAATATTTCATTTAAACCTGTAAGTAGGTGTGATGTGGTACTTATAAGAGTGTGTATTTTGTGTATTTAAAGTGGAGAGTTCTACAAATGTTTATTAAGTTTACTTGTTCCGGATCTGAGTTCAAGTCCTGGGTATCGTTGTTAATTTTCTGTCTCATTGATCTGTCTAATATTGATTTTGAAGTCTCCCACTATTATTGTGTGGGAGTCTAAGTCTCTTTGTAAGTCTTATATATCTGGGTATTCCTGTATTGGGTGCTTATATATTTAGGATCTTTAGCTCTTCTTGTTGCATTGATCCTTTTATCATTATGTAATGTCCTTCTTTGCTTCTTTTGATCTTTGTTGCTTTAAAGTCTATTTTATCAGAGGCAAAAATTGCAACTCCTGCTTTTTATTTATTTATTTATTTTTGCTCTCCATTTGGTTGGAGAGCATCCCTTTCTCCATCCCTTTGTTTTGAGTCTTTGTGTATCCTTGCATGTGTGATGGGTCTGGATGCAGCATACCGATGGGTTTTGGCTTTTTATCCAATTTGCCAGTCTGTGTCTTTGGATTGGGGAATTTAGTCAATTTAAATTTAGAATTAATAATAATATATGTGAGTTTAATACAGCCATTTAATGTTAGTTTGCTGTTTTGCCCATTAGTTGATGTAAATTCTTCATTATATTGATGCATTTTACTTTTTGATATTTTTTAGAAAGGCTGATACTGGTTGTTCCTTTCTATGTGTAGCGGTTCTTTCAGAAGCTTTTGTAAAGCAGGCCTGGTGGTGATGAAATCTCTGAGTGCATGCTTGTTCACAAAAGATTTTATTTTTCCTTTGCTTATGAAGCTTAGTTTGGCTGGATGTGAAATTCTGGGTTGAAAATTCTTTTCTTTAAGGATGTTGAATATTGGCCCCCTCTCTCTTCTGGCTTGTAGGGTTTCTGCTGAGAGATCTGCTATGAGTCTGATAGGCTTCCCTTTGTGGGTAACCTGACCCTTTTCTCTGGCTGCCCTTAGTATTTTCTCCTTCATTTCAACCCTGGTGAACCTGACGATTATGTTCCTTGAGGTTGGTCTTCTTGAGGAATATCTTTGTGGTGTTCTCTGTATTACCTGGAGCTGAATACTGTCCTGCCTTGCTAGGTTGGGAAAGTTTTCCTGAATAATATCCTGAAGCGTATTTTCCAGCTTGGATTGACTCTCTTCATCACATTCAGGTACACCTATCAAAAGTAGATTAGGTCTTTTCATATAGTCCCATATTCCTTGGAGACTTCGCTTGTTCCTTTTCATCCTTTTTTCTCTAATCTTGTCTTCTCGTTTTATTTCATTAAGTTGGTCTTTGACCTCTGATATCCTTTCTTCTGCTTGATCAACTTGTCTGTTAAAACTTGTGCATATTTCACGAATTTCTCATGTTGTTTTTCAGCTCCATTAATTCACTTATATTCCTCTCTAAATTGTCTATTCTCGTTAGTATTTCGTCAAACCTTTTTTCAAAGTTCTTAGTTTCTTTGCATTGGGTTAAAACAAGTTCTTTTAACTCACAGAAGTTCCTTATCATCCACCTTTTGAAGCCTACTTCTGTTAATGGAACACACTCATTCTCCATCAGGCCATGTTCCATTGCTGATGAGGAACTGTGATCCCCTATAGAGGGAGAGGTGTTCTGATTTTGGGTATTCTCAGCCTTTTTAGGCTGTTTTATTCCCTTTGTTATAAATTTATCCATCTTTCATCTTTATAATTACCGACTTTCTAATTGGGTTTCTGAGTGGAGGTCCAACTTGTTGATTCCCAGCCCCGGAATCTGAGCAACCCACTGTGCTACTTAAACAGTGGCGTTAAGGTTGATGGTGCTTTTCTGACTCTGTACCAAGAACCGCCGCACTGAGGGGCCGGCAAAACCGCCTCGCCGGCCACAAGAGTAGCACTGGTGACCCATGGGGTCCCTCCACTGGGAATCTCCTGGTGTGTGAGCAACAAAAATTCGTCCAAAAGTGTGGCGTCCTCTCGTTCTCTGTGCTTTCACTGGGAGCTACAATCCCGAGCTGCTAGTGATCAGCCATCTTGGATCTCTCTCAATTTTGGCTTTTCTTGCCATTGATTTTGGTGTTTTAGTCATGAACTCCTTGCCTATGCCTATGTCCTGAATGGTACTGCCTACGTTTTCTTCTTTTAGGGTTTTTATAGTATCTGATCTTATGTTTAAATCTTTAATCCACCTTGAGTTAATTTTTGTATAAGGTGTAAGGAAGGGGTACAGTTTAACTTTCTTGAATATGGCTAGACAGTTTTCCCAACACTATTTATTAAATATGGTATTATTTCCCTGTTGCTTGTTTTTATCAGGTTTGTTGAGTATCAGGTGGTTGTAGATGTATGGTGTTATTTCTGAGACCTCTGTTCTGTTACATTGGCCTATATATCTATTTTGGGACCAGTCCCATGCTGTTTTGATTACTACAGCATTGTAGTCAGTAGTGTATGCCTCCAGCTTTGTTTTTTTGTTTTTGTTTTTGTTTGTGTGTTTGTTTTGTTTTGGCTGAGAATTGTCTTGTCTAAATGGGCTCTTTTTTGGTTCCATATGAAATTTAAATTAGTCTTTTTTCTAATTCTTTGAAGAATTAGGGAATTACTATCAATGGTAGTTTGATGGGAATAGTATTGAATCTACAAATTACTTTGGACAGTATGACCATTTTCATAATATTGATTCTTCTTATCCACAAGCATGGAATGTTTTTTTTTCATTTGTTTGTGTCTTCTCTGATTTCCCTGAGCAGTGGTTTGTAGTTCTCCTTGAAGAGGTTCTTCACATCCCTTGTAAATTATACTCCTAGGTATCTTACTTTCTTTGTACCAATTGTGAATGGGAGTTCACTCATAATTTGGCTGTCTGCTTGTCTATTATTGGTGTATAGGAATGCTTGTGATTTTTGCACATTGATTTTATATCCTGAGACTTTGCTGAAGTTGCTTATCATCTTAAGGAGTTTCGGGCTGAGGTAATGGGGTTTTCTAAATATACAGTCATGTTATCTGAAAATAGAGACAATTTGACATTCTCCCTTCCTATTTGAATGCCCTTTATCTCTTTCTCTTGTCTAATTGACCTGGCCAGAACTTCCAATACTATGTTGAATAGGAGTGGTAAGAGAGGACATCCTTGTCTTGTGCCGGTTTTAGAAGGGAATGCTTCCAGGCTTTGCCCATTCAGTATGATATTGGCTATGGAATTCTCATAAATAGCTCATAATATTTTCAGATATGTTCATTCAATACCTAGTGTATTGGGAGTTTATAAAATGAAGGGGTATTAAATTTGATTGAAGGCCTTTTCTGCATCTGTTGAGATAATCGTGTGTTTTTTGTCATTGATTCCGCTTATATGATGGATTACATTTATTGATTTGCATATGATGAACCAATCTTGCATCCCAGGGATGAAGCAGACTTGATGGTGGTGGATAAGCTTTTACTGTGGTGGTGGATTCAGTTTGCCAGTATTTTACTTAGGATTTTTAAGTCAATGTTTATCAGGGATATTCGCCTGAAATTTTCTTTTTTTGTTGTGTTTCTGCCACATTTTGGTATCAGGATAAGGCTGGCCTCATAAAATGAAGAATCCCTCTTTTTCTATTGCATGGAATAGTTTCAGAAAGAATGGTACCAACTTCTCTTTGTGACTCTGGGAGAATTGGGCTGTGAATCCGTCTGGTCCTAAGCTTTTTTTGGTTCTTAGGCTATTAATTACTGCCTAAATTTCAGAACTTATTATTGGTCTTTTTGGGGATTTGACTTCTTCCTGGTTTAGTCTTAGGAGGGTGTATGTGTCCAGGAATGTATCTGTTTCTTCTAGATTTCCTAGTTTATTTGCATAGAGGTGATTATCGTATTTGCTGATGGTAGTTTACATTTCTGTGGGATCAGTGGTGATATCCCTTCTATTATTTTTTTATTGTTTCTATTTAAAATAGACACAATATTTTCTTCTCTCTTTTCTTCTTTAGCAATCTGCCTAGTGGCCTTTCTATTTTGTTAATCTTTTGTATAAAAAAAACAGCTCCCAGATTTGTTGATTGTTTAAGGGTCTTTTTTTTTGGTTTGGTTTGTGTCTCTATCTCCTTCAGTTCTACTCTGATCTAGTTATTTCTTGCCATCTACTAGGTTTTGATTTTGTTTGTTCTTGCTTTTTTAGTCCTTTTAATTGTGATGTTAAGGTGTTGATTTTAGTTCTTTCCCACTTTCTGATGTGGGCACTTACTGCTATAAATTCCCCTCTTAACACTGCTTTAGCTGTGTCCCAGAGATTCTGGTACATTGTCTCTTTGTTCTCATTGATTTCAAATAACTTATTTATTTCTGCCTTAATTTCATTATTTACCCAGTAGACATTCAGGAGCAGGTTGTTCAGTTTCCATGTAGTTATGCAATTTTGAATGAGTCTTCTAATCCTGAGTTCTAATTTCATTGCACTTCATTCTGAGAGACTATTTTTATGATTTCTGGTTTTTGTTGTTGTTGTTTTGTTTTTTTGCATTTGCTGAGGAGTGTTTTCTTCCAATTACGCATTTGATTTTAAAATAAGTGCTATGTGGTGCCGAGAAGAAAGTATTTTCTGTTGATTTGGGGTGGAGAGATCTGTAGATATCTATTAGGTCCACTTCATCCAGAGCTGAGTTCAAGTCCTGAATATCCTTGTTAATTTTCTGTTACGTGTGATTTGTCTAATATTGACAATGGGGTGTTAAAATTTCCCACTATTATTGTGTGGGAGTCTTAGTCTCTTTGTAGTTCTCTAATAACTTGTTTTATAAATCTGGGTGCTCCTTTGTTGGGTGCATATATATTTAGGATGATTAGCTCTTTTCATGGCATTGATCCCTTTACCATTATATAATGCCCTTCTTTGTCTTTTTTCAAATTTGTTGGTTTAAAATCTGTTTTATCAGAGACTAGAAATGCAACTTCTGCTTTTTTTTCTGCTTTTAATTTGCTTGGGAAATATTCCTCCACCTCTTTGTTTTGAGCCTAGGTTTGTTTTTGCACATGCAAGGAGTCTCCTGAATACAGTCCCCAAAGGGCCTTGACCCTCTATCAAATTTGCCAGTCTGTGTCTTTTCACTGGGACATTTAGCCCATTTATTTTTAGGTTAATATTGTTACATGTGAATTTGACCCTGTCATCATGATGCTAGCTGATTATTTTGCACATTAGTTGATGTGGTTGCTTCACAGTGTCATTGATCTTTATATTTTGGTGTGTTTTTGCAGTGGCTGGTACCACTTTTTCCTTTCTATATTTAGTGCTTCCTTTAGGAGCTCTTTTAAGGCAGTCCTGGCATTGACAAAATCCCTCTACATTTGCTTGTCTGGAAAGAATTTTATTCCTTCTTATGAAGGAAATGCTTATGAAGATTAGTTTGGCTCGATATGAAGTTCTTGGTTGAAAATTCTTTTCTTTAAGAATGTTGAATATTTCCCCCCACACTCTTCTGGCTTGTAGAATTTGTAGTCTGATGGACTTCCCTTTGTAGGTAACCTGACCTTTCTCTCTGGCTGCCCTTAACATTTTTTTCCTTCATTTCAACCTTGGAGAATCGTGATTGTGTGTCTTGGGGTTGCTTTTCTTGAGGAGTATCTTAGTGGTGTTCTTTGTATTTCCTGAATTTTTATGTTGGCCTATCTTGCTAGGTTGGGGAAGTTCTCCTGGATAACATCCTAAAGTGTGTTTTCCAACTTGGTCCTATTTTGACCATCACTTTCAGGTCCACCAATCTATCATAGGTTTTGTTTTCTCACTTAGTCTCATATTTCTTAGGTGTTTTATTTGTTCCTTTTCATTCTTTTTTCTCTAACCTTGTCTTCATACCTTATTTCAGTAAGTTCCTATTCAATCTCTGATATCCTTTCTTCTGCTTGATCAATTTGGCCATTGATACTTGTGTATGCTTCACGAAGTTCTCATGCTGTTTTTCAGCTCCATCAGGTCATTTATGTTTCTCTCTAAATTGGATGTTCTAGTTAGCCATTCCTGTAACATTTTATCAAGGTTCTTAGCTTTGCTGCATTGGGTTAGAACACACTCCTTTAGCTCAGAGGACTTTGCTATTACCCACCTTCTGAAGCCTACTCTGTCAGTTCCTCAAACTCATTCTCCATCCTGTTTTGTGCCCTTGATGGAAAGGAGTTGGATCATTTGGAGGAAAAGAAGCATTCTGGTTTTTGGAATTTTCAGCCTTTTTGCACTGATTTTTCCTCATAACTGGAGAGCAGTGATTTTTCCTTATCTTTGTGAATTTATTGACCTTTGATCTTTGAGGATGATGATCTTTGGATGGGGTTTTTGTATGAAGGCCCTTTTTGTTGATGTTGATGTTATTACTTTCTGTTTCTTAGTTTTTCTTGTAACAGTTAAGTACCTCTTTTGCTGGCCTGCTGCAATTTGCTGGAAGTTCACTTTAGACCCTGTTTGCCTGTGTATCACCAGGGAAGCCTGCAGAACAGCAGAGATTGCTGCCTGCTCCTTCCTCTGGAGATTTCTGCCCAGAGGAGCACTGGCCTGATGCCTGCTGGAGTCATCCTGTATGAGGTACCTCTCAAACCCTGTTGGGGGTCTCGCCCTGTCAGGAGGTACAGGGATCAGGGACTCACTTGAGGAGGCAGTCCGTCCCTTAGCAGAGCTTAAGTGCTGTACTAGGAGAATCTGGAGGAGTCTTTAGAGTTTCTTAGATATATGATCATATCAGAAGCAAACAGAAATAATCCGATTTCATCTTTTACAGTTTGGATGCCTTTCAATTGTCTCTCCTGCCTCACTGCTCTGAGCAGGAATTCCAGTATTGTTTGAATAGGAGTGGTAAAAGTGGAATCCTTGTCATGTTTCAGTTCTTAGGGAGATGCTTTCAACTTTTCCCTATTCAGTATGGTGTTCACTATGGGTTTGTCATATATGGATTTTATTATTTTGATATATGTTCCTTCAATGCCTTGTTTATTGATGAGTTTTTTTTTTTTTTTTTTAGGGTCTTTCTCTGCCATCCAGGCTGGAGTGCAGTGATGAAATCATGGCTCACTAGAGCCTCAGCCTCCTGGGTTCAAGTGATCCTCTCACTTCAGCCTTATGAGTAGTTGAGACTATATGTGCACACCACCACACCCAGCTAATTTTTCTATTTTTTTTAAAGACAAGATTCTGCTGTGTTATCGACGCTACTCAAGCACTTTGGTCCACCCAATCTGGGTGCTCCTTGTTGGGTACACCCACTTGGGCTAAAGCTATTCACCCACTTCAGTCTTCCAAAGTACCAGGACTACAGGTGTGAGCCACCATGCCCAGCCTATTGATGGTATTTATTATGAAGCTATGCTGAATTTTTATCAAATGCTTTTTATGCATCTATTGAGATGACCATTTGTTTTTGTTTTTAGTTGTGTTTATGTTGTAAATCAAATTTATTGATTTGTGTATGTTAAACATTATTGCATCCTTGGAATAAAATTCACTTGATTGTCCTGTATTATCTCTTTGCTATATTGTTGGATTTTGTTTGTTAGTATTTTGTTGATAATTTTTGCATAGATGTTTACCAGGGATAATGAGCTATAGTTTTGTTTATTTCTGTCATGTCGTTGTCTGGCTGTGATATTAGGTTGATACTGGCTCTGTAGAATGAGATAGGGAAGATTCTCTCTGATTTTCGGGAATAGTTTGAAGATAATTGAAATCAGTTGTTTGTAAATTGGTTGAAATTCAGCTGTGAATCCATCTAATCCTGGGCTTTTGTTTTTGTTGTTTGGAGATCTTTTATTACTGATTCAATTTCACTACTTACTATTCTCCTGTTCAGAATTTTTATTTTGTCCTGGTTCAATCTTAGGAGATTGTATGTTTCCAGGAATTTATTTACTTCCCATACATTTTCTCATTTGTGGGTATATTGTTGTTCTTAGTCTCTAATTTTGTGTGTGTGTGTATTTCTATCGTATCAGTTGTAATTGTAACCGGGTTTTTGGGGTGCTGGTGAGGCACAGCTCCCCCGAGAGAATGTTGTAGGTTCTTGGTCTCTGCCCTCTCAGGAATGAGAGAGGGGACCACAGCAGGTGCACGGCTAGTTTGTAAAGTAAATACTGGACCCAAGAAGTGTTACAGAAAGGTGATTTTATTTAGGTAGAGAAAAGAGGGGAAAAAAAGGAGGAGAAGAGAGAAAAACTTCCACAAAGAGTGTGGAAGGGCACTCCAGAGAGGAAGTCTATGAGGGGAAAGAGAGCTCTGGGAGGGGATTCCAGAAGCTGGAAATCCAGTGTAGATGTAGGAGCAGAGGAATTTATCCTGGGAGAAATTCCCACCTCCCCAAGTCACTGGCCAATGGAAGGAGTTCCTTTAAACTTCTGCTGAGGTGATTGATTCTTAGTTTCTTCCCTTGCCCTCGAAATTTAAACATAAACCATTAAATCTCCCGGATGGAGAGAGGTGGGAGGGAGACGTGGCACTGGGAAGTTCTTGCCCTTAAAACTGTGCCCCCTTGTGGACCTGGAAAGAGAAAACAGTCCCTCAGTAATTTCTCCTTTTTCATTTCTGATTATGTTTATTTGGATATTCTCTCTTCTTTTCTTGATTTGCCTAGTTAGTGTTCAATCAATTTTATTTATCCCTTCAAAGGACTTACTTTTAATTTCACTGATCCTTTTTATTATTCTTTCCTTCCCAATTTTATTTAGTTTTGCCCTTATCTTTGTTACTTATTCTCTTTTGCTAACTTTTGATTTCATTTGTTCTTGTTTTTATGGTTCCTTGAATTGCAATGGTTGTTAATTTGTGATCTATCTATTCTTTTTATATAGGCAATATCAAGGAGGTAAAAGATCTATAAAGGAAAACTACAAAACCCTAATGAAATAAATTACAGATGACACAAACATATGAAGAAATATTCCATGCTCAGGGAATCAAAGAATCAATATTGTTAAAATGATGATATTACTGAAAACAATCTACAGTCAATGTAATTATTATCAAAATGCCAATCCAGTTTTTCACAGAATAGGAAAATACAAATTTAAAACCATTTCCTCTTAGCACTAATTTTGTTATAACCCAGAAGTTTTGGTATGATGTAGTTCCATTTTAATTTGTTTAAAATATTTTAAAAATTGATGTCTTAATTTTGCCATTGACTCAAAAATTGCTTAGGAATAAGAACATGTTGTTTAATTTCCACCTATTTGTATAGTTTTGACAGGTCTTTTTGGAATTAATTCTGTTTTATTTTATTGTGAACTTGAAAAAATACTTGAAATAATTTTGATTTTAAAAAATTCATTGAGACATATTTTTTGTTCTAACATATGGTTTATTTTAAAGTATGTCCCATGGGCTAATGAGGAGACTGTGTATTCTGCAATTGTTGGATACCTGTTAGGTCTATTTTGTTCAAAGTCCAATTAAGTTCAGTTTTTGTTGTTGTTGTTGTTGATTTTCTGTGTCTATGATGTCTGCTGTTGAAATCCCCCACTATTATTGTGTTGCTGTCTATCCCTTGCTTTAGGTCTAGTAATGTTTATTTTATGAATATGAGTGTTCCAGTGTTGGATGCACATATTTTAGAATTATTATATTTTCTTGTTTAATGGATCCATTTTCATTACATTATGACTTTCTTTGCCTTTTCTTGCTGCTTATGATTTAAATTTTGTTTTATATGATACAAATATAGCTACTTCTGCCTGCTGTTTGTTTCAGTTTGCGTGGAATATCTTTGTCCACCCCTTTATCTTCAATATGTGTCTTTACTAGTAAGGTGAGTTTCTTGTAAGTAGCATATAGTTTGTTCATTTTTTAAAAAAATATATTTTGCCAATCTATATATTTTAAGTGGAATATTTAATACATTTAATTTCAAGTTTAATACTAATATGTGAGGCTTTGTTTCTGTTATTATATTATTAGCTAGTCGCTTTGTATATTCTTTGTTTTTGTTTGTTAATTCCCCGTCTTTGTGAATTGGTGGAGTTCTGTCATGTTGACATTTGATTTTTTTCTCTTCCTCTGAGTAATTGTTTTGTATTATCTGTAAGTTTTATATTTATTTTGTGTTTTTATAATGGCATGTATCAACCTTTCATTTTCATGTTTATAGGACTACTCAGAGCATTTCTTGTAGGGCTGGTCTAATGGTAACAAATTTTCTCTGGATTTGCTTCCCTGAAAATAAAACTTCATTTCTTCTTCATTTATGGAGCTTATTGCAACTGGATACAAAGTTCATGGATGTCAGTTTATTTCTTTGGCATTTTGAAAATAAAATCCCAATCTCTTCTAGCTATGAAAGTTTCTTTTGTGAGAAGTGCACTATTGGTTTTATAGAGTTTACCTTATAGGTGAATTGAAACTTTTCTATTGCCAATTTTGGGATTTTTTTTCCACATTCAACTGCTGAGATTTTAATTTCTGCTTAGTCTAGTCTATTTTTGAAGCTTTCAAGTGTATTCCTGTCAAGTGTAATCCTGTCAATATGTACTTAATTTCCAGACTTTCTGTTTTTTTTAAGATACCCATTTCTGGTAAATTTCTCATTCATGTCTTGAATTAATTTGTTGCTTTATTTGTATTGGTTTTCAGATGTCTTATGTATGTCCTTGACCTTCTTTAAAATTAGTATTTTCAATTTTTTTTCTACATTTTGGAAATTTCTTTTATTTGGTTCAATTGCTAAGAATTACTGTGTTCCTTTAGGAGTGTTATAGTACATTGCTTTTCATACTTCCAATATTATTATACTGATTTCTTCAGATCTCATTTGGCTTTGCTTCTAGGTGTGTTCAGTGGCATTGACTCTGATTTCTTTGGTTATAAACAGCCTTTGTATGGTGGCTTTCTCAAATGCCAGTTGTAATGGTAACATATGTATCAGGCAGGCACCAGGTTCAAGATCTTCTAGGTAGTCAAGGTGATTTTGGCCATGGTGGTTCAGAGGTAACATAAAGCTTATGTTCTTCCTGAGTGCTGTAGAAGAGCAGCATATGTTGTAATGATCTATGCAAGTCAACCTCCAGGCCAGGAGTTAGCACTTACAACTGAGATCTAGCTGTGGTGGTGGCAGTAGAGTTTATAATGGCAGGGATGGAGGCAAGAGATAGGTACAATGACCTGATCTCAGTCACAGATGCTCACCTCGCTTTCTGCTATTGCTTTGAATTTCCACCTTGTCAGAAAAATAGATCAGTGTTGAATCCAATAGACATTTATTCCTCAAAGAAGCAAACTATTAACTAATTGACAATTTAAATATATAAATGACTTCTCATGCTGAAAGGGATAAAGATTAACATTGTTTAATATCTGCATATATTCCATACATAGGTTTTCATTTTCTGTCCTTAGAATCTTCATCAGAACATCTATCTGAAGACTTACAGAGGCATGATCCACCAATGTAATGTAGAATCACACATAAAGTTGTCTTGGAACAAGGCACTCACTCTACACAAAGGAGCTATAGCAGTGAAAACATGGCTGTAGGATCTATCAAATCTATCATTTAGAGCACAATGTATTACCAGCCTAATAAAGTTATCAAAAGGTCTTTTTTCTTTTTTTGAGTCAGGGTTTCACTCCGTCACCCAGGCTGAAATGCAGTGGCACAATCACAGTTCACTGCAGCCTCAACCTCTCAAGCTCAAGCAATCCTCCCACCTCAGCATTCCAAGTAGCTAGAACCACAGTCATGTACCACCATGCTTGACTGCTTTTTTTTTTTTTTTTGTAGAGATGAAGTCTCACTATGTTGTCCAGGCTAGGCTAGGACTCCTGGATCCTCCCACCGCAGCCTCCCCAAGTTCTGGGGTTATAGGCATGAGCCACTGCACACAGCCTCAATCATTTTTTGAAGACTTGACAAGGTTATATCATCCTGAATTCAAGTCTGAAAGAATGTGGTATACTTTCACAAGATGTGTATACACTTTAAATTAATAATTATTATGTGGTGCTATGTACCCAATATAAAGAATACATTGGTTTAGTCTGGGAGGCAGAGGTTGCAGTCAGCCAAGATCACACGACTGCACTCCAGCCTGCGTGACAGAGTGAGACCCTGTCTCAACAATGAACAAACAAACAAAATAATACATTGGTTTAGAAACCAAGCATATTATAGGAATGACTCTTTTAATCAGTCCTTCCTATAATTAACAAAATAAATTTATTTCTTAAGTAAACTTAGATTCTATGTATGGATAGATCCAGGTTCTTGAGGGGAAAGCTCTTCCAACGTAAGATAAAAATCTCAACTTTAAGCTACGCCTGATACCAAATTACTTTGAGTTCCTTATATCAAAAGAGCACTGAGTAAAAAGAGGACTCACCATCCCAGCAGAGCTAATTGTCACTTATCATCAAGAGGAGACAGTGCTGGTTTTTTGCAAAGAATGCAGGAAATAAAATACTTGGCCTCAAGAAGTCTACTTGGGGGTATCTTTTATTACTCTCTACCTAATCTAGATGAAAAATGGCCAGCATGTGCATTGTGTACAGGGTTGATGTTTTGGGACACTGACCTTATACTTGGATTTTTTCCAAACCAAACTGCTACCTACAGTCTGACCAGTGTGGCCTGAATTTTCCCTTCACTTGACTGACATTTAGACTGTTTTCTTCTTGACTATAGGCCCTGGGCCTCCTTTACAATATTTACCTTAAAAAACTTAAAATTGCAAATTATTTCTCTGCCCTTGTGAGTGTAAATATTTTCTCAGTTTCTTGCCAGTTTTACAATCTAGGAAGTTATTTCTCAAAAATCTGGGATCCATCTATTTGAATGTAATCATCAAGAAAGATAAGATCTCTGTCTCCCAGTTTCTATGAGTAAGTAGGAGCCTAACTTTGATAAAACACAATTTATATATACAGATAGCCTAATCACATTGATCAGCCTTCTCCCTTAGATCCTCTAATATTTTCACATTAGCTCATACCAGCACTTGAAACTCTTTTCTTTTCTTGCAAGTTGAGTTGAATTTCTCTCCCCTGTTGAAATAGCCTTGACTCCTCTTGCAAGCGTTTTGGGTAGCATTCCTTGTCATTTTTAGCAAGTGTTTGGTGTAATTGTTCTTTGAAAAGTCCTGGAGAAGCATGATCTACATGAGTTGAACTTATACTAATAAGCAAGTGAATGTGAGTGGCACAAGTGCTTGATATTAATGGATATTGTAGGGCAGCATGTATACCTGCCTTTTCAATAGGAACTCATTTCCCCAGCTTCCTAGTGTTGCCTGCTGATTGCTCCCAGAGGCACCTGTCTCTGAGACATACCTTCATCCAAAGGTGTCTAGCTGCCTCCTATGTCTAATGACTGACCAATGAGAAGTTACATATCCCAGCCTCTTTATTTTAATTTGGGACAAATCTGAAGGGCTGCTCTAGCTCCAGAACTCCTTTATTGCAACTGTATTATAGTTCACACATCTCTCTCTGCTTACATACTTCTGTATTTTTCACTCTCTTACAGGTATTACTCTTAAGAGCACCTCCCAGAAAAACTCTCACATGCAAATTTCTGTCTCAGAGTTTGCTGACAGAGATCACAATTTAAGAAATTCTTTATATACAGCCAATCTTTAAACCATGTCCATTTGTACTATTTTGACAACATTAAACATCACCCCAACTGCAAACCTGGATTACATAACTCATTTTCTTTGTGAAGAAAACATTGCTTCACATTTAGAAAGCCAATATAACTACTCAAATATAAATTTTATTTACTGGTTTATATTTATCTTCTTCTTCTTCTTCTTTTTTTTTTTTGAGACTGACTCTTGCTCTGTAGCCCAAGCTGGAGCACGGTGGTGTGATCTTGGCTCACTGAAATCTCTGCCTCTTGGGTCCCTGTTCAAGCAATTCTCCTGCCTCAGCTACCCATGTAGCTGGGGTTACCAGCATGCACCACCATGTCCAGCTAATTTTTGTATTTTTAGTAAAGACAGGGTTTCACCATGTTGGCCAGGCTGGTCTTGAACTCCTGACCTTATGATCTGCCCACCTCGGCCTCCCAAAGTGCTGAGATTACAGGTGTGAGACACCACGCCCGGTCTATATTTATCTTCTTAACTTTACATCGACAACAGCTTTGACCAATAGTTTATTAGTATGATACAGTATTTTTATAAAAGCACTGTTACTCTGAATATTTATCTAAGTCCTTCCCGGTTTTTTTATATGCCATGTATATGTTTTTAACATTTTCGAAAACTATAAAATGTAATAATAAGTTATACAGTCTTTATTAATATCCTAGGAAAGGTCATTTTCCACTGCATATTTTCAAACTAATGATTTTATTGATTCCCATGTTTTCTACATTTTTATTCAAGTTGTTTTAATATTTTATACACTCAGGAGTCTTATGTGTTTATCACGTAATTATTCGACAGTGTTTATTTACTTATGCTTGCTTAGCAGCAATGCCAATTCTCTTCTCATCGGGTGGATTTTGTATGAGGTGCTCTATTATAAAAGCAGCTGAGAAGCTGTCTTGGTGCTCTGGAATTGCCTAGTCTCATAGCCTGTCTTTTCTGTCTAAATCAGAGTATGCAAAAAAAGTAGTAGTCTTTTGTCTCTTCTTTGTTTCTGTCTTGGTAATTATTTTTTCTGTAACAGGAAATTTGATTGAATCATTTGGAGTTTAGGAGTATCCTAAATGTTTACCTGTGTGTTTATTTTCACGCTTCCTGTTATAATGTAACAAATGATCAAAAGGATCCTGTGCTTCAAAATTTTTCTATAATAATCTATTAATGTATAGGACATGTACATAGCAAGTATTCCAGATCTTTTAAAAATGCTTGCTTGGACAGACATGAGCTCTGTAAATATTGAAATTTTCTGTAATAAGTCTATTATACATTTTTAAAAATACTTGACACTCAATTTTACTACTAAAAATTGTCCTCTGGAGTGACAGCAGTTATATGACCTCAGCCTCTCCCCAGAGTCCCTGGGCATGTTTCTGTTATTGTGGAGGTAATAGTGGATCTGGGTACAGGGTGGGATGTACCAGGGAGTCTGGATGGTCACAGAACACACGCACACACACACACATACACACACACACACACACACACGCACATACACAAACCCGACAACTACAGCTACCAAAATAACCGGCATGGTGTTGGAACATTTCCCCAGTGGGGTCTACTATTACCTATAGTGACCTGTGACCCACTCCCTGAGACAGGGAAGGCCAGGCAGGTCATGGATGGGGAGGCAGAAGGACATTTCTCCATGTTTAAATTTTCTATAACTAATCTATCAACATGCAGGACATAGTACATAGTATGTATATACTATGATCATTAACAATGTTTGCTTGGACAGGCATGAGCTCTGTAAATATTGGCACATCATTACAATATATTTTAATCTCTTAATGCACACAGTTATACTTACAACTGTGTTTTTGGTTTGGTAAAAATTTATCTGACAATTCTAATGCAACTTAGAGTCTATCAAGTCTTAGAAACCAAAAGCTTGATTATTACATCGAAATAATTTCTAGAGCTCAAACATAAATGCTTAAGAAACAGCTCTGCAAAAGCAATCTAATTTCGAGTCTGGTTTCTGATAAGGCCCATTTTCCGAGAAGCCCTCCTGCTTTGCTAAAATATATGATTGTTGGCTTACACAAACCACCCAAGGAGAGAGAGGCAGAGTGATATTATGTGCACATTTCAGCCTCTGGTTTTCTTTTCCAGAATTTTATCTGAAGCTCAAACACATCATCAAATAGATTTGGCATCAATACTACTCAAGTGACTAATAAACTCTCTTAATGTCAAAAGTCTTTCAATTTTTCTATCAGGAAGAATAAAGCCATACCTAAACATATTAAAATATTATTCACTTTGACAATAGAAGTAGTTCCAAGACATGAACTATTGCTGTATTAGAAAGGAGAAGCAATCAGTATTTTTCATCACCAAAGTATCTATACTGTAAAAAAAATCCATCACTTCAAATGAAATTGGCAAGTACCTAAGAGGCAAATATCTTTTTTTATTTCTAGTTTGAAATCTGGTTTAAAAAGAGCAGATGTAGTTAACTCACATTCCCATTCATGAGGAAAAGCTTACCTGATAGTGAGTATATTTATCAAATCTTAAAAAAAAAAACATGAAATTTTCATTTAGATTGCAAGGGCTATTATTGTTTTATTTTAACTAGATCTGTAGACTATTCTTAATATTAAAACTGCCAATAATAACACATTTACTTTTATTTAAATTATAGAGATTATTTAGTAAAAATATTACCTAAACGATAGCTATATTTTTGAGCTTATATATGGGTTTTTATTACAAAATACAAAGATCACCTTCGATTCCTGCTTACAAATGATTATCTAGTACAATTTATGCTTTACATAGTGTGAAACTGGTTTACCACTATCCATGGCATTAATTACAAATCATGTTTTCTAGTGAATTTGAATATTCTTTTAACAAAAGAAAATGAATCCATATGGTGTGTAACTTTTTTATTTTAAAATATTTACCCCGGCATGGTGGTCCACATCTGTAATCCCAGAATTTTGGGAGTCTAGGTGAGTGGATCTCCTGACATAGGAATTCAAGACCAACCTGGCCAACATGGTGAAACCTCATCTCTACTAAGAATACAAAAATTAGCCAGGCGTGGTGGCAGGCACCTGTAATCCCAGCTACTCTGGAGGGTGGGGCAGTTGAATCCATGAATCTGGGAGGCAGAGGTCGCAGGGAGCCAAGATTGTGCCACTGCACTCCAGCCTGGACAACAGAACGAGGCTCCATCTCAAAAACAAAAACAAAACAAAACAAAAAAAAAGAGACATTTAATAGAAATTAACTATAGCCGTCCATGGTACCTTGGGCACAACTGGAAATTACATTAACACTTTCAGGCTGATAATATCCTTAAAGAATAATTTTCTGCAATTAAAATTGTCCCTAAGTATTGTTTTTAAATAGTAAAGTTAGTTAAGAGTAAAAGTCCATATATCATTAAAACAAATTGCATTTAAAATGAATAAAAATATAACGTTATAATTTTTTTGAGGAAAGTAAATTGGCTATGCATTTTTACTTTGTAAAGCTAGGCTTCAGTAGCTATAGCTTTTCTTCATAACACTTATTTCCATTTTAAATTATACATTTATCTGTGTGATTATTTGATTAACGTCAGTCTGTCTCATTACGGGGAAAACTTCATGAGAGATAAGAGCATATTTGTATTGTTCTCTATGTGTTCCTCAAATTTCTCTGCCTGGCACATGGAATTAGTTTAATATATTTACTGAATAAATGAAAATAAATGAATAACAGAATCTAAAAGACTGACTCTCATGAAATTATTTTTACATGACCAGGAACTGGACCAATAGAAACAAATATAAAACATAACAGATGACCGTATGAGTTTAATGACAATATGATGCAAAATTACATGTGCAACCTTATGCTTTAGCATAGTGTGATAGTATACAATTTCAAGTAAGATGGCTGGATGAATAGATAGATGATTCGATATACAAATATTGATATGTTCTGAATTTAACTTTTCTAATTTCAAAGGTGAATGTGAAATCAGAATTATCTGCTTTCTAATCTTTCTGTAATAATAATTACTAGTAATTTATAATAGAAATATGTATTGTCTTAATGAGATTTTGCTTTATAAATATAATCGTAATCATTTTTTATAAGATTTCAAAATGTATTGATAATACATAGCTTAGAGCAAAGTGAGGCTGTGACAAATCTTCTATTTTCCCACACACCTGATAAAGCTTAACATATGCAATTGGGACAAAGTTTGAAGACTAGAAAGCTATTAAAACTAAAAAAAATAATAATAAAATTGTCATATAAACATAATTGTTCTGGATAGCCTTTGAAGTGTAACTGTTTTTCAGTAATTAAAAAGTTACATTATGTTCCGATAAGACCCAACATTTTATATAATTATATAATTATATGGTTTACAAACAGATTTTTGATAACATATATAGATATAATTTACATTACTACATGCCTTATGAATTCATTAAGCTAAATTGTTGAGATCAATAGATAGACATTTTCTACTTTTTTTCTGAATCTATAGTACTTTCTTCATTAATTTTTACAGAGTGTTTTCTAATAGTTTTATCAGAGATCATAGCATATCTGTATAATATAATCAAGTGGTACACCATGATGTTTTGCATGTGTATCAAATCTTTTGGTTGACTATCATAAATTGTCATAAATTATTTTTATTTGTTGCATTAGTTATATGAGCACTTAGAAAAGATTTCTTCTCATAAATATATGTATTAATCTTCTTGGGCTGCCATAACTGAATACCAAGGACTGGGTGACTTAAACAGAAGAAACTCATATGCTCACAATTCTGGGTTTTATAGGTCCAATATCAAGATGCTGGAAAATGTGGTTTCTGGTGAATCTTCTCTTTCTGGCTTGCTGATGACCTCCTCTCTCTATGTCCTGACATGGCCTTTCCTTTGGCACACAAGTGAAGGGAGAGACAGAAAGAGAGAAACAGGGAGAGAGCAAGCTCTTGTCCTTCCTCATCTTGTAAAGACTTTGGTATTATTGGTTTAGGGCTTCAATCTCAGGACCTCATTTAACCTAATCATCTCCTTAATGTCTCTGTCTACAAATAAACTCATATTGGAGGTTAAGGCTTCAAGCTATGAAGCTTGAGGGAGAAACGATTCAGTCCATAAGATTGGAAATGTGTGTGTATGGTTTTTTTTGTTTGTTTGTATTTTTTTAAAACTGTTGTTTATGTAATTTTGTTGTGGCTGTTTGAGTGTATAAGCTACAGCCACCTAGGTACAGCCATTGACCTATGAAAAATATTATGTACAAAGTGTTTTTCATAGTAGACAACAAGCTTGTATAATTTTAACTAGTTTGAATATATTTTTTCTAAATATTGAATTACTCTTTAAAGGTTTTATTTTGCTGATTTCATGACTAATAACTTTTCAATGTGAAAATATGAACACAATCTCCCTTTGCATTTAGCTAAAGCATTGTGATGGTAATAATATCAGAAAATACAATCATCAGCTCTTTTAAAGTCATTTCAGCATTTCTCATTAAATGGGATAGTACAATGTATTTCTAAATCTATTCAGTTATTAATAGATCAACTGCAGTTTTTCCTCTGCTGCGAGGCAAAGAGGAATCGCAGAACTTTAACAATACTTCTAGTGTGACACGTGATTAAAATAATCAATACAACTTCTAACTCTGTATTTTCACATTAAATGAAATGCTGAAAGTTTCGATTCTTGGATTATCTTTTGCCAGTAATTGTGCCACGCCGTATACTGATAATTTTCTACCATTGAAAATAAATATTACCAGTTAAAGCAGCTTCAAATTTCACACAGAGCTGCTTGACTGTGGTTGTTTACTGGGTGCCACAGGATGCCACAATGTCTATCTCTTATAATTCTGTCTTATTAATGTTATGATGCTTATCATTTAAGTCAATATATTATGGTTTCTGGCAGTTGGAACTGGCTTGTGCATCTGTTTTGTTTTTGTTTCTCTGACTAGGTTTTTCTTATGCCAATACAATAGAAGCATTTGTAATTTTATCAGATATTTTATTAATATACTAATCATATCCTATACACTGTGTAGAATTATACAAATAAAACTTATTTAGTTTTATGCTATATTTTACATCATATTCAATCAATCCTTTGATAATGACAGGATTAAAACACAAGTCAAATATTATTATAAAAGTCTTACAGTTGGAATGGACTTTAAATGTCATTTATTGAGATATTTTATCCCTTGCACTATAACAAACACCCATAGTAAGACATGAAGAAATAAATAATAAACTAGAAATCAAGTGACTTGAATTTTAATTTCTTCTCTACCACAGATTAAGAGTAAGAATTTGAGCAAAACTGTTAATCTCATTGAACCTCAGTAACCTCATTTATCATTGGCATTACCTAGTTTTCAGAATCTTATCTGCAAATTCTGTGGGCATGATCTCTCTCTGTTCATCCAATCAGTGATGTACTGTTGAAACAGCAGGGCACGGATTCAAGAGTAGCCTGTCTTTCCTTCACTTTTCCACTTTAGCCTAATTTTGAATAATTTATTCAACTTTCTTAGCCCAGGGTCATCATTTATCAAATTTGAATAACCCCACAAAATCTATGTCAATTTATTTTGAATCTTTACCAAATGATCCTTAAAACAATGTGTATCAATGTACTTTATTCACTGTGATGTGCTATGTAAATTCAAAATATTATTAAAACAAAGCCATCATCTCAGCTATGTACATGAACTTATTATGCCCTAATGTACTTTTGGTCATAAGTCTACTTTACTTTCAAACATAAATTATAGCTCACAAATAATAGTTTAGACGTTAATTTTGTTGTCATTCCAAATATTCATTTTATAAAAATAAACTTTCTATATGCTGCCATTTCTTACCAAATATGCACATACTTAAATTAGTTTCATATTTTAATTTAGGAGTAATTGCCAAATCACTTAAAAGATTGAGAAATCTGGCCACTAAATATGCACACAAATCTTTATTGCTCTTCAATGTTCCTGTGGCCTGTGCACCTAAGTGAATTCTTTCACTAATTTATTTAATATGATTTTTTGCAACTTAATTGTAGATCCTTAATAATATAATTAATATGTTCTTTGCTGACTACTTCAAATTATTTTAATCTTTGTTGATTTAAATTATAAATTTCTCAGATGAATTGGAAATTAGAGTATAACTAAAATTTTGTTTTCTTTAGTAGGTCTGAACAGATAAAACATAGAGTTAAACTTGATGTAATCCTTCTGGGAGTGCTAATTATTTTTTTAAATAGTCAAAGACAATATCCAATTGAATTTTTACAATTTCATACTTTATCTTAGCCAATTATTAAGCTCTTAGAGTCTTTCTTTGTAAAGTTGGTATAGCAATTTCTCATTGTGGTGGCCCTTTAAAACAATGTCTATAGAGAAACTAATATGGTAACTACATAATACACTGTAAGAGAGAATGAATACCTCATATACTTAGACAGCTAAATTGATTAATCTAGATAAATATATATTTTTAAAAATCTTCCTGAAGACATTGATTCTGATTTTCTAGTTTTCTATATTTAATGCAGAAATATGACTGTTATCTTTACAAAAATTATGGCAGCAAGATTTTTAAGACTGTTCAAAAGTTTGACAAGAATAAAACAATATATAAATGACCTAAAAATAATTACCTTTTAAACAGAAACTACAAAATATAGACTTATAAACACATATGTTGTGAATTAATATTACATTTATCCTATAGGGATTTTTCATTTTAAATTTTCAATACATACTCAAAAGCATGTTAAACACACATTTTTACATTACAATGTAAGTGAGAATATAAAGCATAAAAATAAAAGCATATTCATATATTCAATTATTTGAGATAATATATAAAAATATTCTCGTATTCAATGGATATTATCTTTTGTCAAACCTGTGTTAAATACTAGAAAGTTATCAGTAACCTTGATAGAGACATAGAAAGCCACTTGCAGCGTAAAATGATTTCTGCATTTTTTTTCTAGAAGCTGCAAATACACCATGTTATCAGTATATAAATGAGCAGTGTGGTTAATAGAAGTATTTATTCCAGATGCATCCTCTGCTCTCTGCCACAGCTGTATATTCTCTGTAGATGGAGTATACTTCTCTGCCTTATAGACATTAAGTTTGTACAGAGAGTTCTTTGTCCATTAGAATGTAGGCATAAGTGTCTGAGCACCACTTTCTAAACACGTCTTAAGAGGCCTAGAGAGTTCCACCAATTCTCTTTATCTCCTGCCATCCATTATGAAAAGACAATATCATAAGGATTCACTGACTCTTTAACATAGGTCAACAAACGAGACAGGTAAAGTATTGAACATAAACTATGGTCTGTAGTCTGAAGACAGGGTGAGTTTACCCCACAGGGCACATTAAAGCTTCATGTAACTCCCAGACTAGTAAGCAAGAAGCAATAAGCTTACTGAAATCACCTGATTTGGGGGTTGTTAATTATACAACATTATCACTAAATAATCTCATACAAATATTATTTTGTAAGTTGAGAACATGACAAGAGAGATGATTCTTGAATAATCTGACTTTTAGCGAACTCATAGGTCAGCATTGTAATAGTAGAATCACGATTGATTATGGCAGTAGTTCTCAATGTGACTGCATAATAAAATTAACCAATTAACTAGGGTGCTTTAAAATAAATCTATGTTTCACAACCATCCTCATAAGTTTTGAGTTAATTGGCCTGAATGAGATTCAGATTTTATATTTGTTGCTGCTGGTGTTGGTGGTAACCCATATGCCTTTATTAGTCAAGCAGGATTGGGAATTGCTGGCCTATAATGTGTGCCCTCAGATCTACAGAGCTATAAATTCATTTTTATTAATGGATACTGAATTTGTTGGTAATGGTTTTTATCAGCCAAATTCATGAGAAATATATATATATAGACCATAATTTATTAATTTTCAATATAAAAAGTGTACACCAATTAGAATAGCTTTCTGCCTTTATAAGTACTATGGCCAATCCCTTTAATTCTTCTCTCACTGGCCCAGTTGTCACCTACCTGCTTGTCCCAACTCCAGGTAAGTGTTAAATTTTTGATTTCTCCATTTATGCAATTTAAACAATAATATTCTAATTAAATGTATTATTAATGCCAAATTATCTTGAATGGCTCTTTTAGTTTCATTGTGAATACATTAAAGGCCTAAGTGTAGTTTATTTTAACTATTTTTCAACTTTTGATGGGAAGGAAAAATAGGACCTCTGGAATTTTTGATGCCAGGTGTCTGTGAATCATTGGAAACTATGTTGGTCAGCATCTAGAGCCATAGATGTCTGAGCATAAGAATTCTAGAATAGAAAAGTTCCAAACATAATGGGAATCGTAGAATTTTCACTTGAATATTACATTCTTAATGAGCCTTACTTTACCCTGTTTAGCTAAAATTGTAAGCCTTTTCCTCCTTTTCTCCCTCTTCTTGCCTTATTTTTAAGTTAACACATACTTTTCCTCTTCTAACAAACATAATCAAAAACATTAAATATGCATTGTCTTTTGGTTTTCCTTTGCACCTCTAAAATGTAATGGCTTAACACAGCAACAATCACATTATATATCATGATACTAAGTGTTGACAAGAAAGTCATTCTTCTCTGTGTATTGTTGGCTAGAGCTCCAATCATGCAGAGGCTCAACCAGCTAAAACATTTAGGTGATTCCTTTGAAAAATTGGCAATTGTTGACAGCCAGTTGGATGCTCAGCTGAAGCTTTCCAGTGGAGTATCTCCGTAGTCTCCTATCTTGACTTCTCCTTTTAGATGAGGTTTTGAATCATTTGCTGATCTTATTGCTCCAGTATTAGAAATTAGACAATGTCATTTTCTCTGCATTATTTTAATTAAAGCAAGTCACAGGATGTTATGGTTTGGCTGTGTCCCCACCCAATTCTCATCTTGAATTGTAGCTCCCATAATCCCCACATGTCATGGGAGGGACCTGGTGGGAGGTAAATGAATTATGGAGGCAGATTTTTTTTTGTGCAGTTCTCATGATAATGAATAAGTCTCATGAGATTTGGTGATTTTATAAAGGGAAGTTCCCCTGCACACACTCTTGCCTGCCACCATGTAAGACATTCCTTTGCTCTTCCTTCATCTTCCACCATGATTGTGAGGCCTCCCCAGCCATGTGGAATTGTGAGCCCAGCAAACCTCTTTCCTTTATAAATAACCCAGTCTAAGATGTGTCTTATTAGTTCTGTGAGAATGAACTAATACACAGGGCATACTCATGTTCAAAGGACAGAGAATAATCTTCATCTCTTTATGAGAGTAGTGGCAGAGAATTTCCAGGAGTATTTAATTCATTTCATTTACTGATGATATTTCAATTTTTCTAGAATGTAAAATTTGAGAAAAAAAATGATCTTGCCTGTTTCATTCACTGTTGCCTTGGAATAAGAAATAAGAGATACTTAATGAATACTTTTTCAATTGATTTTTAACATATAAAATGAATCTGAACATTAATATTGAAATTACTATCTAATTTTCAGATTTATAATAATTCACTCTTACATTTAAGCCCCAAATAAGGTGACACTTTATATAATATAATCTGCAGATAGGAAAACCCACATATAGTAGGCAGACTTTGAGATACTACAGATAGCCACAATCTAACTGAAGTTTTGTCTTTGTATTATCAGTTAAAACAGTATACAAAAACAAGTTAATTGAATAAACAAGACTGGAGGAGCACTGGTTAATTTAATTGAGAAATTAAACAGTTCATGAAACAATAAAAAGTTCTGGAGTCACTGAGAGCATTATTAACATGCAAGTGTGAAATAAAACTAGCTGTAGATTTTCTTAAGCAAGTACATAAAATCTCAGAAAAGACTTTTAAAACTTGGATTTTTGAATATTTAAGTAAACCAAAATGATTATTATTTTTTATTTTTATAAATTGTTATACATTTCCCTGTGAAATGTATATAAGTAAAAAAAAATGAGTCTTTGGTTTGTGTAGTTATGATAGTCATCTTCTATAATTATGTAATGCCTAACTTTTGAGGTGTGTGTTGATAACTAGCCCAGAATTTAAATAAACATTTGACATTCATCATCTTATGAAATAGGACCATTGATTTATAAATGTATTCATAAAGCAAAGCTGCAAAAGTCATGATTGAATAATTTAAAAAGGTGTTTGTTCTCTCTTTATTGAATACCATATGCCATATATACACAATTCTCATGATTGCATACTTCAATTTTCATGAGAATGTAAATAAAAAGAAATAATGAAATATAATGGATCATTATATGTAACATTACTACTACTTGTCACAAGTGATGCTGTGTAAAATGAGGCCAACTTCCCCCCAAAAATGAGTCAATACATACAGTTCATATATAAAGGCAAAAAATTACATTTCCAAATTTTTAATAAGGTACAGGTACTTTTACATTGTGAATTCCTATAATTTTTTTTTTTAACTTTTAAGTTGAGGATACATGTATAGGTTTGCTACATAGTTAAACATGTGTCATGGGTTTTTGTGCAGCCTATTTCATTACCCAGGTATTAAGCCTGGTACTCATTAGCTATTTCTCCTGATCTTTTCCCTCATCCCATCTTCCACCCTTCAACAGGCCCCAATGAATGGTGATTCCCTCTGTGTGTCCATGTATTCTTATCATGTCGCTTCCATGTCTAACGGTGAATGGGCAATACTTGGCTTTCTGTTACTGCATTAGTTTGCTAAGGATAATGGCCTACAGCTACAGCCATGTCCCTTCAAATAACATAATCTCATTTTTTATGGCTGCAAAGGAAAGCCCTTTATATACTATTGGTGGAAGTGTGAATCAGTTCAACCATTGTGGAAGACAGTGTAGTGATTCCTCAAAGACCTCAAGACAGAAATACTATTTGACCTAGCAACACCATTACTGGGTGTATAACAAAGGAATATAAATCATTCTGTTATAAAGACACATGCATGCATGTGTTCACTGCAGCACTATTCACAATAGCAAAGACATGGACTCAACCTAAATGACCATTACAATAGACTATGTATTAGTTCCTCCTAATGCTGCTATGAAGAAATATTCATGACTGGGTAATTTATAAAGGAAAGAAGTTTAATTGATTCACTGTTCTGCAGAGATGGGGAGGTCTCAGAAAACTTAAAATCATTTCAAAAGTAGAAGGAAACATGTATTTACTCACATGGTGGCAGGAAGGAGCAGAATGAGAGCCAAGCAAAGGGGGAAGCCCCTTAAAATACCATCAGCTCTTGTGACAACTTACTATCTTGAGAATAGCATAGGAAACCACACCCATGATTCAATTACCTCCCACCAGGTCCCACCCACCACATGTGGGAATTATGGGAACTACAATTCAATGAGATTTGGGTCAGGCACAGCCAAACCATATAGGACTGTATAAAGAAAATGTGGTACATATACACCATGGAATACTATGCAGCCACAAAAATGGACATTTCCAATTTTTAATGCTTTATGCTTGGAAATATGCAAATAGTACTCAACAAATATCTAACATGTTGCTTCTAAAGAAACTGCAAAGAATAGCAATAGGTAATTGTATTAGTTTGTTTTCACAGTGCTATAAAGACCTACCTGCGACTGGGTAACTTATGAAGAAAAGAGGTTTAACTGATTTCACAGTTCTGCAAGGATAAGGAGACCTCAGGATACTTACAATCATGGCAGAAAGTGAAGGGGAAGCAAGGCATGTCTTAGATGGTGACAGTAGAGAGAGATCAAGGGGTGTAGTGCCAAACTTTTAAACCATCAACTCTCATGAGAACTCACTCACTAACATGAGAACAGCATGAGGAAAATCCACCCCCATGATCCAGTCACCTCCCATCAGGTCCCTCCCCTGACATGTGGAGATTAAAATTCCACATGAGATTTGGGTAGGGACACAGAGCTAAACCATTTCAGTAATTTTTTTAAACATTAATATTTGCTTTATTTTGCTGTTTTTCTTGATACATTGGAGTATGTGTATATGTGTGTGCACACGTACATATACATATGTATTTATGTGTATACTTATATCCAAATATATTTACATACAAACTAATCTATTGAGAGATCCAGCATATGAATACATACCTACCAAATAATACCTAATTAAATAATATTGAAAATATACTTATATTCCATTTTATCATAATTGTATAAATGTTTAGATCAGAGGTCATTTGATGAACATATTTTTAGAAATGTTATACCAAAATCACATTATTTTATGTGATGATATTTGTAATAAAAAAGCATACTAGATTTCATCAGAAATCTCCTAATGGTCAAAGTATTTAATTGTCCTTATACATCATATCCTTTATCTCATTAATCACATTGTTCAAAGACATGGGTTTTGTTATACTGAAAATAAAATTTATGTTACCTATGGGTTCATATATTTTATAAACATTCTCCAATTTTTAATTGCTAAGGAATTTCCTGGAGCTAATTTTTTAAATTCTTTATTATCTTTATGAAAACCCTATATACTTCATAAATGATTTATCTTAATAAACAAAAGTACCATTAGAGGATCACTAGTCCTAAAAACAAATTTATGTGAAAAAATTAATAAAAATTACAATAAATAGAGAACCATTTTGTTCTCTGTAAAATAATTTCTTTAAACAGAACAAAATAATTCAAAGTCCTTTGGGATATCTTAGAAAGTCTACTGAGAAAGATGAAGATGTGAAGTCTAACAGTGACAACTATCTAAAACATAATGAAATAAGTACTTTGGGGATAAGGGCAGACATGATTTACAGGTTTTTAAAAAAAATATATATATATATATAATTTAGTTAAAACCTGAATACATATTCTGTTCAGGATTGAAATGGGATTTATTTAGGGTGTCAGAGATATTTCTTAAATGTAGTTTGTGTTCAATAAGATTAATATCTAAATTTGTAAAAAATGCCATTTTAAGATGAAGATAACATGAATATTACAAATTATAACATTATTAACTTTGAAAAACAGCAACATTTGAATCTTTGTGCATGTAACTTTAGTATTGTCTCTAGTCCCGTAAATATTCACTGAGCATCTACAGTGTGAGGGACAGTTTCATTCTGTTATGCCAGTCACCAGATATGCAAGTACAGTACACGACAGACCCAGTCCCAATCTCTTAGGATTTAGAGTTCAATAAAATCTGCACAAATATATAAGCAATTAAAGTGACTTGGCGACCCAGAGGATAGATACTCAAGTCAAAGTGAATGGAAGAATTCATGATGACTTGCTAGAAGGATGCCTAAATTGAATATTCAAGAATGAGGTGAATTTAGCTAGATAAAGGCTCCAAAGTGACAGATATCATTATATGTCCATGGGGCTGGACTGTCAAGTGAGAAGAGTGGAGGAAAGAGAGAAAAATATGCAGTTATTGAACCATGGAGGACTTTGTAATTTGTGATAAAAGAAGTTTATATACTGATATGGTTTGACTCTGTGTTCCCACGCAAATCTCATCTTGTAGCTCCCATAATTCCCACATGTTGTGAGAGGGACCCAGTGAGAGATAACTGAATCATGGTGGTAGGTCTTTCCCATGCTATTCTTGTGATAGTGAATATGTCTCACAAGATCTAATGGTTTGATCAAAAGAAACCCATTTTGTCTAGCTCTCTTTCTCTCTCTTTGCCTGTTGCCACCCATGTAAGACATGACTTGCTCCTTTTTGCCTTCTGCCATGATTGTGAGGCCTCACCAGTGATGTGGAACAGTAAGTCCATTAATTATCTTTCTTTTGTACATTGCCCAGACTCAGGTACAGTATGTCTTTTTCAGCAGCATGAAAATAGACTAATACACATACTTAATCCAGAAACCAATTGGAAGTCATTTGTGTTTTTAAGCAAGAGATGGAGGTATTGGACCTCAATTTTAGTTGTTGTGCTGTTGTATGGAAAAATAGATCAAAAGAGTTCAGTACTTGAAACCATTGTAATATTACAGCTCAGAGATGATAGTGGCCTGAATTAGGCAAGTAACAATGGGGGTGAAAAGATACAGATTTATTTAAAAGCAGTTCAGTGCATGCAACTACTAGACTTATTAATATACTCAAATATGTCTCCTGTATATGCTAATTATAATTTATTAAAATATTCATAGGAAATGAGACATGTGGCCATATGGAGCAAGTATAACTTCTTTCATATATAAGACTAATCAAAATTATTTTTATTTTTTTTACCTGCTAGAGGAGCCTTATTTGAGATTATAATTAATCAGTTCTTCACAGTTACTTAAAGACAAGAAATCTGAAAAAACTTAAATGTTATAGCTAAGTACAGCTATATCATAATTATAGTAGAAGCTGTTATTTTCTGTTAATGAGCATGTATTTATTACCAGATGAGAAAGTCTCCTTAGAGAAGTCAATGATACCTCTGTTGAGATAAAAATTAAAGCTTAAAAGTGCCACTGCTTATGTTATTGATCTAGCATTCTAAGTAAAATGAATCAAAGTGGAAAATGAACAACTTTGGAAGCTTAATATAGAAACAAATATGCTATTTCTCCTCCCCCTCCATATGGTGATTTCTTCATGGATTTAACTTTCTTAAGTACTTTATTTTAGTAACATGAAGAAGAATATAAAAATGTCTTATTTTCCTTAAAAGAGAGATAAGAAAGAGATGCCATTTTGCCTCTGAAATCTGTAAAACATTGTGTTATCCGCACACCATATTAAACTCTGCAGTTTCTCTATCAGATTTCTGTAAAATATTTTATCTGCACACCTAAGAGTATGCCTTTTTAAAATCTATTTCATTCCTTTATGCATATACTTACTTATCTAACATTTCTACAGGCATAATAGTGGGCAAAGAAGAAACATATTTCTTCTCTCATGTGGTTTCTTTTGTCAAGAAGAAAGTAGCTCCTGAGGACAGGGATTTTTAAGAAGTGAATTTTGTCTTCCTCCAACTCATTTGCAGTTTGTATATATGGTCTTTCCTGGTGAATTTTTAAAATAATGTCTTTTGCTGAGATTTTGGTGAAGTTAATTTCTTTTTCTTTTTTTTTTTAATTTGTCAATTCCATTGTTATATTTTCCCTAAAATTATGAACAGCTTTTTGTTTTTTACTGAATTATAAATAAATTGTTTTCATATATCTACATGATATCATATAATCACTCTCTGGCTGTTTTTAACATCGTGAATTTACCATGGAGTTTAAGGATGTCTGGGCTCTCTGTGCTCTGTGTTATCTGCGTTATCTGAGGTTGTCTGAGGAAGAAGAGAGGCTTTTGTGTCTGATGTCTATAGGCCTGTCCTGGCAGAGCAGGGCTTCTCACTGGCTAAGCCGAGTGTGTCTGGTTTATGTGGGATCAGAATGTGCCGTTGGCCATACAATATATTGAGCCATACTACAGTGTCCATGGGTTTCCAGTGATAAGACAGTACCTAAGAATGTGAAGCATTATGTTCGAAGAGACTATTCTGCAATCACAAAAGAAAGTGTCTTCTGTAAAAAGCAAAATATATCTTATCGTGCACCTGAATCAGCTTCATGAAGAAGGAAGTTAGATGAAACTCTACTTATTTGTAAGAATATGTTATAATTTCTATTTTATGGAGAAGAAATAAAAGAACTTTTTTTTTTTTAACAGCTTCCCTGGGCACTCACAGGTGTTTGGCTTATTTACCATAAAGACAGAAAAGAAAGTAGAAAAGTTGACTATTAATAAAAATTATAATGAGGAAATTATTTTAATAAGCTTAATTGGATGATAAGGTCCTAGTAGGAGTGAATCTATTTACTTTATGTTAAATTTTTTTGTTGTATTTATTTTCATTTCTGTATACAATTTTACAATTATGTAATTTATCTTGATAAATATTCCAAAATAGAAAGAAATTATTTATTATTAAAACCCTTGGAGTCTCTGTATGCAAGCTACATATATACATATTTTTAAATATCTCTATTTGAAGATATTCTTCTGTCTTACTGACTCAACCAATGGATGAAAAGATCACTTGGAAAACTAGATCATCTTGTGTTCAGTCTGTATTTTAAAAGACAATTTTTTTCTAAAGAATATAATTTCTTAAACTGAAAAAGAGTAAAATAATAAATTTTTTGAACCAGCACATATAACATGTAACTACATATCTTAGACCTACTTTTGGCTGAACACATCAAAATGCATTAAGAAATAATGTGTGGCAATGGAATTTCCCAATGAAATGTATCAGCTAGACAAGTGAGGTAGGAAAAGCTCAGACTTTAGTCTAGGGGGGTGGGGCTAGGCTCCCTTTCTGAAACCCTCAGAATTCTGAATGATTTTATCCTCACTGTCAGTGAGACCGTGTATAAGTCCGTCAAGTTTCCTGCTTATAAGTCTATTTTCTCAGGTGTTAAAATTAGGAAAATCATGTGTGGATGGTTTTTTTTTAAATTAAATTAATGCTTTTAAGTGAAGCATCTGACTTTGCTTCTGGCACCAAAATATGTTAAATCGTCTTTTTTCGATTGGAAATCCTCTAGAATAAGAACAGCTTTTCTCAGTCATTTGATTTATCAGAAAATTAAATTATACATGAATGGTCAATTATAATTTTATGTCTTTGAATTAAAAACCGACAATTTTTCTGTACAGACCTATTAGCTACAAAATACTTTCTTCAACGATTGTATTTTTAGTCATAAGATACATTCAATTTTTGAAAGATTATTGAAAGCTTAGGCGTGATAAAGACCAAGAAAGACACTGTAAAGATTATCTTAAATCCTAATGCATGATAAAAATAAATCAGTAAGCAAATAAATAGTAAGCTATATGTAATCTCACAAAGTTTAAGTTTTTTCAATAATAATAATTTTTGCTATATCACATTTTTCTCCTAAAAGATAAAAACCCATTACTTATCCTCACATTCAGGAATATTCATCACTTGTTCAACTTTTATTATTTTATCATTCAATTTTTAATCCTCATATCTGTTCTCTTATCCAATGTCACTATAACTAATAGACATTTCTGTGACTTTTGCCTGGTTTTGCCTGTATACCTTTAGAACTTTGTTCACATGCTCCCTGTGAGTGATGTTCCCAATGTCTTTCAAGACTGTGGTGGTTTTAAAACATGGCCCCAGACACGTTGGTACTCCTCCTATTGACAAGTGAGGCTTATGTCCCCTCCTATAGTATATAATCAGACTTATGACTGCTGTCAAGTCCTTTAAATTCAGCAAATGTGATTCTGTGATTTCCAAAGTCTGTCATGAAAAGTCATGACACTTCTAACTGATTCTCTTGAACCCTTTACTGGTGGCACACTCTCTATTGAGATGCTCTTTTTCAAACCTATATGCCTAGATGTGAGGAATCCAACACTTGTGGAGGAGCCCTGTGTCATAGTTCAGGTCAACAATTCCAGTGGAACAAACCTTTCAAGCCATTCCATTCCATGCACCTGACATATGAGTTGATGAGGTCTCCAGGTGATTGCAGCTCCAGGGAAAAGTACTTAGCCAAAGTCTTTGTCCTCTTAGCCATTGCTTTAGACACCAAGGATCAGAGACAAGCTACACCTTCTGGACCACTTTCTCAAGATATGGGCATCTACTCTATTGGGGGATAGTTCTCCCAAATATTTTCATGTTTCTGTAGGCTCCAGGTCTTGTGAGCAAAGGGCACTGAAACAATGTTTACATAATAAATGGCTTTGGAAGCTATTGAGAGTCTCAAAAACTAGAAACTTCTTGAGAAATATAAAGATGTAATGCCTTTCTTTTTCCTTCCTGGAAACACTTATTTATATTCCAGGCCCAGGGACACCCTTCTCATCCCCACCTTACCTCAAGCATATGTGCTTAATGAGTAATCTCTGTTTTTTAGAAGGGAAGATAAGCAGGTGTATCAGCAGTCCTTACGTAAGTTCTGAATCTTATAATTTTGGAATTTCTTCCTTGTGACACAAACCCACTTCATGTAGAGGTAACATCTGGCTATCATTATGTTGCTCTGTGGCAATTGGGGCTTTGGCTGCTGCATTTTACGATAAATAAAGTATCTATTTCTGTGATCCAGAAAGCCTGTGACTCTGTGCCTCCTGGCAACGCGTGCATGCATGCACACACACACACACACACACACACACACACACACACAAACACACACACACACAGAGGCAGGCTTATTTGCAAATAGGTGTAGTGAGTATGTGAAATCTGGGGACTGATGAAGGAAAAATATATGACCATGAAGTGACAATAGCACAATGAACTTTCTTTGGGTAGCCCTTTGGCAGGTTTTGGGAAGTGGAGACCTCCCTCAAGATGAGACCTTCAAAAGATACAGCACAGGGGCCACTATTGTGAAATACAGGAAGGCAAAACCACTCCTGGAAATGAGGAAAATCAGAGAAGGGGCTTACAAGTCTACATGATGTGCCTGAGCAGCATGATAAGGAGTTCCTATGTCAGAGAACTTTGAAGAGCAGCACCATTTTAGGGTCATTTATAGCACTGGGGTTTATCTTATGTATGGTGATACAGTTTGGTTGTGCTCCCACTCAAATCTCATTTTGAATTGTAGCTTATGTCCTGGGAGGGACAGGGTGGGAGGTGATTGAATCATGGGGGTGGGTTTCTCCATGCTGTTCTCATGATAGCGGATAACTCTCAAGAGATCTGATGGTTTTATAAAGAGTTGTTCCTCTGCCACACATTCTCTTGCCTGTTGCCATGGAAGATGTGACTTTGTGTCCCCTCCACCTTCCATCATTATTGTGAAGCCTCGCCAGCCCTGTGGAACTGTGAGTTCATAAAACCTCTTTTTCTTTATAAATTACTCAGTCTCAGGTATTTCTTCATAGCACTATGAAAATGGACTAATACATATGGCTGGTAGGTCTTGGGCACAGTTTCATAGGGTATGAAAAGTAGAGAGGTTCAAAATGCTAAAGATCTGCTTATCTGGGCTTTATTTTAAAAATTGTTTCTGGCTCACATTTGTAATCCCAACATTTTGGGAGGCTCAGGTGGGCAGATCACTTGAGCTTAGGAGTTCAAGACCAGCCTGGGCAACATGGTGAAACCCCATCTCTACCAAATATATATATATGTATGTATATATATATATATATATATACACAAAAATTAGTTGGGCATGGTAGCACATGCCTGTAATCCCAGCTACTTGGGAGACTGAGGTGGGAGGATCGCTTGAGCCTGGGAGGTGGATGTTGCAGGGAGCCATAATCATGCTAGCACTCCAGCCTGGACAACAAAGTGAGACACTGTTTTAAAAAAACAATTGTTTGTAAAAAAAATTAAGTTTGGCACTGGTAGGCTTTTTATCTAATGGGTCCCAGCCTGCTGATCAATGTACAGGGATCATCTTTGGCTTCTTAATATCACAATTGGGTAAGATCTCCGATCTTTCATAGTTTCTGATTTAACAAGCCCTTGAAACGAATCTGGGTAAACATGTGGCTGCTTTGACAAATTGATAACAGCAGAGTGGAGTTATATGGTTTCTGATAACTGGGCTATAAAATGCCGCATAGTTTGTCTCCTAGTCTCTGTGAAGACTTGTTCTGCAGACTCTCCTGCTCAGGATCTATCTCAGAAACCAAACATTAGACTGTAAGAAGCTCACATCCAATGGAGAAGCCATGTGTAGGCACTCTGAGTGACTCTAAGCAGCAACATGTGAGGAATGTAGCCCCAGATGATCTACCCATGGCTATATGAGTTTTCCAAGGAGGGGCCTCAAATCTCATGTAATGTGGAGCAAAGATAAGGCATCCCCACTGCACCTTGTCTGAATTCTTGCTTCACAGAATCTATGAGCATTATAAAATGGTTGTTTTATTAATCTACCAGCATTGAGGTGCTGTGTTATGCAGCAATAGATAACTGGAAAAAATAAAGATCAAATCCTATCCCTTTCTTAAAACTTTGCATAAGAATTTTCTCCATGTGGGTTTTCCTTGATTTTTAAACCTTTAAAGCATCTAAATATAATTTCAACAACCACTGCCCATTGTTGTCATTGCTATTCTATGTGTGAGAAATGACAAATATCTCCATTTATATGTTCTTAGAGAGCAGACTGTATCAGAGTTTCTTTTTTTTCACTGTATTAATACCAAATAATTTTAACACTTTGATAGAGTAATTCAAATGAAAGAATTCAATAAACCATTGAAAATGCTACATAGAAAATGGAATTAGAAAGATTAAGAGTATACATAAAAATGTGACCTAAATTAACCTTTAGTAATTGAGCAAGTCACTGCATTAAATAATACGGATATATTTTGATAGCATAAATGAAGTTCGTTAAAACACATCAATAGTAAATAACGAATACAGAAGAATGAATTAAGGCCTGGGATGATTTTAAATATTGCTTCCGTTTCATGGTACATATCCATTATAGGGTTTGAAATTATATCTCGGTAGGTTTTGAAAACACAATTATTTGAACAAAATGCTGTGTTTCGCAGCCACATATTTAAACTCCAAATTTATCTTTTTAATTTTACCAGTATATATATAGATATAGAAAATATTCTAATGCTTCAATTATTTGTTACTTGACTTGCACTTAAAATAAGTACTATTTTTATTATTTAACAAAATTTTGAAATTTAGAGATTTAATGAGGACAAATGGTAACATTACTAATTTTTAGAAAAAAAAGTCAAATAATTGGTGTAATATTTCAATATAGTAGCAGTATTTAGGAAATAAAATGATTTTATTAGCTCTCTATTATTTTGCAATAGACTCTTTTTGCATCCATTCTAATTTTTTTTTTTTCTATTTGATTTGTTACTTTCTCCCATATCTACTAGCACTCTGAAATTGTCTTTTTTTCTATGTGGACAATTAAAGAAAAAGGTATTAATTGGACTACTCAAATAAATCTCCTTTGAACTCACATTATATTAAATGGTGGCTCTTTTGAATAGGCCATCCCTTTGAATTCAAAAGGGAGTGCACATAAATTAAGTCTTGTTCATTTAGACTCTATTGACCTGATTCTTCTATAATGTAGTTTTGTAAACACACAACTGTTGTTTATCATGAAAGACTAAAAGTGTATTATAATAGGAATCTGCCAGTAATTTATTTGCTCCTTAACCACCTGCTTCCTACAGGACCATTTTTTCTCATGATATAATATTCTTTTATTATAAAAATAAAGTCTATATAAAAGAACATTATCTGAGGTTTTGAAAAGCATTTTGGTTTTACTGTGATACATATTCTCAATAAGCACTTTTGTATCATGTTGGTAGTTACCTAGTAAGTAGAGACTATTGTTTTTGAAAACGTTCTATTCTAAAAAATGTTTTAATTATATAACAAAATGACTATCTTGACGGATTGGAAAGGTCATTTATTATTCTTATTATTCCTGATAATAAGAATATTATCACACAGTCTTTAAAAAACAGTTTTCTCAACTTTTCTTCATTAAAAAAATTTTATCATAAACAAATATTAATAATTTTATTAATTTTAATGAGTAGCATCTATTGTTAAAACTCACATGTAAATGATTATTTTTAAAGGACTTGTCTCGTAGCTATAATCAAAATTACTTATGAAGTTTAGTTTATCTTTAAGATTTAATAATGCAAAATAACCTAATAGGTAGATTGTATACACACTTAGGATACCAATAAATAAAAGGATCAAAAATAAGAGGAAAATCATTTTTTTCAGGGGTAAAAGAGTTTAAAATTTTAAAATCATGAGAATATTGTTTTAGGCACTGGTAAAACCTACAAAAAGTAAGCCTGTCCATTTTAAAATTCCAACAAATATAATGTTTGCATCATTTACTTCTTGCTTGCCTGACAGGGAAATTATATATTGCCAGACAGAATTTCAAGGACAACTCTGGAGTTCTTTTACAGCAGCACTGTTTACAATAGCAAAGACTTGGAACCAACCCAAATGCCCACCCATCAATGATAGACAAGATAAAGAAAATGTGGCACATATACATCATGGAATACTATACAGCCATAAAAATGGATGAGTTCATGTCCTTTGCAGAGACATGGATAAGGCTGAAAACCATCAGTCTCAGCAAACTGACACAAGAAGAGTAAACCATACACCACATGTTCTCACTCGTAAGTGGGTGTTGAACAATGAAAACACATGGACACAGGGAGAGGAACATCACACACCAGGGCTTGTCAGGGGGTGTTGGGTTAGGGGACAAACAGCAGGGGGTAGGGGAATTGGGGAGGGCTAATCTAATGTAGATGACGGGGGGGATGGATGCAGCAAACCATCATGGCATGTTTATACCCATGTAACAAACCTGCACCATCTGCGCATGTACCCTAGAACTTAAAGTATAATTTTAAAAAGTTGAAATACACTGAAAAAAGCAACTATATAAATCAAAGTTATTTATAACCTTAAAATTTAGAAATTCAAACAATTGAATGGAAAGTCAAATAACTAAATCTAGATTATATTATTTTCTACCCGAATCTGTAATTTGACATGTGGAAGTGAGTGTGGAGACCAGAAAGTTTCATTGATAAGTGATAAAAGTACTCATTACCATATATAAAAATGTGAGACAACATGTAAGAATGATGGTGTCAGTTTTTGAATGTTGCTGCTCTTTACGAAGATGGCCCAGAAATGCCATCTGGATACTGAAATTGATACAATTGATGCAATCCACTGATCTTATTCAGATTTCAACACTTTATTTTAGCCTATATTCATTTGGATGTATGTTTTTTACTTTTATACACTTTTATCATATCTGCATTTCATGTGTCTACCACTGTAGCCAAAATACTGAACAGTTTCATCACCCAAAAGATCCTTTATGTTTCTCTCGTATGACTATAACCACTCCCTCATGCCCCTGGCTATGTCTTTAAGCCCTGGCAATCACTAGTCTCTTCTCCACTTCTAAAATTTTGTCAGCAGCTGACATCTGTAATACTAGCACTTTCGGAGGCTGAGGCAGGAGTCGTCCCTAGAGTTTTACCCAAGTTGTTGCCTGTATGCACAGTTTGTTCTTTTTATTGTGAGTTGTTTTCCATGGTATCTATGTACTAAAATTTCTTTAACCATTTACATTTGATGGGATAACTGGGCTGATTCTAGTTTGGGGATGTTATAAATAATAATGAAACATTCTATAAATATGTACAAATTTTTGTGCCAACAGAAGTTTTCATTTCTTGGGGTTAATAAATTCCAAGGGGTATAATTATTAAGTCATATGGTAGTTACATGTTAGTTTCATAAGAAACTGCCAAACTGATATCCACAGTGGCTATATTATTTTATATTCCCACTGGCAATGTATGAGTGATCCCATTTTTTCACATCCTTGCCAGAAGTCAATATTGTCTGTGTCATTTTGCTTTCTAGCCAATCAAATAAGTGTGTGGAAATTTTTTGTTTATAAGATAGTCTCTTTTTTAAAGCAGAGTGGAACTGAAAACCAAGACATATATTATTCATGTTAATATGTCTAGTGCCTAGCTGTGAAAAACAAGTAATTCAAAATCTAAACTGTTAGAACTCCTAATTATTTTGAGCCTAAATGAATATGATTATGGGGCCTGAGTCACATGCTAGGCAGCTATAATCTAAGCAGCTGCAATCTTTGTTTCTCTGATTATAGATTAGCCTTCTTCCTTACCTACATTATTTTCTAAAATGTTGCAAATGACTAAAGGTCACCAGGGAAGGCTCCTTCTCTCTTCATTGTTGATCCTCATTATAGATTAACTTCCCTCTTGCCTTTCTCCCACAAAGACTTCATGGCTATCACATTGTCTTAAGATAGAATGTTAAATACACTCTTAAAATTGAAAGGAAATGAAAACCAGCCACAAGGAAAACAAGCTGTAAGGAAAGGGAACAAATGGCAACTAAAATGTAACTCATAATATTAGTGCCTCATATAGAAAATTTTATAATCCTACTAAACTTTGTTTTCTGCCTATATAAGCAAAAACTTATTTAACTTTAGAGTGCTGACCCCTTTATCTGGAGTCTTTGTCTCCCAGATGATCATTCCCAGCTTTTTGATTGAATAAACTCTTTAAATTGGATTCTGATCCTGTTGATTATTTTAGGCTAACAATATAATCTAGCATATAGTAGGCGCACAATAAATATTTGTTGAATGAATAAATAATGTGACTTTTTCTTATAAATAATGTTCTGTTAGGATTAATCTTCCTTCTATGCTCTTTAAATTGCAAGAATTTAAAAAATGCTATTACATCCAGATATGTGAATTAGTCTTTGTATACAGCAACACAAAATTGCTACAGTGTAATTTTCTTATATTTGAAGAATTGTCTTTACATGAAAATTAGACAAAAAATGTTTCTTGTTCATTCACTCATTAAATAAATGTTTATTAATCAATAATTTGTGCCTGGGACCATGTCTGGCCCTGAGAATTGCACATTCAAGATTAAAATTCTCCATTTTCATAGAAATATCTTGGTGGTAAAGTCATAAAATTAGCAAGATTTGTATATACATACACACACACATACATAAAATGCATGTGACTATAAATATATATTTTATAAAATTTAAATAAATTATCTATACATGTATTTATATGTATGTATTTGTAGAAAATTTCATATACTAGTAAGTGGTATGTAGACAAGATAAATGGGAAAGAAATATATTCACTAGGAATACATTCATCTGAAAGCGGCAGAAACATTTAACAAGAGTGGATTAAAATACAAATTTCCTCAAGTTAGGTATTGGTGGCATTCGCTAAAAGTTCAAGATGCCATCTCTTATGGCTTTACAATTCTCTTGGCATTCTAATAGTGGTCAAAGATTACCATTGTACCTCTTCAGGTCAGAATTACCTGCAGAAAAAAGAGAAATTAGTAGCTGTATCAGAAAAGCTAAATACTTTGGCTAGAACAGGTTTAAATGGCTCTGAGTAAAAACAGAAGTCTCTGTTTCTCCTCAAAGGAAATTACTGCATTACCACCACCACTCCCACTGCCACCACCTCCACCACCATAAAGTATACATTGAGCAGTACGTACTGCACATATTTAATAAAAAATTGCACCCACAAAGAATTGAATTCAGAAAGTTTAGTGAAGGACCTAGAACAGCTAAATGACAAATGCTAGATTACTTCATCCCAGTCTGCCAGCAGTGGGCCTCCAGAACCCTGCAGGCTGTTTTCCAGATCATACGTACGAATCAGGGTTAAAATATATGCTATCCCTCCAGAAAAGCTAATTTCATATAATTTGAATCTGAAAATGTCAAAATAAAATGAACCAAGCCACTGCAGAGTCACATTGGACTCTGCTATACATGGGAAAAAGAGCCCTCAATTTTGTGAAAACACTGATATTTGGGGGTTAGTTTGTATAACAGCTTACTGGTGAATAATAATGTTACGTATTCAATAGAATTGTGAGAATTACTTAAGTTAATAATTATACTTAGAAGAGATATGCAACACATGCAAGTCTCTATATATGCACTTGTTTATTTACAAAGTCAAAGTAAATACATTAAATGTGTCCTAATTAAATGTATTATGTTCTTCTCAAAATCTGTTTTTCTTGGCACCTGTATTTCATGCTAATTGTATCATCAATTTTATTTCCAACCGATTTCTTACATACTCTTCTTACCCACCTCACCCTCAAATTCCTAGAACTTTATCAATGGCAGATATTACCACTCTTGGCACCACTGACATTTAGGATTATGTTATTTATTTGTAGGTGATGGTGGTGGGGCCTGTCTTACACATCATACAGTTTAGCAGCATCCCTGACTTTTACCCAATAGATGTCACTAGATGTGACAATGCAATGTGTTGTGACAACGCAAATGGCCTCTTAGGTAAAACATCTCATATTGAAAACCAGTGGCCCAGAGTGAGGAGAAACTGAGAAATATTGTTTTTTTCTTTAATGTATTTCACACAGCACATTGTTGCCTATAACGGAAGCTGCTCTAGTTAATTTAAACAAAAATATATTTACTGCAATGTATGTATAATTTTTGGAAGGTGGTTCAGTACCCCAGAAGAGATTCTTAAAACAATGAAGCAAAACTTGTCTACTAAGGATTTGGTATATCTCATTATCTGAAAATTGGTAAATCAAATCACTGACCAAGGTGCTAGATCAAGGCCATTGTATCTCAGCCTTGATTCATGATAGCAAAGGAGATAATCCATGTTATGCCTCTCACAGCCACAAAACCAGAAACAATACATTAGGATCTCTTGTATAATATCGCTATGGAAAAAAAAAAAAAAAAAAAAAGAAAAAGATGTCTCTGCATGCAGGCTTACCAGCAGAATAGAAAATGTCTTGCTCTATCTCATATCAAACCTTCAAATTTCTATGGCTACTTTTGCTTAGGTCAAAGTTGGAACTGAAATAAGTGAGTTTGGGAAATGTAGTCTTTAGCTTTATAACCTCAAATATGAAGGAATACGTGTTACAATAGAGGTGAAATAGAACAGAATGATCCAGTCTGCAATACCTGCCTGCCAGCCTATTACAATAATTCATAATAATTCCTTACCATTACGATCTGAATCTAACCTATGTTCTCAGGCTTTTAGATACACTTTTCCATTTATGAGAACTATATTCTAGTAAAACTTCCTTTTAGCTGCTCTGCACATTCACCGAATTCCCCCAACTACCTACTTTTTCATGATTTTGTTCTTGGTTTTATGTTTGTCTGTTATTTTCTTCTACTTGGACTCTACTAATCAACTTAAGAATGATTATTTTTAAGATTACAGATTAAATGCCACCTCATTCATAATTTCATATTTACTGGCCCCAGCAGGAAGTATTATATTATTTCAAGTTGCACAGATTGTTTATGCTTCCATTAATAAAATTATCATGTACATATTTCTCATGCATATCTTATCTCTTTATTACAGTATGAATTTACTAAAAACGGTGTTCATGTAGAAAAGTTCATTGAATGAATTTCTAAAAAAGAGCAACTGGCTATTTGGGGGATGTTGTAACTTTATTTGCCTAATATACTACCTACTGATGACACATGCTAATTAACGCTATAGTAGTAATAATCTTTAAGCAGAAATTTTAAAGCAGCAGGAGCTGCTATTATTTACATCATGACTACCGCAAATAAAACAATTATCTGGAAAAGTATTAATAAAAGAAATTTTTTTGCTATTTAAGTAAAAATGTATTTCTTAAATATTAAAAATAACTATTTCTCCAATATTTGCCTACTAACAAGTTGTCATTATGAGTTCTTTAAAGTGGATTTAACTAACATACCCTTCTTGTCATAACATAAGTTACTCTTACTTGATATATCAAACCAGCTCATGTTCTAGTATTATATATATATATTCCAAAAGAATTATTTATTATATTCCTGCTGTGAGTAATAAAAGTAAATAAAATAGGTCCAACCAAATGATGACAAACAGAGGCTATTTCTTTAGCCCTTCTATAGCAAATGATAAGCCAACATCACTTGAATTTTGCACAAACTTGTAGGCAGGCAGAGGAGTGGGGAAGCTCCACAGTGATAAAAGGAGAAGGCTTCAGTATGCACTGATTGGAGGTTGTGGCCATGGGAGAAAATGCATGTTAGGCTTTCTGTGGTTTATTCTGGGTTGAAAATGAGGGCAAAACATAGGAAGTTTAGCAGTTGTTGACCAAGCCTTGATTATTCTAGGCACATTGTGGCAGAGGTCATGATTTGACTTTCTGGCCTGATTGCTGCAGCATAATGGTTCGACCTCCTGAGCTTCTGGATCAGATTTCTGTTGTATATCGTCTGACTACTATCTATTTGTATATTCAGCCTCATTCAGTCTCTTGCTGCCATAATTACACACTCCAATATCTGGTTGTCTTTCTTCCTTTTTAATTTGCCTCTTTTATTTGCTTCCTTCAACCAAAATATATTAATGGAGCACCTAGCATAAGTATAGTGAGAAATAATAAGTTACAGTCAACTATGCAGGATGAATTCTCTTTCTCAAAATTGTGGTAAAGACCTTTTTGGATAAAGTTAGAAACTTGAACCAGGCATGTAAGATGACAAAAAAAGCAACAACAACCACAAATTTTTGTTTTCCACAGACAATGCTAAATATGTGTCCCTGGGTTCTTCCTGAAATTAATCTACTGAATAATTCTAGTCTTGATTATACCTATATTTTCCTAAAAAACTCATTCCATCAAACACAGACAAACCTCGGAGCTTCTAGGGCCCAAATTGTTGAATAAGGCTGACTTAGACATTTACATATCTCTATTGTGGGAAATAGTCTTACATTGAACTGTAATCGTGTAGCGAGAAGTACCAATCATTCGACTGCTAAATCCAAATTCTGTCACCTAGAGGCAGGCTATATCAGGTCTATAAGTATGCCTCTTGCAGCCTGATTTTAACTGTGAATGTTAGTACCTAGGATGTAGCTAGAATAGGGGTTGTTTGTTTTTTATTTTGTTCATTACAGAAAAACTTATACATGACCAAATAGGGAAACAGAAAAAGAATATGACAAATTATATTACCAATGTCGTTGCAACCACCAATGAAATGCTGGGCAGCAATTAAAAATAATTAGGTAGACATATTTGAAAATTATGAAAGAAGAATTGCTGTTAAATGGCATTATATTATGGGGATAATAAAGTTGTATTTGCATTGTATACTGTCAGAAGTCTTACTTTGTACATTAAAATCTATACTTTGAAAAGAAATAATACCATGTCTAAGAGGTTTTTAAAATTATGAAAAGTGCACTCAGAACTATCCCTTTTATGTTATAATGAATATATATGTAAACAAGTAGATAGGTGATTATAAATATGTATGTTAATAAATATACATGTGCATGAATATATTCAAATATTTATGAATGCATTTATATATAAATATATAGGCCAGGCACAGTGGCTCATGCCTATAATCCCGGCACTTTGGGTGGCTGAGGAGGGCAGATCACCTGAGGGCAGGAGTTCAAGACCAGCCTGGCCAACTATGGCCAACATGGTGAAACCCTGTCTCTACTAAAAATACAAAATGTAGCCAGGTGTTGTGGCACCTGCCTGTAATCCTAACTACTCGAGAGTCTGAAGCAGGAGGATGGCTTGAATCCAAAAGGCAGAGGTTGCAGTGAGCAGAGATGGGGCCACTGCACTCCAGCCTGGGTGGCAGAAGGAGACCACGTCTTAAATAAATAAATAAATGTATATAAATATATAAATAGAGCTATAGATAGATCTGCTTATGCAGGTTTTAAAAAAGATCTGAGACAAAGCACCACAAATTGTGACTATTGTTATACATGCAGTCAAAGTATGAAATGGAGATTAAGGAAATTGGGAAAGCTTGCTTCAATCTTGCAATTATCTACATTTATGTATTATTTTAATAATATTTAACTAAGAATAATTATGTTCTATAATTTAAAATAAGCAAATGTGTTAAATGAACATATGAAGGACAGACATAATTGATTAATTATGTAAAATTTCTGAGCAGAAAAAGAATGCACAACGTATTTGAACAGAATCAGTGATACATTATAATAAGCACTGGGACATCAAGAAAGTAAAGGATGAAACCATAGTGAGTTATTAAAAATTGTTGTTCTATAAAGTTTCAAGTGTGTTTGTTAATTTTCTAAGAGAAACTATTGTCTTAGGATACAATGATCATTCCGCATATTGTAAAGGGGAATGTTTTCCCTGTAGTGTCTTCATAGTTATGTTTTGTTTATCTATGTCATTTTAAAAATATGTCCTCTAAAATATTCATACATAAGATGTAGTTGAAATAATTGTTAGTGTTTGACTTTGATCATATGAATAAAACCAAGATATGCTATCTCTATTTGTACACAGGAAAAGAGCTGATCATATTTTAGTTATTCCAAGAAAACAATGCCATGTAAATACCCTTTCTTTTTATAGAAAACTACTGTATATGGATTTCTCTGACATCTTACTATAAGCTCTAGTTGCTTTTGTAGTAAAAAACCAGCAATTTATCTGAAAGGTCATTCAGGACTAGGCACAATAATTTCAGCTGATCAAATCAATTATTTATACAATGAACTACAGTATGGTTCCCTCTAGAAATTACCTTATTATAGCTACTCACTCCCACTGAACTCTAAGAAAAGTGACATTTTGAATTACAAAGCTTGTTCTCTTCACTGAGCTTAGTATGTATCGGTGTCTCTCTGTGGCTCTTTTCTCTATTGAATAGCTGTCAGTCAGCAAGAGAGGGCCCATTCCCTAAGCACATTGCACAGTGGGTTTTCTCGACATGATGGAAAATTTTCCAGTTGGCAAAAGTAAAGATTGAGGGAGGTAAAGCTTTGGACTCAGCATGAAAGGTAATAGAGTTATTAACCAAATACCAAATTCAGAGATGCTGATACTGCACAGCCAAACAACTAAGACAGCTAAGAAGGAGGTTTAATGTTCTATGGGGCACAAGTTTAGCAGAGTGTTTGGCAGATTAAAGAGTGCAAATAGACACAGAACCATCTTTGAAATAGAACTTTTAGTATGGAATTAGTGTTATTTAAATTAACAATAATATTTAGTACATAGAGCTTTTCGCATAAAGTAAACAAGATATCATCCAGTCAGTGGCATAATTACATAAATGAATCACTATCTTACACTCTAGCTAGAATAAAATAAATACATCTATAAACCTTACATTTTATTATATCCCGTTGTTATATTTATTTATTATAACAAGACTAATATTCTAATAATGACTATAATAGCAATGTTCAGGAGATAGTTTTACTTCTGTGTTTGTATAACTTTTCATGCTTAGGTGAAATTGGAGATTGCTCCAAAACTTTTTAATAATAATTTTTAAAAGAACATGCTTATAGAATCATCAGAGCCCCATATTGTGTTAAAGCACATGTATTTTGGGTGAAGATGGAAGCTTAAATGTGCTATTTCCTGTGGCAAATAGGAAAGCATATCAGTTATCAATTGCTGTGCAAAAAAAGAAATAATCTCAAAGCTTAGCAGTCAGAAAAACACCTTTATTATTGTAGCATGTCTATATGTCAGGAATCTGGGCACAGCTGATGTGGGTCCTCTGGCTAAAGGTCTCTCATGAGGCTATTATCAATGTGTTGGCTTGGATTGTAGTCATCTCAAGGCTCAAATGGATTTGGAGTGGATTCTGATATTTCACATGGCAGTTAGCAGGATTCAGTTTTTCATGGGCTGTTAACTGCGGACCTCAGTTTCTTGTTGACTAGAAGCTGGGACCCATCTTCTTTTCCCTGTTAGTTGTCTTCCTTCAGAATGTGGTTAGGGAGGACTAGAAAGAAGTCACATTTTTTAAGTGTGATATTCTACTACTTTTGCAGTACTATTTGCCATAAGTAAGTCACTAAGTTCAGTTTATACACAAGGGCATGAATACCAGGAGGCAGGAATCATTGGGAGCCATCTTAGAAACTGCTTTAAGAATCAATAACAGTAGATTGGATTCTAGTAGAATTGGGAATTTAAGATAGGGAGAAAATGTATATATTATTAGATAAAAGCAATTGGGTAAAAACCGGAAGAAAGTAAATAAAGTATCAGATTCTTACCTTAATTTTTAAAAACTTTTTCCAAATCTGGTTTCTTTTAAAATTATGAGGTTGAATTCATAAAGGGCTTAAATCATTTATAGGGAGTGGTTCATATTGCAAAATTCTCTTAAACAATTTAAAAAAGAAAATCCTTCAGCTAGCCCTTTCAGGTTAACACAAAAGATATTCTTCAAAATAAAATTGTCTTGAATTCTGGACATATGGTCCTTTGAGCTTTGAAGAGATCATGTGTCCAGCCAGCTCCATTTATAAACAACAAAATGTAGTGACAAGAATATCATGAATAAACATGACCACCATCCACAACTCACTGTCAAATATATGACATCAGACTAACATATGCACTCATTTGTATCTGTTCAAATATTATACATCACTATTTCTAGCCAAAACAATGTAAGCAAACAAGCCAAAAATTGTAGTCAGAGTGTTCTGTCCCTTTGCATCATTGATAAGTAAAACACTAGAATAGTCCCTGGTACCAAGTAGGTTCTCAATGAATATTGAGAAAAAATATTGGAATGAATGAAGAACTTGACCATTACATGTGTATTAATTTGGGGAAATAGCTTACAGTGTTTAAAATGTGCCTACCTGTGTATGTATGTGTATTTTCTTTAAACAAAGCATAAATTTATCATTGGTATGTTCTCAGTATAATAACTATTTGATAAGAATGTGTAAGTATAGGTATTTTGCATATGTTTACGTTAATAGCACTCCGGGACATTGGAAATCTTTCTTCCCCCTAATTCTTAGCCTAAACTTTTAAATTCTAATATGTTTGTATCTATGTCTTTGTCAATTCCTAACTCGAAAACATAACTGTATTCCCTCTCCCTTACCATCTCCAGAAAAGCTAACACTAGTGGAACTCTTCCCCACAGGACAAAATGCAAATGTTCTACTTGTATCAACATAATCTTTTAGGGAATCCAGAAAGACAATCTTAATTTTAAAAATTAAAGGAAAAGTATACAATTCAAAGATTTAAAGTAAGTATTTTATGTGCAATTAGAAAAAAAAGTCAAATTATTATTTTAAAATTTAAAAGCAAGAAACTGAAATGGTCCTTTGAAAGTTTGTTAGTAGAGCCCCCTGCCTTTAAAAAGGTTAGGAACTTAATCACTCAGAGTAACTCCTACCTTTGTAAGCATTCTGCTAATTAAACGACAGAGTGATAGAGTCCCTGTTCTGTCATTAATGAACCACTTTACATTTTCCAGCTAACACTGTACTTCTCTGGTAGTCCTTTCTTAAAAGATAATAACATATAATGTCTTCTTTTTAACAACATTTTAGTTTTCTAGTTCACTTTTCTATCTTAAAATGGATATGATCTTTAGTGTAGACAAAAAGAAGTTTGTTTTTAAAATGTATTCCACAAATATTCCCAATTTCCAGAGAGTGCAAAATGGTACAAAGATATAACAAGTAATATTTGTTTTTAATTCATTATCTAAATATGAGGTATCTTGGTTCTAGGATAAATATATGAGAGTATTTAAAAAGTTAGACCAACCTGGGTTCAATCTTTAGCTGATACTAATTCCATGCTTTAGAAAATCATTTAAGCTCTCTACTGCTTGGTTTTCTTATTTGAAAAAGTAAGAATATATCAAATAAATAATATTAAGTAAGAATATAATAGTGTCAAGTAAATAGTATAAAGTAAATAATTTTGATATGGTAGTTAATAGATATTCTGTTAGTGCATTGCAGAGAGCTAGTCAATTAACAATAATGCATTAATAGTAGTATATTATTACACTCTAGTAGACATAGTGTCTTTGTTCAAGCTCTAAACTCAAAAAAAAATTCTAGATACTTTTCCTGAGTGAGGATTATTTATTCAGAATTTCCTTTAAAACATAACAGAATGGGCAGGGTTAGGCTCTTGTTGCAGGTGCCATTTGACCAGAAGACCCATGTAAAGTGAGAGAGCAAAGCATGCAATTGTCTTAGAGAAAAACGTTTCACACAGAGAAAAGAGGAAGAATATAACCTTGAATAATCCAAGTAATCAACTAATAAAGTAAACACAATGATTGTTGATTCAGGAGACTGAGTTATTAGGAACAAGAATTTTTTTTTGATAATTTTAACAGTTTTCTTGAGATATAATTGAAATACAATTAACTGCATATTTTTATAGTATACAATTTGACAGATGTATATATCCACTAAATCATTACCACAAATGAAAAAATCATTACAACCAACACCTACAAGTTTCATAACGCTGCTTCAACTTCATTATCTCTTTTTTATGCATCTCCCTATTCTAATTCCCAGAGGCAATACAAATCAGCTTTGTGTCAGTATGCATTAGTTTACATTTTAAACAATTCTGTATAAATTAAATAACACAGTATAGTCTCTGTTGTTGTCTGGGTTTCTCACTTGGAATAGTTTATTTTGAGATATTTCCAAGTTATCACATGCTAATTTATTTTGATTGCTAAGTAATATTCCACTGCATGGATATACCACACTTTATCCATTTATTCACTGATAAGACATTAGGACTGTTTTCAGTTTTGTTTTTGTTATTAAGAGATGTGGTAAAGTAATGCCATCACAGCTCACTGCATCTTCGAACTCCTGGGCTCAAGTGATCTTCCTGCCTTGTATGCTCCACCACACAAGCTAAGTTTTTTATTGTTTTGTAGAGATGAAAATCTTACCATCTTGCCCAGGCTGGTTTCAAACTCCTGAGCTCAAGAGATACTCTAAACTTGGCCTTCCAAAGTGATAGGAATACAGGTGTAAGCCACTAGGCATGTTTTCAGTTTTGCCTATTACAAATAAAGCTTTTATGAATATTCATGTGAGCTTTTTATCAAAATATACTTTTTTTCTCTTATGTAAGTCCCTAGTAATGAAAGAGCTAGATCATATGAGATATATATATGTTTAACTTTTTAAGAAGCTGACAAGCAACTTTTTAATATGTTCTAACAATTTACTTTCACAATAGAATATGAGAATTCCATTTTCCACATATCTCATCAACACTTAATATGTTCAATATTTTTAAATTTAACATTTCCAATGGAAGTAAAGTGATAATTCATTTAGACATCCATTTGTATTTTCCTAATGATTAGTGACTCATGTCATGTTTTTGTCTACTTTAATTTTCTTCTTTTGTTTTATTTAATGGAGGGTATGTTTACATCTTTTTCCCCATTTTTACTGTAGGTGTCCTGTATATGTCCTGGGAATTCACTCCGTTAAACCAGATAACCCTGAACAGATCTTTTCTGAGTACTCCCATTTCTATCCCTGGATTCTGCTGAGATAGCTAACTAGATTCTTGAGTCACATATAGAATTTCATGGAGCCCTCCATGTTACTAACACTCTGAACTTTTGATCCTTTTGAGAAAGTTTTCTAGACACGCCCTTGACTTTCTCTCCAGAGCATATTTTCCTGATAGCAAATCTCCTAATTTTAGGGTCTTTTGTGATCCAAACATTTCCAAAATACTTGTTTCCTTTTGCTACCAATTCTTCCCTCAATCAGTTTCATTCTTTTCACATTTAATGAGAAGCAGCAAGGAGAACCCAGACTGTACCTTCAACATTTGGCCTGGAAACATTCTCAGCTAAATATCTAAGTCCATTGTTTGCAAGTTTGGTTTTTACATGACTGCAGGGCATCATTCGGCTCTGTTTTTTGTCACTATGTAATAAGGATCCCCATTTCTTCAGCTACCGTGAACATATTTGTCATTTCCATATAATCTCTCACTAGGAGTATGTTCAAAGAAAATATTTCTTACAATATAGTCTGCTTATTATGACTTAGTTTCTAAGAAGATACATATATATTCTCTTCTATCATCCTAACATTCAAGTCTTCAGTAGCATAGTCATTAGTATGTATATTTCTAAATTCTATTTGAGATACTGTTGTTCTTTTGTTTTAATTCTATAATGCTCCTAAATATTCTTTCAGCCTCTGCACACCACCCAATTAAAAAGTCACTTCTGTGTCTTTAGGTATTTGTTAAAGCAGCACTTCCTGGTACTAACCTGTGTATTCCTTTTCCATTGTTAATGGAATTGCCATGAATTTACTGAGTGTAAACAATACGAATTTATTATTTTGCAGTTCTGAGAGTCAAAAGTTTTCAATGAGTCTTACTGGTATAAAATTAAGAAGCCATCAGAATCATATTCTTTTGGGGAGTTTTAGGGGATAATCCATTTAGTGTTTTTAGCTTCTAGGGTCTGCTTATGTTCATTGGCTTGTAAAACTTTCTTTCCCCAAAGGCAACAGTGTCCATTGTTTTATTGCATCATTCTTGTACTTACTCTTCTGCTTCTTTCTTCTACATTGAAGCACCCTTGTGATTACATTGGACCACCCAGATAACTCACGATACTATTCTTATTTTAAGGTCACCTGATTAACAACCTTAATTTCAGGTGTGACTTTATTTATTTATTTATTTATTTATTTTTGAGACAGAGTTTTGCTCTTCTCTCCCAGGCTGGAGTGCAGTGGCGTGATCTAAGCTCATTGAAAATAGAAACACTGTGTATTATTCCAGATTTCCACTTGTGAGTACACATTTTATTTTCTTTTTCCTCTTTTTTCTGCTTTATTATTATTATTTTTTTTTGTACCTTAAGTTCTCAGGTACATGTGCAGATCTTGCAGGATTATTGCATAGGCATCCACATGCCATGGTGGTTTGTTGTCTCCATCCCCCCATCACCTACATAAAGCATTTCTTCCAATGTTATCCTTTTCCTACCTCTCCACCCCCCCGTCCCTCCCCATCTCCCAGCAGACCCAGTGTATGACATTCCTCTCCCTATGCCCATGTGTTCTCATTGTTCAACATCCACCTATGAGTGAGAATATGTGGTGTTTGGTTTTCTGTTCTTCTGTCAGTTTGTTGAGAATGATGGTTTCCAGATTCATCCATATACCTACAAAGGACACAAACTCATCATTTCTTATAGCTGCATAGTATTCCAGGGTGTATATATGCCACATTTTCTTTGTCCAGTCTATTATTGATGAGCATTTGGGCTGGTTCCAGGTCTTTGCTATTGTAAATAGTGCTGCAGTGAACATACATGTGCATGTATCTTTATAAAAGAACAATTTATCATCCTTTCGGTACATATTCAGTAATGGGATTGCTGGGTCAAATGGAATTTCTATTTCTATGTCCTTGAGGAATTGCCACACTGTCTTCCACAATGGTTGAACTGCTTTAGACTCCTACCAACAGTGTAAAAGTGTTCCTACTTCTCCACATCCTCTCCAGCATCTGTTGTCTCCAGATTTTTTAATGATCACCCTTCTAACTGGCGTGAGATGGTATCTCAATGTGGTTTTGATTTGCGTTTCTCTAATGTCGAGTGATGATGAGCATTTTTTCATGTTTGTTGGCCTCATAAGTGTCATCTTTTGAAAAGTGTCTGTTCATATCTTTTGCCCACTTTTGAATGGGTTACTTTTTTTTTTCTTGTAAATCTGCTTTAGTTCTTTGTAGATTCTGAATATTAGCCCTTTGTCAGATGGGTAGATTGAAAACATTTTTTCCCATTCTGTTGGTTTCTGGTTCACTCTGATGATTGTTTCTTTTGCTGTGAAGAAACTCAAGTTTAATTAGATCCCATTTGTCTATTTTGGCTTTTGTTGTCATTGCTTTTGGTGTTTTAGTATTGAAGTCCTGGCCTATGCCTATGTCCTGCATGGTTTTGCCTAGGTTTCCCTCTAGGGTTTTTATGGTATTAGGTCTTATGTTTAAATCTTTAATCCATCTAAAGTTAATTTTAGTGTCAGGTGTAAAGAAGGAGTACAGTTTCAACTTTCTGCACACGGCAAACCAGTTTTCCTAACACCATTTATTAAACAGAGAATATTTCCCCTTTCCTTGTTTTTGCCAGTTTCATCAAAGATCAGATGGTTGTAGATGTGTGGTGTTACTTCCAAGGCCTCTATGCTGTTCCATAGTTTTATATCTCTGTTTTGGTACCAGTACCATGCTGCTTTGATTACTGTAGCCTACTAGTATATTTTGAAGTCAGGTATTGTGATGCCTCCAGATTTGTTCTTTTTGTTTAGGTTTGTCTTGGCTATGCTGATTCTCTTTTGGTTCCATATGGATTTTAAAGTGTTTTTCTCCAGTTCTGTGAAGAACATCAATGGTAACTTCATGGGGATAGCATTGAATCTATAAACAAATACATTGATTCTTCCTAACCAGGAGAATTGAATGTTTTTCCATCTGTTTGTGTCCTCTCTTATTTCCTTGAGCAGTAGTTTATAGTTCTTCTTGAAGAGGTCCTCTGCATCCTTTTTTAGTTGTATATCTAGGCATTTTATTCTCTTTGTAGCTATTGTAAATGGGAGTTCACTCATGATTTGGCTCCCTGTTTATCTGTTATTGGTGTATAGGAATGTTTGTGATATCTGCATATTGATTTTGTAGCCTGAGAATTTGCTGAAGTTGCTTATCAACTTAAGGAGATTTTGGGCTGAGATGATGGGGTCTTCTAAATATACAATCATGTCATCTGCAAATAGAGACAATTTGACTTCCTGTTTTCCTAATTGAATATCCTTTATTGCTTTTTCTTGTCTAGTTGCTCTGCCTAGAACTTTCAAACTATATTGAATAGGAATGGTGAGATAGGGCATCCTTGTCTAGTGTCTGTTTTCAAAGGGAATGTTTCTAGGTTTTGCCAGTTCAGTATGATATTGGCTGTGGGTTTGTCATAAATAGCTTTTATTATTTTGAGATACTTTCCATCAATACCTAGTTTATTGAGAGTTTTTATCATAAAGGGCTGTTGAATTTTGTTGAAGGCTTTCTCTGCATCTATTGAGATTATCATGTGGTTTTTGCTTTGGTTTTGTGTTTGTGATGGATTACATTTATAGATTTGCATATGTTGAACCAGCCTTCATCCCCGGGGTGAAGCCTACTTGATGATCATGATGGATAAGCTTTTTTATGTGCTGTTGCATTCAGTTTGCGAGTATTTGATTGAAGATCTTTGCATGGATGTTTATCATGTATATTGGCCTTAAGTTTTCTTTTTTTTGTTGCGTCTCTGCCAGGTTTTGGTATCAGGATGATGTTGGTCTCATAAAATGTGTTATGGAGGATTCCTTCTTTTTGTATTGTTTAGAATACTTTCAGAAGGAATGATACCAGCTCCTCTTTGTACCTCTGTTAGAATTCAGCTGCAAACCCGACTAGACCTGGACATTTTTAGGTTGATAGGCTGTTAAATGCTGCCTCAACTTTAGCCCTTGTTATTGGTCAATTCATGGTTTCAACTTCTTCCAGGTTTAGGCTTGGGAGGGTGTATGTGTCCAGGAATTTATCCATTTCTTCCACATTTACTGGTATATGCGCATAGAGTTTTTTTAGTAATCTCTGATGGTAGTTTGTATTTCTGTGGAATTGGTGGGGATATTGTCTTTATCTTTTTTGTTGCATCTATTTGATTCTTCTCTCTTCTCTTTTTTATTAGTCTGTCTAGTGGTTTGTCTATTATGTTGATCTTTTCAAAAAACAAGCTCCTGGATTTATTGATTTTTTGAAGGGATTTTTCTGACTCTTATCTCCTTCAGTTCTGCTGTGATCTTAGTTAATTATTGTCTTCTTCTAGCATTTGAATCTTTCTGATCCTGCTCCTCTAGCTCTTTCAATTTCTACAATAGGGTGTCAATCTTAGATCTCTCCTCACTTCACATGTGGGCATTTATTGCTATAAATTTTCCTCTAGACACTGCTTTAAATGTGTCCCAGAGATTCTGGTACATTGTGTCTTCATTCTCATTGGTTTTGAAGAACATTTTTATTTCTATCTTAATTTCATTGTCTATCCAGTCATCATTCAGTAGCAAGCTGTTCAGTTTCCTTGTAGTTGTGTGGTTTTGGGTGAGCTTCTTAATCCTGAGTTCTTCTTTGATTGCATTGTAGTCTGAGAGACTATTTGTTATGATTTCTTTCTTTGTTTTGCATTTGCTGAGGAGTGATTTACTTTGAATTATGTGGTCAATTTTAGAATAGGTGAGATGTGGTGCTGAGAAGAATGTATATTCTGTTGATTTGAGGTGGAGAGTTCTGTAGATGTCTGTTAGGTCCATTGGTCCAGATCTGAGTTCAAGTCCTTGATGTCCTTGTTGATTTTCTGTCTTGTTGATCCGTCTATTGACAGTGGAGTATTAGAGTCTCCCACTGTTATTGTGTGGGAGTCTAAGTCTCTTTGTAGGTCATTAAGAACTTGCTTTATGTATGTGGGTGCTCCTGTATTGGGTGCATATATATTTAGGATAATTAGCTCTTCTTGTTGTTGCATTGATCCTTTTACCATTTTATGTAATGCCCTTCTTTGTCTCGTTGATCTTTGTTGGTTTAAAGTTATTTTATCAGAGACTGGGATTGCAACCCCTGCTTTTTTTTTTTTGCTCTCCAATTTGCTTGGTAAATCTTCTTCCATCCTTTTATTTTAAGTCTATGTGGGTCTTTGCACATGAGATGGGTCCCCTGGATACAGCACATTAAAGGGACTTGACTTTTTATCCAACTTACCAGTCTGTGGCTTTTGATTGGTGCATTTAGGCCATTTGCATTTAACGTTAATATAGTTATGCATGAGTTTGATCTGCCATTTGGTTACTTGATGGCTCTTTTGATCATTAGTTGGTGCAGTTTCTTAATTGCTTTGTTGGTCTTTATCATTTGGTACGTTTTTGCAGCAGCTGGTACTGGTTGTTCCTTTCCATGTTTAGTGTTTCCTTCAGAAGCTCTTGTAAGGCAGGTCTGGTGGTGACAAAATCTCTCAGCAATTGATTGTCCATACCGGTTTTTATTTCTTCTTCACTTATGAAGCTTAGTTTGGCTAGATATGAAATTCTGGGTTGAAAGTTCTTTTCTTTAAGGATGTTGAATATTGGCCCCCACTCTCTTCTGGCTCATAGGGTTTCTGCCAAGAGATCTCCTGTGAGTCTAATGGGCTTCCCTTTGTTTGTGACCCAACGTTTCTCTCTGGCTGCCCTTAGCATTTTTTTTTCCTTCATTTCAACCCTGGTGAATCTGACGATTATGTGCCTTGGGGTTGCTCTTCTTGAGGAATATCTTTGTGGTGTTCTCTGTATTTCCTGGATTTGAATATTGGCCTGCCTTGCTAGGTTGGGGAAGTTCTCCTGGATAATATCCTGAAGAGTGTTTTCCAGCTTGGATTCATTGTCTCCATCACATTCAGATACACTGATCAAGTGTAGATTAGGTCTTTTCACATAATTCCATATTTCTTGGTGGCTTTGTTCATTTCCTTTTAGTCTCTTTTCTCTAATCTTGCCTTCTTGTTTTATTACATTGAATTGATCTTCAAGCTCTGATATCCTTTCTTCAGCTTGATCGATTTGGCTATTGAAACTTGTGTGTGCTTCATGAAGTTCTTGTGCTGTGTTTTCCAGCGTCATCAAGTTGTTTATGTTCTTCTCTAAGCTGGTTATTCTGGTTGCATTTTATCTAACCTTTTTTCCAAGGTTTTCAGTTTCTTTGCATTGGGTTAAAACAAATTCTTTTAGGTCACAGAAGTTTATTATTACCCATCTTTGGAAGTCTGCTTCTGTCAATTCATCAAACTCATTCTCCATCCTCCTTTGTTTTCTTGCTGGTGAGGAGTTGTGATCCCTTGGAGGGGGAGTGGTGTCTGGTCTTTGATGGTTTCATCCTTTTTGCACTGGTTTCTTCCCGTCTTCATGGAATAACCAGTTTGATCTTTGATTTACCTTTGATCTTTGAAGTTGGTGATATTGGATGGGGTCTCTGAGTGGACGTCCTTTCTGTTGATGTTGAAGCTATTTCTTTGGGTTTTTAGTTTTCCTTCTAACAGTCAGGTTTCTCTGCTGTAGGACTGCTGGAGGTCCACTCCAGGCCTTGTTTACCTGGGAATCACCCATGGGGTTTGCAGAACAGCAAGGATTGCTGCCTAATCTTTCCCCTGGTACTTCATCCCAGAAAGGTACCTGCCAGGTGCCAGCCACAGCTCTCCTGTATGTGGCATCTTTTTGGTTATACAGGGGTCAGGAAGCTGCTTGAGGAGGCAGTCTGTCCATTGGCTGCCTGCAGCGGCACTGCTGGGCTGTCATGGACTCAGTCCAGCTTCAGTGTGACCTTCCTCTGTCTTTTGTTTACACAGGTAGTTTTAGATCCACCCCAGCAATGGCAGACACCCTTCCCCCCACCAAGCTTGATTGTTCTGTGTCAAGAGAAACTCTCAAGCAAGAGGGCTTCAGTTTGCTGGTCTTTGTTGGGGTGGGACCTATCCAGCCTTATCATCTGTCTTCCTGCTTTCAGCTTCCCCTCTTTCTGGGGAGTGGGTAGCTCCATCCAGTAGGTGCCCTTGGTGCTAGTCAAAATGTTCCCCAGAACTGTACTGACAACCCACTGTGCCATCTGGAGCTGCCGCGCAGATCTGTGCTGTTAACTCACAGTGCTTTTTAGCCTGGCAGGGATCTCCTGGTCTGTGGGCTGCAGAGTGCCAAGGGGGAAGTCCCTGATCCTCCGGTCAGTTGCACCTCCTGGGTGAGGGAGCACCCCACCCTGCCTTACTTTGCCTTTCTTGGGCTACACCCCTGTCCAACCAATCCCATTGAAATGAACCTGGTACCTCAGTTAGAAATGCGGAGATCACTCACCTTCTATGTCTCTCTCGCTGATAACCGCACTCTGGGCCTGTTCCTATTTGGCCATTTTGGTGGAATCCCTGCTGCTTTACTTTTAAATTTTATTTTATTTCCTTTATTGACTTACTAGCTATAAGTCTGTTTTGTTATTATAGCGGTTGATCTCAGGCTTATAATAAAGACATATTATTGGCTACCTTAAGGTGATATTATACCACTTTATTTGTAATACAAGAAGCTTACAATAGTAGTATGCTTTTAGTTACTCATTCCTGAGTGATGTGTATATATATATATATATATATATATATATATATATCACTAGTTACTATTTCTGTTTTAGTAGTCAATTAACATTTAGATAGATTTAAATAAAAAAAGAAATCATATATTTGCCCAGGTAATTACCATAATATTTATCATTCTATTGTGTGGTTTTCATTTGATGTCATTTTACTTCTATTTGAAAATTTTATTTTCACATTGTTTTGTATTATAGATCTTCTCATGATAATCTGTCAGTTTATATACATCTGTGAAATGCCTTATTTTATGTTCATTTTTGAAATATTTGTTTGCCAGGTGTAGAATCACAGGTTACTTTGAATGCTGTTTCTGTAAACTAAAAAATTCATTTTTCAACAACATTAAAAGTAGCCTATAATGGCCCTCATCTCAGTCACAGGCATTCCAAAGTTAAATAGAATAACTAGTTCAAGACATGATTGGATGGAGAAGTCAACCAGAAGGAATTATTACAATATTTTTTATTTAAGATCTATTCTATGATTTTAAATTCCTCAAGCCTAGTTAATTTAAATATATTGTCAGTTTTCTGATCACCATTGGCATTTCTGATCACCATTATCTGTGGTTTTCATACTGCTCTAACATGATCCTTTGCATGCATGGTACTGAATGCTCTCTAATAATATACTTGATGCAGTTTGAACACCCCAGCCTGTTTCAGGCTTTACCTTCTGAGATGATTTGACTCCGTCCTCACCCAAATCTCGTCTCAAATTATAATACCCACATGTTAAGGGAGGAACCCGGTGGGATGTGATTGGAACATTCAGGAGGTTTCCCTCAATGTGTTTTTGTGATAGAGTTCTTGTGAGATCTGATTGTTTTATAAGTGGGTGGCTCCTCCTCCTCCATGTTCTCTTTCTCTTGCCACCATGTAAGAAGTGCTTTGCTTCCCCTTCTTTTTCCTGAGGCCACCCCAACCATGTGGAACTGTGAGTCAATTAAAGCTTTTTTGTTTATGTATTACCCAGTCTCAGATAGTGTCTTTATAGCAGTGTGAGAATGGACTGACACATCTTCTCTTACATTTCTTCAGTGATCCTTCCTTCACTATGAATATGAATATGATCTTCCTATAACCTTGATTTCCTGATTACATAGCACATATTCATTCTCTAGGAAGTCTTTTCTGTGATCTCTTCTATTTGAATTACCCATGGTCTTGATTATTTTTCCACTTTCTATAAATTTGGTTAACACTGATAAAACTTTGTTTGCCTGAATTACTATTATATTATAAACTCCTTCAAGACAGTAGTGATATTTGTTTCATTTTTAACTCCAAAACAAAGCAAAGCACCTCATACAAGTGGGACCTAAGTAAACTAAAGAACTTCTACACAGCAAAATAAACTATCAACAGGGTGAATAGATAACCTGCAGAATGGGAGAAGATTTTTCAAACTATGCATCTAGCAAAAACCAGAATCTACAGTGAACTTAAACAATTCAACAAGCAAAAACAAAATAACTCCAATAAAAAATGGAAAAAAAGACACGAACCATCATTTCTCAAGGAAGACATACGTACAAGTAGCCAACACACATATGAAAAAATGCTTAATATCAATAATCATCAGAGAAATGCAAATCAAAATCACAATGAGATATCATATCACACCAATGTCTTGCCTATTTTTAAAAAGTCAAGAAATAACTGATGTTGGTAAGGCTGTAGAGAAAAGGGAATGCTTACACACTGTTGGTGGGAATGTAAATTAGTTCATCCTCTGTGAAGAGTTGGAGACCTCCCAAATGTAGAACAGAATGACCATTTGACCCAGTAATCCCATTACTTGGTATATACCCAAAGAAAATAAACTATTCTACCAAAACACACATGCATTCATATGTTCATTACTGTGCTATTCACAGTAGCAAAGATATGGAATCAACCCAGGTGTCCATCAATGGTAGATTGAATAAAGAAAATGTGGTATATACACATGATCGAATACCGTGCTGCCATAAAAATAATAAAATCCTGTCCTTTGCAGCAACGTGAATGGAGCTGGAGACCATAATCCTTTTAGAATTAATGCAGGAACAGAAAACCAAATACTGCATGTTCTTACTTATAAGTGGGAGCTAAACACTGAGCACACATGGACATAATTATGGGACCAATAGGTACTGTGGACTACTAGACAGGGGGAGGGTGGATGAAAATCTACCTATCAAGTACTGTGCTCACTACTTGGGTGACAGGATCCATACTCCAAACCTTAAGCACATGCATTATTCCCATGTAACAAATCTGCACATGTACACCCTGTATCTAGAATAAAAGTTGAAATTAAAAAGCATTGGTTTAAAAGAGAAATAAAATATAGTGGTGTGTAAAAGAAACAAATAGCTGGTTAAAGAATATTGTAGAGGCCAAGGCAAAAGTTTCCAGTTTCTCTCTGAAGTATCACTGAAAACCATGAAGAAAAGGCAAATTAATAGGAGAAAAGGCACACATGCTTATTAATGCATGCACAGTAACTTTTGGAATGAAGACCCAAAGGTACAGTATAAATTGTGAATTTTTATGCTTAAATTTAACAAACTATAAACAGCCATGTAGAAATGTAATTGAACAAAAACAGTAGGATCTAATGCTGACAGACTGAGTGGGGAAACCCAGCAGAGTCTAGATTCTTCCTGGCCTTTCTGAGCATGCATTTCTTCCTTCTGGATATAGGACAAAACTTCTTCTGAAATGGAAAGTTTATAACCTACAGTCAAATAAGAGGTCAATTTCTTTATGGCCAGGTTTTACACAGAAAGGTGGAGGAAAAGTTAGACTAATATTTTTAGGTCTTATGGCTGGCTTTGGGGAAAAAGGGTCTGGTTTCTATGACCTACCACGGATAAGACGGATTCTAGTTTCTATGGCTGGCCTCATGGGAATACGTGAATGTGAGACAGGAGGGCAGAAGATCAGAGAAAACCTTTTGTTTCTGAAGCTGCTTCTGAGGCCTTCATTTCGGGGCATTTTTTTTCTGAGTTCCAACTGTACCCATAATTTAAAATAGTAGCTGAAAATAGAATATAATATTAGTGTCCATTATAAATTTAGTATTATATACTATAAATTTAGTATGATTTACAGTATCTACTTCTGGACAATAGAATACAATCAGGGCATTGGCATTATTAAAAAGTCATCTTTAAAGTGATTTGTAAACTAAACCCATAAAATATGATACATACAGGTTAGAAATAGAAATAACATCAAATGTCCCCTTTATTGATTGCTTGAATCATTTTTATCAGCAAATAGTAAATATTTTATACTTTTGCTTTATCTATTAGTTTATTCTCATGTTGCTGTAAGGAAATACCCAAGACTGGGTAATTTATAAAGAAAAGAGGTTTAATTGACTCACAGTTTCTCATGGCTGGGGAGCCCTCAGGAAACAGTCATAACGGAAAACATCTTTTCACAGAGTGGCAAGAGAGAAAATGAGTACAAACAGGGGAAATGCCAGATGCTTGTAAAACCATGAGCTCTCTCGAGACTTACTCATTATCATGAGAACAGCATGAGAGAAACTGCCCCCACAATACAATTACTTCCACCTGGTCCTGCCCTTGACACGTAGGGATTACTACAGTTCCAGGTGAGATTTGAGTGGGCACACAGAGCCAAACCATATCACTTCAAAAAGGTTTTAATTTGCATTTTTTATTTAATTATAATATAAATGCAGCTAAATAATTGTTACTACCAATGAGTACAAGCTAGCAAAAAGCAACCTGAGACCATCTCTTCAAAAATTTTATATGTATTAGTTGAATATGGTGGCACAGACCTGTAGTTCAGCAACTCCAGAGGCTGAGGTGGTAGGATCGTTTGATCCCTAGAGGTTGAGGCTGCAGTGAGTCATGACTGAGCCACTGCCCTCCAGCCTGGGTGACAAAGCAAGGCAGTGGCTTGAAAAACAAAAGGCAAGAATGTATTTCTGAAGATATGCAATAATAGATACTTCAATTTGATTTTGTTATCTTTATGTTTATACAATCAAAACTAAAAAAAAAAACTATAAATTTTAAAAATTCATTTTAATGAATTGTTTAGGTATATAATGTAGTTGTAATTTTTTATAGCTGAAATATTTGGAGAATATTTAGTATTTTAAAGTAAATGATGTTCAATAATTTAAAAATATAAATTTCAGCTCAAAATGGTTTAAGTTCTAAATTACGTAAATTAAATTCATTTTATTCTACTAAAATTGTAATGTAATTCTTTTCTTTTGTAAATTGGTTTAAAGGACAGTAAATACATGTGTCTGAGTAAGCAATTATTCCAATTTTTAAAAATCATATTAAAATGGACTTGGTTGTTTTATTTACTTTTACAAGTATGTAGGAGAAATATATTTTCAGACCCTAATGGTAATAATCTATCACTCTGCAACTCCTATTTTGGTACTAAACTCAAAATATTTTATATCTTTCTCTTACTTCTGGAACATTTTGTAGCACAAATCTGAATTAAATAAAGAAGTTAATGATTTGGTGTTATAGTCTAATATTTTTAATCAATTGAATTTAATTGGTCATCAATTTCAGATCTATGCACCTGAAAGGGACCATTTTGCCAACCATTCTTTCAGAGAAGTGAGAAAACAACAATCCAAAATAATATTTTGTAAGAGTAATTAATTTACTATTTCCTCTATAAAGTTCAGTAGGCAGTCTTAGCCTTCATGCTGACTTTTACTAATGCCAACACCACTATTCAAGAATTGTTAAGTAGAAAGTAGTAATTAACTCCTGTTTCCTTTATTTGAAATGATCTGAATTTAACTTCTAAGTTATCACATCACTGTCACATTTACTTTTAATTAGCATTTTATGCTAATTCTGATTTTTCAGCTTGCCATTACTGGCATACAAATGTAAGCCCATGATATATTCATAATTTTCTTTAAATCGTGAAGTTAGACTGTCCATGGACAGATAAGTTTTTTGAAAAAATAATAATGCAATTTCATTTGCCTCAAAGTTTTTCTTCTCTTTTTTTCCTTTGGACACGAGGTCTCACTCTGTAGCAGAGAATACAGTGACACAAGCTCACTACAAACTAGATTTCCTGGCCTCAAGCAGCTCCCCCACCTCAGCCTCCTGAGTAGCTGAGTCTACAAGCATGCACCACCATGCCTGGCTATTTTTTTTGCCCCCACTTTTTGTAGAGATATGTTGCTCACGTTGGTCTCGAACTTCTGGGCTAAAGGAATCCTCTGGTGTCAGCCTCCCAAAGTGCTAGGATTACCAGCGAGAGCCACTGCGCTTGACAACCATGAAGCTTTTCTACAATTTATATATGGTTTTAATAGAAATGATTCAGAAGCTTTTTTCTAACAAAGGAATCATGACAATCTAAAATAACCGAATGAACACTTACCATAGAGAATTCCATAAAATAAAGGAATGATGGATGTTTAAACTGAAGTTATTGATTTAGGATACATTGTTTAACATTTAAAATTATGTAAAAATAAATTATAAGGACCTAAAAAATGTATTATCTTACCCATGGTTGAACTTGATTTATAAAAGGTGAATTGTTCAATCAAGCCATTTTATTCTAATTTTAAAATTATTTCAACAAAAAATAATTGTCAGTTCTTCTGACTACTAAAAAGTCGGGGTTTAAAAATGTATATTGTGATTCCTGTTTTCTGTTTGTTTCCTATAAGAGTATACTAAACAGGTGGGTGGGGGATGAGGAATAAAAGACTACACATTGTCTACCGTGTACACTGCTCGGGCGATGGGTGCACCAGAATCTCAGAAACCAATACTGAAGAACTTACTCATGTAACCAAACACCACTTGTTCCCCAAAAACCTATTGAAATAAAAATTAATTTTTTTAAAAAAGTATACTAAACAGATATTTTTTATTTAAAAAAGTATACTAAGCAATTTTTTTCTTATTGATTGCTGAAATATACCTCCAAATTCCAATAATAGACCTTGAAATTTCTAGTTTGGGTATTTGGTTAATCCAGTAAATTTCTCCTCATTAATATAGCAATTATTCCTGTGTAACAAGTGTGATAGATCAGTTTTGGACTAGATGCTGATGTTCCTGTCTCGTCATCGGTCCCTGCCTTACTTACTCAGTGATTATTTGATTTTCTGGTAAAGTAATTGCTTCAGAATAGAAGGGGCTGAAGTAGAAAAATTATTCCAGCAAACATCTTACAAAATACCTTTCCATTTGTCTTTTACAAATGAACCATGTAGAAAAATGTGATTTCATGAGGATTTCAAGAGTCTTTCTTCATGACATATTTCCATATTAGCCAGACAACAAAATGACTCCTTATGTTCTGTCAGAGTAAAATTAAGTCTGATACAAAATTAACTAAAACTATTTATTCATAAAATTAAGAGAGCCCATGTGACAACACAGCTCAGCGGGGAAAGAATAATACATTTTGTAAAGTGAATAGGTAAAAGATTGAGACAGTCTTTGATTGGCAAGCTTTCTATCAAAATGCAAGTTTTGGAAGTGGAGGCAGCTTTCTTCAGTTACATTTGACAGTCCCTGGTTGGCTGCAAAGAGGCAAGGGAGCTTTTCTAGGATGTTTGAAAAGAGGAAGGATTGTTCCATGTTAAGGGTGGAGGATTTTCTGTAGCTATCTATTTTATAAGAAGTAGAGGTAATTGGGATGCTTTCTTTCCGTTGTCAGGCTTTCACTGTTACGATAGTCCTTATTAAGGGGGCGGCTATGAGGTTTGGCAAATTATGTTCATTTTTGTGGGGGGCTTCTTCTTTAGGAATAGTGCAGTATCTACTGGTGAAGGAAGACTATATACAAGGGATTACTAATGAACTTCTTTTACTTTCTTGTGTGAAAGGAGGTAATAATATCAACATTATTTTAGCAAATACAGGATTTGTAAAAGGACTAAAATAGACGTGCTAGTAGCTTCCCAGTTTTCCCCTAGCCTTCTACCATTGCTACTCCTTTCTATATTTTGCTATTTACTTCCTTCACTCTCTGAATTTTTACTAGCCCATAATTCTCTCAAGTTGGTAAAAAACAGTTTCTAAAAAATACTGTGGTGATGGTTTTCAGTATTGCACCAATGGCCCTGAGCAAAGAGCCCAAATTTAGGACCAACTTTCAGCTGTGAGTTTCAACTAAAGTAAAAATTGCTGCTTAAGTCAAAACTACGAGACAAGTATTTAACTTTTCCCTTACTATACAAACCCTGACCCTTCAGTGGGGCATCTCTGGATCTTTAGGTGCTATCTGATGCATCTCAGCTAAATAAATTCTTCAATTTCTATTTCAGTTAAATAATTTTATTTCTGATACATATGTAAATTCAATCTTGTAGTGATCATAACTGACTTTCCTCCACCATGGAAAATCTGGTGTTGTCCCCATTTACAATGTAACTCAACATTCCTTTACTTCATGAAAATTTGTATTTCTAATTTTTTTTGAACTGCTATAACATCTACGTGGTTACCTCATATTATATGAGGAAATAAATTGCTTAATATGTGTTCATTATTATACTATATGCAAGTCAAAATTTTATCTTTTTCTAAAAATTACCTTTTAAAATCTCTTTGTAACCTTGCTAAATGCATCAGAATAGTTTGTGTATGTATAAAAGTCTAATTTCTTTAAATGATGTTAAAGGATCATTCTTACATATTAACTTCATGTTCTAAAGCAACGATGGTAAATAAAATTTAAATGTTTACGTCAGAGCTAATAAAATTGATATACAAATAGACAAACAAAGGGACAGATTATATTCCAGTAATTGGTGACTTTCATTCCCCTGACTTTTATCAGTTGATCCTCTGAAAATTAAAAATGGATACTTTAATAAATAGAACTATTGTACTCTTATGACCCCTAGTCATACAAAACAGATAAATCCAATATATTAGGAAAGAGTTCATAGTAGTTCTACCACATGCAATAGTTGTGAAGCAGAGAACATTTGAGACCAAAGTGAATAGAAAAAGATAAAAATATACTTGAGAGTTAGTGCTGAGCAGCAAAAAGGTGAGGAGGAAAAGGAATCTCTTCCATCTACATCACACTCATATCTCCACTGGACTCTATTTCTCCTTCCAATTTAAAATGTCTGTCATTGGGAAATACAAACCATCTATTGTCAGAGTCTGTTGATGACTGTCAATAGCAATGTTTCTTTTCTGCTAAATGCAAAGTAAACATTAAGATAACAGTTATTGGGTAATTTTTTCATCTTGGGTAATCTGCAGATCTGTTTAACAGCTAAAATTGTATTGCTATGGGAAAATATCGAAATAATGAATCTTGCTTGGATTCATGTACTATAGGTGTACTCCTCATAGAACTGATTGTTACAGACTTTTCACATGGCATGCATGAAAGTTTCATTTTAATGCATTTTCTATTCATACATTATTTTCTCAGAATTTGCTTTATATACAAATATTGTTTGTACTATTCTCACAAGTACTGGGAATTTTTACTAAACCATTCAACTCTTGCTTCTTTATTGCCTCAATAAATGTCCATTAGCTAAAAACCTGAAAGTCTCTGTAGAGAAGACTTAAGACATTAAGGAAGGGTTAAAACAGAAGAAAGGAAGATAACACACCAAGGAAAGAATTGAATAAAGTATTGAGGACATTAACAACAAACACAATAACAACAGCAGATTAGCAAGAAGCATGTGGTGATTCATAGATTACCTGAAATTAGAATTGATTAACTTTAGTTTATAAGGAAATACTATCATAAATATTAGAAGGCTAGCTTTCTATTTTGGTTTTATTGCTCACTAGCTATGTTATTTTTTTGAAATACATCACACTCATTATTACATTATGTCTCTAAAATTTGAATTGATAATTCACAGGTAGGTAGCCAAACATGAGCAGGGCAGGAGAGGGCTCCCTTATCACCAGGAATGTTAGGCCACCATTAGGTCATGGTCAGGCGGTTGTTGAAATATCTCTCTAAAATAATGATTGGTTGCAGCCTGCACCAGTGAAAGGCAGTCTTCCAATAGAAAGAAAACATCTAAAGCTGGTGAGCAGCAGTTACCTGATAAGATCTCGGGAGTTAAGCAAGTGGGTTCAAGCATGCACACTGAGAGACAAAATACTAGAGTTTAATTGGCATATATTCTTCCTCTAGGAATGCTCAACTGGTAAGGGAAAAACACCTCAAATGAGCATGCATAAAACTTCTGTAAACACACTGAGCATGCAGCCCCTCTCAAGTGCTGGCAGACTACTGTGCATCCAAACAGTCCACCCCCAAGGGAGTAATCAGGAGAGAAGGATGCAAAACCTGGAAGCATGCCACTGTATAAATCCTAAGTCAAAGGTCAAATAGTGCAATTGAATCTTCCAAGTCGCCCACTTGGCCCTCTTTCAAGTGTACTTTACTTCCTTTCATTCCTGCTCTAAAAGTTTTTAATAAACTTTCACTTCTGCTTAAAACTTGACTCAGTCTCCCACTCTGCCTCCTCAGTCGAATTCTTTCTTCTGAGGATGCAAGAATTGAGGTTGCTGCAGACTCATACAAATTCACTACTGCTAACAAAGGGAAGGGTATTTTAAAAACACAGAAATACTGCATTGTTATTTATTTATTTTTTTGTTCACCCATGAATCTACTAGGTTTTCATGAGTAGGTGTGGAATGTCTGTTGGTTGGTTTTTCATAAATAGGTTATTTATATGGTTCTAATTAGAGGACAATAAGACCTATACTTTAATGAGAAGAAGAATAAAATCAGGAAGAAATACCTTTCTCCAAAACTTGTTGGCTTAATTTTCCATGTAAGGTTTTGAACTTTGAATGCTTACTAATACATACTATGTGTTATATAATGTCTGTCTCATAATAAGTACATAATTGGATCTATAAATGAAATTTGACAGATCACTGGTCTGTGGTCCATTAAGTAATTTAATTGACCAATATTTTAATAAAGAACTAACTTTGTGGCATATCTCACCAATTAATTAAAATTACAGAAATATTTGGTAAAGTTTTTAATGTAAGAGACATTCGGGCTTCTTCTTACTTCTGGCATTATAGATGATTATTGTAGTACCCAATCTTTTTGGCACTAGGGACTGGTTTTGTTGAAGAAAATTTTTCCATGGACTGTAGGGGAGGTGGTTTTGGGAAGATTCAAGCATATTATATTTATTGTGCACTTTATTTCCATTATGATTACAATGTAATATATAATGAAATAATTATACAACTCAGTATAATGTAGAATCAGTGGGAGTCCTTAGCTTGTTTTCCTGCAATTATACAGTCCCATTTAGGAGTGAGTGGAGACAGTGACAGATCGTCAGGCATTAGATTCTGAGAAGGAACACACAACCTAGATCCTTTGCATGTACAGTTCACAATAGAGTTTGCACTTCTATGAGAATCTAAAGCCACCTGCTGATCTGACAGGAGGAAGAGTTCAGGTGATAATGTGAGTGATGAGAAGTGGCTATAAATACAGATGAAGCTTTGCTCACTTGCCTGCTACTCACCTACTGCTGTGCAGCATGGTTCCTAACAGGACTGGTCTACTGTCATAGTAGATACTGTGAAAGGACTTCACAATTAAAAGAAAACCCTGGATAACTCACAATAACAACAACATATATTTTATACCTTGCCCGGTGTACAGGAAGAGGAAATTTTTCTTCTCTTTCACTTTGAAGGCTCAAAAATTTGAGTCTATGAAACAAACTGACAATAGACAGATCAACAAGAGAAAAGGCATGGAAGTGTATTATGGGCACATACATATAGAAGTCACATAAAATATAAGACTTGTAAATGGGACAGATGACTGAAGTTTCAGTAAAGTATAGGGGCTAGGAGTTCATGGAGGATGATGGTGACAAGCCATGGAAGGGTAAGGAGAGGAAATTTACTGCAAATATAGATTGTCCTCTTACTAAGCAGATTACAAGACTCTCAGGTGATAGCCCTCAGATGAATATGTGACATCCTGTGGCAGTCTCTGAACAGGGGTGTTAATATGATCATTTCTAAATTCAGGTAAGGCAGATAAAGGGGCCTTAGAGAAAGCCTGTTTACATTTGCTCTTTACTAATGTAAATGCATTCCTTTGTAGGTGAAAATCTATCCCACAAAAGGACTTTTTTTTTTTTTCAGAGCTATCCTATATCCACAACCCCTCCCTCTACCCATCGCAAAATATGCCAAAGAAACATACCTTGAGGGGACATATTTTAATCTCCCACATTGGCTTGGCACTAAGTAAAATAAATTCACACCACTTTCAACGTCCTCATTAGATTAGGATATTTTGTTACCTATAATTTAAGTCTGTCCTTAATTCCTGTTATATTAGTTCACCTAGAGTAGAACAGACTCTGAAAGACAAACTTTCATTAGCTAAACTCAGAGAGAACTGATTATTTAACCCACCAGACAAAGAGCATTGTAGTTACTGAAATACTCCCCACTTCTTTTCTTAGTATCAGGCTCTTTGGGAACTGGTAGTGCAATTAGAAGTTTGTTTAGTGTTTATAGAGTTATTAAATCATAAGTGATAATTTATATGAAACAGCCAAGAAATATTCAGAAGTAATTTCTAATTATTCAAATGTGTAATGTTATTCTTTCTTAGGCGAGACTATCCTTACTTACTGATGTAACCACCCAACAGGTTCACCTTGTCTACTGCCTCAACAGAGCCAATTTTTCAAGACAAGGAAACTGCAATAAAGAAAGAGTAATTCACTCTTTCTTTATTGAAGAGCTGGCTATGCAAGAGACTGGAGTTTTATTATTACTTAAATCAGTCTCCCAAATAATTTGGGAATTGGAGGTTTTAAGGATAATTTTGTGGGCAGGGGGCCAGTGAATTGGAAGTTCTGATTGGTCAGGTAGGAGATGAAATCATAGGGAGTCAAAGCTATCCCCTTTTGCTGAGTCAGTTCTCGGGTAGGGGGGACCACAAGACCAGATAAACCAGTTTATCGATTTGGATGAGGCCAGCTGATCCATCAAATACAGGATCTGTGAAACACCTCAGGCACTGATCTTAGGTTTTACAATAGTGATGTTTTTCCTAGAAGCTATTTGCGGAGGGTCAGAATCTTGCAGCCTCCAGCTGTATGACTCCTAAACCATGATTTCTAATCCTGTGGTTAATTTGTTAGTCTGTAAAGGCAGTCTAGTCCCCAGGCAGGAAGGGGGTTTGTTTTGGGAAAGGACTGTTATTGTCTTTGTTTCAAGATTAAACAAGAAACTAAGTGTCTCCCAAAGTTAGTTCAGCCTATGCCCAGGAATAAAAAAGGACAGCTTGGAGGTTAGAAGCAAGTTGGAGTTGGTTATGTGAGATGTCTCTCACTGTAATAATTATCCCAGGTATAATATTTACAAAGGCAGTTTCACTGTCAGCTGAAAAAGATGAAAAATTATTGAAGTGTCTACAGGATTTAGAGCAGGCTTTCTAAGAAAGAGAATGATTGGATTAAAATGCAGAGGGAGAAGTTTCTGCCAGTGGGTGGTATTTGTATTTTAAGAGAAGAATTTTATGGTTCATAGGTTCAAGCAAATACCCATTGTGCCAGACATTAACTGCCACTTAGCAACAGTGATAAAGAAAAAGAAAACATCTGGTTGTGGATAATGAGCCAGAGCTTCTCAGCTCCCTTGGATGTTAATAGTATTGGGCAAAGGTCATGGTGAAAGGCCATCTGGCTCCCTGCTAAAGATCTGTAGAGATCTTTCAAAGCACTGCAAATCATCAGCATATTTGTAGGAACCTGCAGATAAGAAAATCTATTAAGTAGTAATATTTAACCCCCAGTTTTAAATTTCTGACATCAACATATTTGATTAGGATTGTGGCTACTAAATATTAGATTGTATCACAAACTATTAAAACACATGAACTATGCAATGATAATATGCAAATTAGGAAAACTATATTTTAGCAACAAAACAAATCACATTCATGTATTTAAGTTACTCATGCAGAGCAGCTATGTGTAGAATCGCAACTTAGAAGAGATTTACTTTCAACAAATATTTACATTCTCTGATTTTTCCTTAATTCCTACATTCATCATATTTCTATCAAAAATTACTTAATAGAAAACTTACGTTTTTCCTCATTCCTTATGTAAACTCAATTATTATCTTTTTTATTTAAATAAATTGTGGCATATCCCTGTGTCAGATGCTATGCTTGGCACTGGGGACCCAACAAAATTAACACCCTAAAAATTGATAGTTCTGTTGCAGAAAATACTTACAAAATACCATTTGGAAATATAATACAATGCATGCTTTAATAGATATGTATAGTGACTCTTATGGAAATTAATCAAAAAATAGTTAACAAAAGAAATTTCACCCAAGATCCGTCTTGTGTGACAAATAGGCATTAGGCAGGTAGAACTGTTTATGAGCATATTTAGGCCTGAGAAAATTGCAAAAAGCACGAGAGCCTAACTATTCATTTAAGGAGCAGAGGAGCAGGTAATAAAAAGGGACTTATACTCTTACTTGTCATGTCAGTGTGCTTCATTTTCTCAAGTCATTAGAAAACTCAAGAATGACTTTGAAGTCTTGAAAATAGTTTTAGAGACACAATTCTGCAAGTAAGATGTTAAAAATGGTTTGTAGCATTATCAGACGAAGGCTAGAGAGTCATCTAGAAAGCAGTTGTGGTAACAGATGAAGAAAATTCTGATTATCTAAACTAAACTAAAACATGATTCAGTGAGGATAAAGAAGGGGATGTATATTTTAGAGATATTTAAAAAATAATATCAACAAATTTCATTGTGAAATTGAGCATGAGGGCTTTGATAGAAATATTACGCAAAGGTGGATTGCAAATTAGAGTTTTGTACATTAAATGGATTATTATCACATTGAATTTTGGGACCCCAAAATCACTAAGCTAAAGGAAAAAGTCAAGCTGGGAACTGCTTAGGTCAAACCTGCTTTCCATTTTATTCAAAGTCACCCTTCTGCTCACTGGGATAAATGCCTATCTGATTGCATCCTTTGCAGAGGCTAATCAGAAACTCAAAGAAATGCAACCATTTGTCTATTATTTATCTATGACCTGGAAGCTCCCTCCCCACTTCGAGTTGTCCCATCTTTCCAGATCAAACCAGTGTTCATCGTACATATGTTGATTGATGTCCCATGTTTCCATAAAATGTATAAAACCAAGCTGTACTCTGACCACCTTGGACACATGTTGTCAGGTGCCATGGGTATGCATCCTCAACCTTGGCAAAATAAACTTTCTAAATTAAGTGAGACCTCTCTCAGATGTTTTGGGTTCACATTTTGGTAATCATGAAGGGATTCTGAGTGAAGATCCCCCTGACCTTTGACTAATCTCCTATCAGTGCTTGGTACCAGCATGAGCTAACTTTATGGCTTAAACCAATAGGATCATTTGGTAAAGTCTGGGAGCACTCCCTCCAGAGAATCCCGGATCTCCCAAGCTTTGCTCAAAATTTAAAGTTTATACTTCCTTTTTTTTTTTTTTTTTTGAGTTTTACTTTCCAATGAGAAAGGCAAAATTTTCTGTTTCCATGACGATACAAGGCAGGTAAATCCTTTGTGGAGTTTGAGCTTGCTCCCAGCAAGGAAGATGAGTTCAAGTTATTTTTCCTTCTTTTACGATGGCAGGAGGCAGTCTTGGCCTGAGATTCATTTCTAAGTAAGTAGCTGAATTGGGGTTTGTCTTGTGTAATGTTTTAACAGCCAGCTGACCTTAATTTCTTTTTACCATTAGAGTGCTCAGTAATCACATTGTTGGGGTTTTTGTTGCTGTTTGTTCTGGTTGTTCTCTCATCAGATTTGACCAACTCTACATAACTTTGTCAAATCTGTGTGAGAATTCCAAGGTATGGGTAACATGGGTAGCAAAGCTTCTCTATTTTGGCTAAAATTTCTTGCAGCTGAAAAAGAGGAAAATAAAAAGACAAAACAAAACCCCCCAAAACCATGTGCTTGGTTTCTGTGTTTGTTTCCTGTCTTAGAAAAAAAAGAGTTATTTTGTTTACTTTTCTTCCACCTATACCTCCTTCCCTCTTTTGCCATCTGCAGTGCCGAAAGTCTAGAGAAGGCTTCAAGTGACTTCGACCCCTTTAAAGAATTCAGAACCAAGGCACCACTCATCCCTTTTGGGGCGTTGTGTTTCTTTGTGGAGTTTCAAGTGTCATGGGCAGATTCTTCCTAGCTCTAAAGCTTTTGTTTTCTTGCATTGCATGACCTGACTTCTTTGGCTTTGGGGGTGCCACAGATGACCTTGTACCGTGAGAGGATTTGACCTTGGCATGTGTAATGGTGGACAAGAGCTACAAAGCAGTGGGCAGCTGAGCAGAGTTTACAGAAAGTGATCTTGGCTGTTGTCATTTTTTATTTTTCCTCCTAGGAAGTTGTTTTTAAAGGATCCTAATTCTAGTACTGAGACGCATTTTAAAGGGTCTTCTCTATTTGCTTTTTCTCCCCAAATTAATCTTAACTCAGCTTGTCTGTGTGCATTTGTATAAGGAACTGTTGTTTTCATAGGTAAATGAGAGACTGAGTTTTCTCAGCCCTAAAGAGAAAGGCCATTTTGCTCCTTCCAGCTGATACACACACCTTGGTGCCCAGGAGCCTCATGGAAGTTTCTAGGGAGTTGATCGCCCCCACCCCCTCCCCATGATGTGCAGTGGTGCCACAGGGAAATTGCCAACAAATATTATTTTTTTTAAAAAAAGGCTCATTCATGAAACATATATAAGGGCTGATGACCTGGTGTTTTTAACCCTCTCAGAGCATAGATCTCTGGAGAGAGAAACTGAGACACCTAAGAGGGTAGAAATGACTCAGTGGTAACACATTGTGGAGTCCTGCTCATAAGCAGCACATGTTCATCTGCCACACAAAAACCCTAGGCCACAGCTCAGCTCTTTTAAGAAATAAAAAAGTGGAAAACAAATAACCTAAGAATGAGGAGAAAGTATGGAGCATGACCCCCTTTCAAACACCCTGTCGGTTTTATGGCACCTCTACTTCTAAGGTTTATGTAAAATAGAAGTAATATGGTCTTGATGCACACTTATATTATGAAAAAAGAGGCCTAAGGTCGACCTGCAAACTCTAGAGTTTGTAAGTTCTCTTTTTCCTCTGTTTTCTTTTCTGCCTGCTTTAAATCTGGTGTTATTTTTCTATCAACTTGAAAACCAATCTTTGGATCAGGTTTTCTGTTTGTAAGCAGCTAAGTTTGTTTTTATCTCATGGCTAGATTTCTGAAGTAAAAGTGTAAAACTTATAGGATGTCTGTGTGTGTGTGTGTGTGTGTGTGTGTGTGTGTGTTTATATTTAGAAGGACTTTATAATTTCTTTTCTTTTTTTTTTTTTGAGATGGAGTCTTGCCCTGTTGCCCAGGCTGGAGTGCAATGGCATGATCTCAGCTCACTGCAATCACCACCTCCCAGATTCAACCGATCCTCCTGCTTCAGCCTCTGAAGTAGCTGGGATTACAGGCACCTACCACCACGCCCAGATAACTTTTGTATTTTTGGTTGAGATGGGGTTTTACCACATTGGCCAGGCTGGTCTCAAACTGCTGATTTCATGACCTACCTGCCTTGACCTCCCAAAGTCCTGGCCACTGCACCTGACCAGACTTTATAATTTCTATAATTTTATGTTTAATTGGCAATTGAATCCATTTTAATTTCCTTTTAGCATGCCAGATGTTTTCTCTCTGTTACTTACAATGTAAAATTTGCTATCTTTCACATGAGTTATTTCCATTAATATGCAAATTTAAAGCTATTAGCTGACAACTAACTAGGGTTAACAAGAATTGATACAGGTTACCTGTTGAAACAGGTTATCATGACTTTTGAAAGTTTAAAATGGAAAACAAAAGGTTTTTACTAATCTTTAAGCTTCACTTCTATTGGCACTTCTATTGGCATGTACATAAATAAATGCATAGACATATGTAACATGTCTATGTATTTATTTGTTATGTACACAATGTTTCACTACTTAAAATATATAAAAGAACTCATTAATTGGCTTAAGAAAATAAAAGTGCTTGAATAAAATAGTTTATCAGAAAAAAAGAAAAGACTAGTCAAATACTTTTTCAAGTTTACATAACAAACTCTTTAACAAATAAGCTAACTTAAAAATTATTGGTAAAATATAATAATATTTGAAATATCTTAAGAATTGACAGCATATATTTTAGTTTGCATTTATTGATTAGCCAATTTCATACCTATCTCTGCCAAAATTTGGTATGGGATTACAAAACTATAAACCAAGCCCAAAACACAATGATCTCTTCCTGTGTAATTTTTAATAAATAAGACTTTGATATTGGTTTAATGAGAATAGTTACCTCTTGGATTTTGTAAAATTGTAATAACTTCTAATCTTGTGGCTTTAGGCAGTTTAGTCTACAGGCAGTAAGGTTTGTTTTGTGAAAAAAATTATCAAATTTTTTTAAAGCTAGACTATAAGTTTCTGCCCAAGTTAATTCTGCCTACATCTAGGAATAAACAAGAACGGTTTGGAGGTTAAAAGTAAGATAGAGTCTGTTAAAATCAGGTACTTTCAACTGTCTCAGTTGTAATTTTGCACTGATGGGTTCATAACTTTAAATGATGCTACTCCAGTTTTCATTAATAATCTAGATAAATGATTAAAATAAAAAATTGGTAAATGGAATAAATACTTGTAGTCAAACTGATCTTGATTTAGAATCATTAGATAAATTAAATAATGGATATTTAATTATTTGAGTATTTCTTAGTAAAAATATATTTGTAGAAAATCTTCATTCTAAAAATAAATGTGTTCTTTTTAAAAAGATTATCAGTTTTTTTCTAATTCAAAGCATATTTGCAGATTACATATAAAATAAGGTAAAAGGAATCAGGAAATGAGAGATATGTAAAAAAACTGTGATACAAAGAGAAGTTTTTTTTGGTAAGAAATTTAAAGAGAAATAATTTTATGTAAAAAAGAACCTGGTGTGGTAAACACAGTCCTAGAATAAAATGACTGATTGTCTCAGAAAGCAAGATATTCAGGACAAAACAGAAAGTCAAAGCATATCATGAATGGTCTGTGTGAATCACAGTAAGAGGATTTAGACAAAGAAAAACCTTTTATATGATCAAGTTGTCTATTATTAAAGAGAAATTATAATGGTCTTTCTAGATTGGGCTTGATGTAAAACACAATTATGCACTAAATAATTGGTTACAACAATGACTTTTTAAAGAGATTGATTTACTTTTAATAAATTATGAGGTTTTTATTTATTTATTTATTTATTTTATTTCAACCAAAGTTCAATGTTTATTGCATCTCACTGTTTTTGGTTTTCTCTCCCCCAAAATGAAATGAAATTAAATGAAACCTGAGGTGAGACACTCATTTTCTTCTAAAATGCTTTCTTCAAATATTTTAAAAAAGAAAAGAGGAAAATTGTGAAAGGAAAATAATTCTTGGGCCCCAAAACCACTAAGTTAAAGGGAGAAGTTGAGCTGGGAATTGCTCAGGGAAAATTTGCCTCCCATTCTATTCAAAGTCATCTCTCTTCTCACTAAGATAAATGCATATCTGATTGCCTCCTTTGGAGAGTCTAATCAGAAACTTGAAAGAATGCTACCATTTGTCTCTTATCTACCTATGACCTGAAAGCTTTCTCCCCACTTCAAGTTTTTCCGCCTTTGCTTCAAGTTGTCCTGACTTTCTGGACCAAACCAATGTTCATCTTACATATGCTGATTGATGTCTTATGTCTCCCTATAATATGTGAAACCAAGCTGTGCTCTGATCACTTTGGGAACATGTCATGAGAAGCTCCTGAGGTTATGTCATAAGCATACATCCCCAACCTTGGCAACATAAACTTTCTAAGTTAACTGAGACCTCTCTCAGATATTTGGGGTTCACAGTAGCTAAAAAGTGACCAATTACATTAAGGCATAATAAAAGAATGTCCATGAAAGAATGGAGAAAGAAGAGGGAAATCAATAGAAAGTGGGAAGTTCTAGACAAGGAAGATGATTTCAAAATGAAGGCGTGGGCATTGTACCAAATGTTAACAAATGATTCCAGCAAAGCAAGGTCTGCAGAAAGACTCTGGGGCATCCAGATTAGAATGCCAGTTTTAGGTCTGACTTTGCCACTTTTTTTTTTAATTGAAGCTTGCATGAAAAGGCAGATAATATTGAAATAATCCTAGAAACCTAGAATAGTCGTCTCTGACTTAGAAGATATTATTCATAGAAATAACTAGCAAAGTAAAAGGTGTCTTTTAAGAAAACAAAAGTCAAGAAAGTAGTATATCTGCATCCCTAGTTCTACAAAAAAATAAAAGAAAATAAAAGAAAAATTTATTGTGTTTGCTGGCATATACCTATAGTCCCAGCTACTCAGGAGGCTAAGGCAGGAGAATAGTTTGAAACCAGAAGATCAAGGTGGTAGTGAGCCATGATTGCCACCCCCCACCAGATGAAAAAAATAAGACTCTATTTCAAAAAAATTATTTTATACATTCATATAAATACATACATATATACATATATAATATGTATTACATATATACATGCCTATTTCATAAAGGTGTACTATGTCTTATATAAATATATATATGATTTATATAAAATATATATGTGTATATATAAAAAACATAAATAACCTTCAAATTTAAAAAGATGTAAAAATGTAATACAATAAACTTGAAAAGTATTTCAGAGAGAATATGACATGCAGTCAGGACTGAAATGTATTCCGTATCAAATAGAGGAGTAGAAAAATATAGCTTCAATTATTTTTTTTTCTTGGTATCTTTTACACAGCCATTTACTACTCACTGAATACTCCTGAGCTCTTCAACATTTCCTATTCTCTTTATAGTCAGGCAAACTCTGGGTTTAGTCCTGGAGAATGGATTGTGAATGAAAGTGCATTATGCCATTTCTAGCCAGAAACATTTGAAGACTCATTATGCAACCCTCCAGCTCTTTCTTTCTCTATTATGTCATTCAAGATGATCAGGGGTTATATGGTAAGCATTGAGCTCCATCAACTTAGATTTTTGATCAGTGGTTTGGAACATAAATCCCACCAATCTGTAATAGACATGAAGCATTAGCAAGATGTAGAGTCTCATTGTATTCAGCTACTGATATTTGTGGGCTAGTTGTTATGCAGTATAATTTAATTTTTCTGCAAAAGTCAGATGATAAATACTTTAGATTTTGTGGGCTCTACTGGGCATCTCTTTTTCAAAGGTTTAACTCTGCTTTTATAGCACAAATGCAGCTATACATAATACATGAACAAATGAGTGGGGTTGTATTTCAGTAAAACTTTATTTACACAAATAGGCAGGGTGCCAGATATGAACACTCAAACTATAGTTTTCTGACATCTGATCTAGACTATATAGATAATAAAGTGACTAATTTTATCTTAATCACTAGCACTTACATGCTGGGTAGTAGAAATATGAAGTTTTGTTCTTTCTGTTTAAATTGAGAAAATGTTCTGTGTTGTCAATGGAAAAAAAATCTTTTTTATTATTTCCATGTACTTGCTCCATCTTTCTAAAACACTGTGTCTTGTTTTATGGGAGTGAAGGGTCTAAATGTAGGTAGGCTAAATTAACTTGTGGTAGTTGATTGTGCCCTCTGGTACACCTTTGTTGCCGAGCAATATGCTGGCAGTTGATGCCAAAGTTGGTAATTTCTTACATAGGTTTCTTTGTTTTTTGTTTAGTTTTTCTCTTTTATTGAGATAAAGTCTCACCCTGTCACCCAGACTGTAGTGCAGTGGTGCAAACTTGGCTCACCGCAACGTCTGCCTCCCAGTTTCAAACAATTCTCCTGCCTCAGCCTCCAGAGTAGCTGGGATTACAGGTGCCCACCATCATGTCCAGCTAATTTTTGTATTTTCAGTAGAAACAGCGTTTCACCATGTTGACCAGCCTGATCTCAAACTCCTGACCTCGTTATGTACCTGCCTCGGCCTCCCAAAGTACTGGGATTATAGGCATGAGCCACCGCGCCCAGCCCTTACCTAGTTCTTCTCCTGGATTTAACAGAACTTTTGTTTATTCGTATATATAAATTCATACATATGAATTTTGTTCCTGAAAATGTGGTATTAAATAACATGTTATACACAGGGGAAGCTCCATAAATAAATAACATCCAGCCAAAAGTATCAATAGTGTCCCTGATCAGAAATCTTCACCTAGGTGTACCATGTTGAGCCTCCACTCAAAATTCACATCACCCCACATGTTAAGCCTGGTCCTGTCTGAGACTTTCAAGATACCTGCTTTTTAAATGACCTTATTAAAATATCTGAGGGAAATCACAGGGACTAAGTATCACTAATAACATTATTTTGCTATAGTTCTACTACATAAGATCTGAGGACAATGTCTAAAGATTATACTTATTAGATTTGATACAAAGCTTTTCCATTCAAAGCTCCCCATACCTATGTAATATACATCCCTCTTTAGAACTAATCTAGTGAGGGAAATTTATTTTCTTCTTACATCAATATGTCTCTAGTTTCAGAATTAGTAAGTCTTTTTGCTTCCTTAATGTCATATTAATCTTTTTCATGATATCAATTTCATGTCTGAACTTTAACAGTGGACAGGAAATCTTCTGTATACAATGCCGTACACTGCAATACAGTGATCACTAGCCAGAAGTGACTAAATTAGAAATATTCAAAATTAAACTTTACACAACTGTAGAAAGTCTTATTGCACAGCACTGCTACAGAGAGAACTCAAAGGAATTGTCTGCCATTGATGGGGGGTGGTGGCTCATGTCTGTAATCACAGTACTTTGGGAGGCTGAAGTGGGCAGATCATTTGAGGTCAGGAGTTTTAGACTGGCCAACATGGCACAACCCCTTCTCTACTAAAAATACAAACATTAGTCAGCTGTGATGGCACCCACCTATAATCACAGCTCCCCAGGAGGCTGAGGCACGAGAATTGCTTGAACCTGGGAGGGGGACACTGTAGTGAGCTGAGATCGATCGCACCACTGCACTCCAGCCTGGGTAACAGGGTGAGACACTGTCTCAAAAAAAAAAAAGAAAATGTCTGCCATAGAGTAGATATTGCGTTGATATATAGATGCACCCTCTACTGTCTCTGGTAATAAATCTGATGCCTTAATTTAAGAGGCGAATGGCTATGAAGATATAAGGTCTCCCAGACCCCTCCACTTTCTTTCTGTGTCTTGACAGGGAATCACAGTGTCATAATCACTCTGTGACCCAGCCAACTGCAGATTTTTCACAGCAGGCTTGAACATCTTCAAGGACTAACAGAGATATCTAGGCGTAGTAGATCTCCATACTAAGAGAGAAACTGTCCCCATCCCTAAGCCAAATTCCTTAAACCTTCGTATAAACTCCATACTGTGACCCCACCTTACTGTGGACATATCTAGGGAGAACATAATTTTTTTCTCCCTGTCTGTCACAGTATTGTGACAGTATTGCTACAGCCACTCTCTACATAAGTGCTCCTAATAATGCTTTGGTTGGACAAATCACCCTTTCATTTAGTGCTTCTTTCTTTGGAATCCCAGCTGCCCCATCTCAGTTCTGTTTGGGACACTCCCTTGTGAGAATTTCTTTGCTTCTTAGTTTTAGTTTTGTACACTCCAGGTACACAGTCTATGGGATGAAGCAATCGCCGTGGTCAGCAGAATTCCAAAGAAATGAGCTGGGAAAACGAAACTGGCAGTGAGACCCATGGACGTCTGCAGGAGCCTATGTGGGGCTGTGCGGCCCCGCTGCTTGCTGCTTGCAGACTGCCCCGGAGTACTGAGATGCTCCAAAAGCTCCAGAATCCAGCAGGCTTGTCTAGCCTGACAGAGGGTATAAAAGAGCAAATGGCTTGCAAGGAAGCCCAGTACTTAGTGGTGGAGATAGATTGGCTCCTGTTGTGGGCAGCCACCATGACAGCAGAGGCTCAGCCGGTGGCCAAGAGTAAGGTGCACAAGTTAAAGGAGGAATTACAACTGGGAAGTGGCATGCACTCCACTGCCCCTCCATTATTTGCCTACAAGGTAGGAAAAATGGAAGGAAGAGAGGAGCTCTGCTGAGAGGTGCCCAAGGAGCCCACAGCCTCAGTCCTGGAGAGCTCTGGGCTGCTGCAGTGGCAGCTTGGTCCCACCTGCTGGCAGTGAACAGAGGGAGAAAAAAAAATAGAGAGAATATATTCACACTATCATTCCTCTGTGTGAGCTTTTAATTATTTATTTTTAAGTTTTAAATACTATAAAAACGTAAATTCTTGCATTTTTAGCTAACTGAAATGCCTTTTGCCAAATACTTAGGCCAATGTTTAGCACAAGGCTGGCAATAAGAAACTATTGATCCTCATGCTCCATTCTAGATCCTTTCTTCCTACTGAGTTTCCTTTCCAGGGTTCAGTCATGCTGTCGCTCGTAAAGAAAATCCTGGTCCCTGGATCTCTTTTGCCCTTCTGGCATTTCATTAAAGGAACACTGTCTTTCATCAAACCTCCTTCTCTAAGCAATAGTCACTTAACTAAAATCTCTACCTGTTTCCCAACCTGGAGCTCCCTGATGCTGTCCGGCGGCCTCCAATTCTCATTTCTCTCTACAAGAAATTTACCTAGTCCACTTCTCTCCTATGTAGTTGATTTCCACTGTTTGTTCTATGCCACCCCTGAATTATGCCATCCTACTGAAAATTTAGCTCTTGTTAGAATATAGGTGAGAGGATAGAAGGGTTATTTTTTTACTTAGATTATTTCAGTCCGCTGAAGAATTATATTTAATGATAACAATCCATATATTTATCAAGTAATTATAGATTCATGAAATTATTACCTTATTTAAATATTATTAAGATAAACGTATTTGCCTTTATCTTAATGCATTTATCTTACCCCACATTTGGTTCTACAAAACCAAGAAGCTCAAATTGATTTCATTCCTGAAAAGACATATTATTTCTTAAATATTTGATAAGGCCAATTTTTATTTTTCAGGAATGACATTCCTGGGCAGCTGCCTTTGTTTGCATTACTATAAAGAAATAGCCAAGGCTGGGTAATTCATAAAGAAAATAGGTCTGTTTGGCTCAGGGCTCTGCAGGCTTGTCAAGAATCACAGCACCAGCTTCTGCTCCTGGTGAGGGCTTCAGGAAGCTTCCACTCATGGTTGAAGGGCAAGGGGATTAGCTGTCATATGGCAAGAGAGGAGAGAGGAGAAAGAGGCAAGAGGTGCCATGTTTTTAAAGAAACCTGTTCTATTGTGAACTAATAGAGTAAGAACTCACTCATTTTCGTGAGTATGGCACCAAGCCATTCGTGGACTCTCCCTCCAAGACCAAAATACCTACCTTTAGACTCCACCTCCAAGATTGATGACCAAACTTCTTTTTCTTTTTTTACATCATTCCAAATTTATCTACTTAAATACTGTATATCTGAAAGAAGACACATCAGAAAGTTAACAGTGATCATCTCTGAGTGCTATGATTGTGGCTTATTTTAAATTTAAAAAATATTCCTATCTTTTGCAAACTGTCTACACTGAGCTTTATTACTTTTACATTTAGGAAAATCTTTAATTTTTTTTTCTTTTTTGTTTGTTTCTTTGTTCGAGACAGAGTCTTTCTCTGTCACTCAGGCTGGAATGCAATGGTAAGATCACTGTATCCTTGACCTCCAGGGGCTCAAGTGACCCTGCCAGCTGAACTTCCAGAGTAACTGGGACTACAGGTTCATGCCACCACCCTGACAATTTTTTTTTTTTTGTAGTAGAGACAGTGTTTTACCTTGATCTCCAGGGTAGAGGAGTCCAAATTTCAACATGAGATTTGGAGGGGACAAATATCCAAACTATATCAGCAGTCGTGTTGTCTTATGAAGTAATACCATTTATGGTAAGCTACAGTACATTTTTCTTTAGCTATATTCCATGCAGTTTCTTAAAGGTTAACTTCTAAAAGATGTTCCTCATCATTTAAAAAAGAAACAGCTAAAGTATATAAAATGTTGATGGTAATTTCTGTATGAAGTCTACAGAATATTATGATCTTTATTTAAGCATGTGTTGCTTAGCTGTACAACTTTCAGTTTTGCTATTCACTTATGAAAAATACAATTTTGGTTTTTAAAATTATTTATGTGTGCATTTTAAATGTTTAATAATCTACTCATGTTCACCAAATTGCTTATCTGACATGAACAAGATTCAAATCAACTCCTTAGTAATTTCAGATTAATTAAAGTGGCAAAATTAGAATACAAAACTACAAGTGTAAAAAAATAATTCATCTTAAACTTAAGGTATGTTGATTTGTATTTAGACTAAGTCATGTTGATAATAATGCTTGAAAAGCAGTCTAAAAGGAAAATGAAATCTGGTAAACTAAACTATGGGGGAAATCTTGTCTGTTGTTTGACAAAGAAAATCTAAATATAAGAAAACAAAAATAGATAATCCGAATTTAAATTTGAACAAAAAGCTTGCTTTTTCTTTTTTTCACATTTGGAGTTTTTCAATAATATGGTGGACATTTCAGAGGAAAAATATCATAAATTACATGATGGCTTTAAGAATGCTTTTGAAATATTTATAAAAAGTTTGATTCAGTTCAATTCTAATACTATCTTAGCAATGGACCATTGATACATTTAAGAAGCTTGCTAGACTAATCTGTTATTAAAGATTGATCTTGATGCTCCCTGAAATACAAATTAGTAATGAAAACAACTGAAAGTCAGAAGACAATTCAGAAAACCAGTTCAGCAATCCAGGCATACAATAATGAGCTAATAGGCAAGAAGTGACAGTTGGAACTGGGGAAAAGTTGAGAAACATACTGAAAAACAGTAAACTAAGTGTCTTGGAGAAAAGACAAGAAACATTCGATTTTATTTAGCATTGTCTAACTGTAGGATTTATAATAGTAGAAAAACAGGGAAGTAAGATGAAACCATTAGTTTTGAGCCAGAGAAATTTATTTGACTTAATACAGGAAGAATATGAAAAATGACATATGGTCATTAACAAGAAAATGTCAAATAAGTAGAGTGTGAAGATGAAACTCCAAGGAAATATTAGGGCAAGGATCAAACATTTTACAGCCATAATTTTAAGGGATTTTTAGGACTCTGAATGCAGATAGACTCTTTAAGGAAAAGAGCTAGAATTTCAAGTAACAGAGGGATGAATGATATGATTGTTTATGCCTCCAAGTAAAAAATGAGACCATAAAGTGCCAGAAAGTAGAGTTAAAGCAGAACAATCAAATGTGACAATTACAGAGTGAGGAGAAGGAGAAAAATTAATAAAGTGAAGATGAAGTTGACAGTGTCCAATCTGCAGAAATTTAAGGAGAGATTTGGGAATGAGACTGTTAGGTTCATTCATGACAAGAGCTTCTAAAGAAAGCTTACTCTAATTTAAAGAATGAGATGAGGACTTCTGCCAAGATGATCAAATAGGAATAGCTCCGGAGTGCATTTCCCAGTGACAGCAAATGCAGAAGGCAATTGATCTCCGTATTTCCAACCAAGATACCAGGTTCATCTCAGTGTGACTGGTTAGACAGTGGGTGTAGCCCAAAGAGGGCAAACTGAAACAGAGTGGGGCATTGCCTCACCCAGGAAGTGCAAGGGGCAGGAGAACTCCCCCTCCTAAGCCCACGTAAGCCATTAGGGACTTTTCCAGACACTCTGGCACACCAGCTCAGATACTGTGCTTTTTCCATCGTCTTTACAATCCACACACCAGGAGATTCTCACCAATGCCTACAACAAACACCAGCACCCAGATTTTCAGCACAAAACTGGGTGGCTGTTCTAGCCAGTGCCGGGAATGCCAGGAAGACAGAACCTCTCATTCCCCTGAAAAAATGTGGGTCAAAGGCAGGGAGCCAAGTTTTCTGGCTCAGAGGACCCCACCCCCACAAGGACCAGCAAGCTAAGACCCACTGGCTTGAAATTCTCAAGGCCAGAACAGCAACCTGAGCTCAATATGGGAAGGCTGATCTCAGTGCGGGGAGGGGCATCCATCATTATTGAGGTGGTTTTAACCTTGTCTGTGTAAACAAAGTCACCAGGAAGTTTACACAGCAGGTGGCCAGACTCCCTTCTTACCGGGCAGGGCATCTCTGAAAAAAGACAGCAGTCCATCAGGGACTTATAAATAAAGCCCAATCTTCCTGGGACAGAGCACCTGGGAAAACAGGCATTTGTGCGTTCCACTTGACCAGACTTAAACATCCCTGACCAGCAACTCTGAACAGAGCAATGGAGCTCTCATTGAACAGAACAATGGAGCTCCCTTGAATGCTGATAAGAGACAGTATGCCTCCTGAAGTGGCTTCCTGACCTCCATATATCCTAAGGGACATCTCATACAGGAGAGTTCTGGCTGACATCTTGGAGGTACCCATCTGGGATGAAGCTACCAGAGGAAGGAACAGGCAGCAATCGTTGCTGTTCTGCCTCTGCAGGTGATTCTCAGGCAAGCAGGGTCTGGCGTTGACCTCCAGCACTCCTGTAGCAGAGGGGCCTGACTGTTAAAAGGAAAATTAAAAAACAGAAAGAAATAGCTTCAACATCAACATAAAGGATGTCCACTGAGAGGCCCTATCCAAAAGTCACAAACTTTGAAGACCAAAGATAGATAAATCCACAAAGATGGGAAGAAACCAGTGCAAAAGTTCTGAAATAGGCAAAAGCCAGAATGCCTCTTCTTCTCCAAGGGATAACAACTCACCAGCAAGGGAAAAAAACTGGATAAAGAATAAGTTTGACAAATGAACAGAAGCAGGCTTCAGAAGGTGGGTAATAACAAACTTCTCTGAACTAAAGGAGCATGTTCTAACCAATGCAAAGAAACTAAGAACCTTGAAAAAATGTTAGACAAAAGTCTAACTAGAATAACTAGTTTAGAGAATAACATAAATGACTTGATGGAGCTGAAAAACACAGCACAAGAACTTCATGAAGCATATACAAGTTTCAAAAGTCTAATTGATCAAGCAGAAGAAAAGACTTCAGAGATTGAAGATCAACTCAATGAAATAAAATGAGAAGGCAAGATTAGAGAAAAAAGAGTGAAAAAAAAATGAACACAGCCTACAAGAAATATGGGATTATGTGAAAAGATCAAATCTACATTTGATCAGTGTACCTGAATGTAATGAAGAGAATAAAACCAATAAAACCAAAGTATCCAGGAGAACTTTCCCAACCTAGCAAGGCAGGCCAACATTCAAATTCAGGAAATACAGAAAACACCACAAAGATAATCCTCAAGAAGAGGAAGCCCAAGGCACATAATCATCAGATTCACCAGGGTTGAAATGAAGGAAAAAATGTTAAGTGCAGCCAGAGAGAAAGCTCAGGTTACCCACAAAGACAAGCCCATCAAACTCACAGCAGATCTGTTGCAAGAAACCCTCCAAGCCAGAAGAGAGTGGGGGTCAATATTCAACAGGCTTAGAGAAAATTTTCAACCCAGTATTTTATATCCAGCCAAAAAAAGCTTCATAAGTGAAGAAGACATAAAATCCTTTACAGACAAACAATTGCTGAGAGATTTCATCACCACAAGGCCTGCCTTACAGGAGTTCCTGAATGAAGCAGTAAGCATGGAAAGGAACAACCAGTACCAGCCACTGCAAAACATACCAAATTGTAAAGTCCAATGACACAATGAAGAAGCTGCATTAACTAGCAGGCAAAAAAACCCAACTAGCTTCAACGTGGCAGGATCCAATTCACACACAACAATATTAACTTTAAATGTAAACAGGCTAAATGCCCCAATCAAAAGACACAATCTGGCAAAATGGATAGTCAAGACCCATTGGTGTGCTGTATCCAGGAGACCCATCTCACGTGCAAAGACACACATAGGCTCAAAATAAAGGGATGAAGGAAGATTTACCAAGCAAATGGAGAGCAAAATAAAAGCAGAGGTTGCAATCCTAGTCACTGATAAAACAGACTTTAAACCAACAAAGATCAAAAGAGACAAAGAAGAGCATTACATAATGGTAAAGGGATTAATGCAACAACAAGAGCTAACTATCCTAAATATATATGCAACCAAGACAGGAGCGCCCAGATACATAAAGCAAGTTCTTAATGACCTATAAAGAGATTTAGACTCCCACACAATAACAGTGGGAGACTTTTAACATTCCACTGTCAATATAAGACAGATCAGTGAGACAGAAAATTAACAAGGATATCCAGGACTTGAATTCAAATCTGGACCAAGTGGATGTAATAGACATCTACAGAACTCTTCATTTCAAATCCAAAGAATATACATTCTTCTCAGAACCATATCACACTTACTCTAAAATTGACTACATAATTGATAGTAAATCACTCCTCAGCAAATGCAAAAGAATGGAAATCATAAAAAACAGTATCTCAGACCACAGTACAATCAAATTAGAACTCAGGATTAAGAAACTCACTCAAAACCACACAACTAAATGGAAACTAAACAATCTCATCCTGAATGACTACTGGGTAAATAATGAAATAAAGACAGAGATAAAAATGTTCTTCAAAACCTACGAGAACAAAGACACAATGTACCAGAATCTCTGGAACACATTTAAAACAATGTCTAGAGGGAAATTTACAACACTAAATGCCCACATGAGAAGCAAGGAAAGATATAAAATCAAACATCCTAATGTCACAATTAAAAGAACTAGGGGTGCAAGATCAAACAAATTCAAAAGGTAGCATAAGACAAGAAATAACCAAGATCAGAGCAGAACTGAAAGAGATAGAGACACAAAAACACCTTCAAAAACCAATAAATCCAGGAGATCGTTTTCTGAAAAGATCAACAAAATTGATAGATCACTAGCAACACAAATAAAAAAGAAAAGAGAGAAGAATTGAATAGATGCAATAAAAAATGATAAAGGGGATATCACCACCAATTCCACAGAATTATAACTACCATCAGAGATTACCACAAACACCTCTATGCACATAATCCAGTAAATCTAGAAGAAATGGATAAATCCCTGGACACTTACACCTTCCCAAGACTAAACCAGGAAGAAGTTGGATCCCTCAGGGATTGCTGCCTCAATTTCATACCAATAACAAGGTCTGAGGTTGAGGCAGCAATTAATAGACTACCAACCAAAAAAAGTCCAGGACCAGATGGGTTCACAGCCAAATTCTACCAGAGCTACAAAGGGAAGCTGGTACCATTCTTTCTGATACTATTCCAAACAATACAAAAGGATGGAATCCTACCTAGCTCATTTTATAAAATCAAAAACATCCTGATGTCAAAACCTGGCAGAGACACAACAAAAAAAGAAAACTTCAGGCCAATATCCATGATGAACATTGATAACATTGATGTAAAAATCCTTTAAAAAAGTACTGGCAAACTGAATCCAATAGCATATCAAAAAGCGTATCCATCACGATCAAGTCAACTTCATCCCTGGGATGAAAGGTTGGTTTAACATACGCAAATCTATAAATGTAATCCATCACATCAGCAGAACGAAAGACAAAAACCACATGATTGTCTCAACAGATGCAGAGAAGGCCTTTGACAAAATTCAACAGCACTTTATGCTAAAAACTCTCAATAAACTAGGAATCGATGGAACATATCTCAAAATAATAAAAGCTATTTATGACAAACACACAGACAATATCATACTGAATGGGCAAAAACTAGAAGTATTCCCTTTGAAACCTGGCACAAGACAAGGGTGTCCTCTCTCACCACTCCTTTTCAACATAGTATTGGAAGTTCTGGCCAGAGCAATCAGGGAGGAAAAAGAAATAAAGGGTATTCAATTAGGAAAAGAGGAAGTCAAATTGCCTCTATTTGCAGATGACATGATTGTATATTTAGAAGATCCCATCATCTCATCTCAAAATCTCCTTAAGCTGATAAGCAACTACAGCAAAGTCTCAGGATACAAAATCAATGTGCAAAAGTTACAAACATTCCTATACACTAATAACAGAGAGCCAAATCATGAGTGAAGTGACATTCACAATTCCTACAAAGAGAATAAAATACCTAGGAATAAATCTAACAAGGGATGTGAAGTACGTCTTCAAGGAGAACTACAAACCACTGTTCAAGGAAATCAGAGAGGACACAAACAGATGGAAAAACATTCCATGCTCATGGTTAGGAATAATCAATATCATGAAAATGGCCATACTGCCCAAAGTAATTTATAGATTCAATGGTATCCCCATGAAGCTACCATTGACCTTCTTTATAGAACTGGAAAAAAGCACCTTTAACTTCATATGGAACCAAGAGCCACATAGCTAAGACAATTCTAAGCAGAAAAAAAAGAACAAAGCTGGAGGCATCAAACTATCTGACTTCAAGCTATACTACTAGGCTAGAGTAATAAAAACAGCAAGCTCCTGGTGCCAAAACAGAGATATACACCAATGGAACAGAAGAGAGGCTTCAGAAGTAATGCCACACATCTACAACCATCTGATCTTTGACAAATCTAACAAAAACAAGCAATAGGGAAACAATTCCCTATTTAATACATGGTGTGAAGAAAACTGGCTATCCATATGCAGAAAACTGAAACTGGATCGATTCCTTACACCTTGGGCAAAAAATTAACTCCAGATGGATTAAAGATTTAATCATAAGATGTAACATCATAAAAACCCTAGAAGAAATCCTAGGCAATATCATTCAGGACATAGACATAGGCTTGGACTTCATGACTAAAATATCAAAAGCAATTGGCAACAAAAGCCAATATAGACAAATGGGATCTAATTAAAGTTAAGAGCTTCTGCACAGCAAAAGAAACTATCATTAGAGTGCACCAGCAACCAACAGAATGGGGGAAAAAATGTGCAATCTACCCATCTGACAAAAGGCTAATATCCAGAATCTAAAAAAAAAAATTGAAATAAATTTACAAGAAACAATTGCATCAAAAAGTGGGTGAAGGATATGAACAGACACTTTTCAAAAGAAAACACATATGATGCCAACAAGCATATGAAAAAATGCTCATCATCACTGGTCATTAGAGAAATGGAAATCAAAACCACATTGAGATACCATCTTATGCCAGTTAGAATGGCGATCATTAAAAAATCTGGAGACAACAAGCAGATGCTGGAGAGGATGTGGAGAAATAGGAACACTTTTACACTGTTGGTGGGAGTGTAAATTAGTTCAACCATTGTGGAAGACAGTGTGGTAATTCCTCAATGATCTAGAAATAGAAATACGATTTGACCCAGCAATCTCATTACTGGGTATATACCCAAAGAATTATAAATCATTCTAATTATAAAGAGACATGCACACATATGTTCATTGCAGCACTGTTTACAACAGCAAAGACTTGGAACCAACCCAAATGCCCATCAATGGTAGACTAGTTAAAGAAAATGTGGCACATATACACCATGGAATACTATGCAGCCATAAAAAACAGATGAGTTCATGTCCTTTGCAGGGACATGGATGGATCTGGAAACCATCATTCTCAGCAAACTGACACAAGAACAGAAAACCAAACACTGCATGTTCTCACTGATAAGTGGGTGTTGAACAATGAGAGCACATGGGCACAGGGAGAGGAACTTCACACACTGGGGCCTGTTGGGAGGTTGGGGGGTGTCTAGGGGAGGGATAGCAGGGTGCGGGGGGATTAAGGAGGGATAACATTCGGAGAAATACCTAACGTAGATGATAGGGGGACAGATGCAACAAACCACCATGGCATGTGTATACCTATGTAACAATCCTGCATGATCTGCACATGTACCCCAGAACTTAAAGCATAATAAAAAATAAATTAATTTATAAAATTCTACAACATATAAAATAATATATAGGTTCCACCTAACTGCAACTATGCAATTAGAAAAACACGTCTCTTGTAGCTCTAAACAACAAAACAAAACAACAAAAAGAATGAGATTAGTGGTATGGTAATATAGTTGGCCTTGTATTTCCCTGGGTTACACATTCATGTATTTAACCTGTCTCAAATAAAAAATATTCAGAAAAATAATCCCAAGAAGTTATGCAAAACTTGAATTTGTGGATTGCTGATTACTATGTCAAGTCTACACAATGGTGTGTAAACACAGCATTAGGTATTATAAGTAAATTAGTGATTATTTAAAACATATGGGAGGATATGTTTAGGTTTTATGTAAACACTATGCTATTTTATTTAAGGGACTTGAGCATCTACAGATTTTGTTATCCACGGGGTACCCTGGAACCAATCCCCCAAAGAACTTGAGGGATGACTAATATCTTGGCACTTAAGTTTTCAAAATTAATGCTCTTTTTATATAATACAGTTTTCATATATTTGGTCATGACTTTCAGTGGATTCCAAAATCAATTCAGTGGACCTCTAGGACCAGCATTTTCACAGTAAGAAATAGAATAAGAGCTACAAGATTATGATACAATAGAATAGAAAGCATCAGAATAAGATTAAATATTGTGTTGACAGACGTGTGTTTCATTTGAGTATGTGCATGCATGTGTGCTTGTAAATACTAACTCAGAATGTTACATATATTTCATACATCGGCCCTTTGACAAAAATGTTGAACAGCAAATAATACGTAAATATGTATAAAACATTACTGAGGGGCAGGAGTCTTTTTTAGCAGATAAAACTGAAAGATTTCCAGAAGGAAAAATAATTAACTAGAGAATATCACATAGAATGGAGGGAGGATTTAATCACATACATTGGGAGTTAGTACTAGAAAGCCAAGACACTGCTGTCCATACCAACAAAAATGTAAAATTGGGAAACTGTAAAATTTTTTATTAAATTTAAGACTAAGTCTGTATGTTCTATATTTTGTTTTGGTTTTATTAAGAGACTTTCTTCTTTACATCAGTTTACGGTTCACAGATAACTTGAGGAGAGATCACAGTTTCCATATACCCTCTCACTTCTGCCCCACTCAAAGCTTCCTCTATTATTAATTTTTAATTTTTGAAGGTACATAGATGTATATATTTGATACAAGTATGCAATGTGTAATAATCACATCAAAATAAAAGGGGTATTTATCACCTCAAGAATTTACCTCTTGTGTTAAAAAACAGTCCAATTATACTTTTAGTTATTTTTAAATGTAGAATTAAATTATTTTCACTATAGTCACCATGCTGTGCTAACAAATACAAGGTCTTATTTATCCTTTCTATTTTTTTTTGCACCCATTCCCCATTCCCGTCTCCCCCAACCTGCCTAATATCCTTCCTAGCCTCTGGTAACCAACATTCTACTCTCTATCTCCATGAGCTCAGCTATTTTAATTTTTAGCTCCCATAAATAAATGAGAACATGGGAAGTCTGTCTATCTGTGCCTAGCTTATTTCACTTAAAATAATAACCTCCAGTTCCATCCATGTTGTTGCAAATGACAGGATCTTATTGTTTTTCATGGCTGAATAGCACTCTATTGTCTACGTGCACACATTTTCTTTATCCATTCATCTGTTGATGGACATTTAGATTGCTTCCAAACCTTGGATATTATGAATAGTGCTGCAGTAAACATGGGAGTGCACATTTTTTTTTTTTTTTATATACTGATTTCCTTTCTTTGGGGTATATACCAAGGAGTGGGATTGCTGGATTGTATAGTAGCTCTATTTTTAGATTTTGAGGAATCTCTAAACTGTTCTCTGTAATGGTTGCAGTAATGTACATCCCCACAAAGTGTACAAAGGTTCCCTTTTCTCCACATTCTCACCAGTGTTTGTAATTGCTTGTCTTTTGAATAAAAGCCATTTTAACTACGGTGAGATGATATCTCATTGTAATTTTGATTTGCATTTCTCTGATGACCAGTGATGTTGAGCACCTTTTGATATAACTGTTTGATACTTGTATGTCTTCCTTTCAGAACTATCCATTCATATATTTTGCCCATTTTTAATTGGGTTATTAGATATTTTTCTGTAGAGTTGTTTGAGTTTCTTATATATTCTGTTTATTATGGGTAGTTTGTAAGAATTTCCTTCCATTCTATGGGTTGTAGCTTCACTTTGTTGATTGTTTCCTTTGCTGTACAAAAGCTTTTTAACCTGATGTGATCCTATTTGTACATTTTTGCTTTGGTTGCCTGTGCTTACGGGTTATTACTCAATAAATCTTTTCCCAGTCCAATGTCTGGGGGAATTTCCCCAAAATTTCCTTTTAGTAGTTTCATAGTATGAGGTCTTATATTTAAGTTTTTAATTCATTTTGATTTGATTTTTGTATATGGTGAGAGATAGAGGTCTAGTTTCATTCTTTTACAAATGAATATCCAGTTTTTCCAGCATCATTTATTGAATAAGCTGTCCTTTCCCCAATGTATACTTGTGACACCTTTGTCAAAGATGAGTTTACAATATATGTATGTATATATTTCTGGGTCCTCTATTCTATTCCTCTCGTCCATGTGTCTTTTTATGGCAGTGCTGTACTATTTTGGTTACTATAACTCTGTAGTACATGTTCAAGTCACATAATGTGATTCCTCCAGTTTTGTTCTTTTGCTTAGGATAGCTTTGGATGTTCTATGTATTTTGTGGTTCCACATAAATTTTAGAAGCGTTTCTTCTATTTCTGTGAAGAATGTTACCATTATTTACACAGATATTGTATTCAGTCTGCAGATTGCTTTGAATAGTATGGACATTTTAACAATATCAATGTTTCCAATCCATGAACATAAATATCTTTCCATTTTTTATGTGTCTGTGTCCTCTTCAATTTCTTTTATCAATATTTTGTAGTTTTCATTGTAGACATATTTTTTTCTTTGGTTAATTCCCTGTTATTTTATTTTACATGTAGCTGTTGTAGATGGGGTTACTTTCTTGATTTCTTTTTCAAATTGTTTGCTGTTGGCATATAATAATGCTACTGACTTTTGTATGTTGACTGTGTATCCTTCAACTTTAGTAAATTTGTTTATCAGTTCTAATAGCTTTTTGGTAAAGTCTTTAGGTTTTTCCAAATATAATATCATATCATCTGCATACAAAGATAATTTGACTTCTTCCTTTCCAGTGTGTATGCCCTTTATATCTTTCTCTTGTCTGAATTGCTTTAGCTAGGACTCTCAGTGCTATGTTGAATAACAGTGGTGAAAGTGGCCATCCTTGTGTTCCAGATCATAGAGGAAAGATTTTCAACCTTTCCTCATCAAATATGACAACAGCTAAAAGTCCATCACATATGGTTTTATTATGTTGAGTGATGTTTTTTCATACCATATTTTTTAATGTTTTTATCATAATAGGATGCTGAATTTGAGCAAATAATTTTTCAATATCAATTGAATTGATCATATGGATTTTGTCTTTCATTCTCTTGATATGATGCATAACATTGATTGATTTGTGTATGTCGAACTATCCTTGCATCCCTGGGATAAATCCCACTTGAACCTTTAAATGTATTGTTGAATGTTCGCTAGTATTTTGTTGAGGATTTTTGCGTCAACAAATTCATCAGTGATACTGGTCTGTATTTTTCTTTTTTTTTTGATGTCTCTTTTTGTATGGTTTGGTATCAGGGTTATACTTGCCTTGTGGAATGACTTTGGAATCCCTCCTCCTCTATTTTATAGAATATTTGGAGTAAGATAGGTATTAGATCTTCTTTAAATGTTTGGTAGATTTAAGTCGTAAATCCATTGGGACCCGGGCTTTTCATCTCTGGGAGACATTTTATTACAGCTCCAATATCATTACTTGTTTTTGGACTGTTCTTGTTTTGGATGTCTTCTTAGTTCAACATTGGTAAGTTGTATGTGTCTAGGAATCTAACCTTTTCTTCTAGATTTTCCAATTAATTGGTATATAGTTGCTCATAGTACCCCCAACAATCCTTTTAATTTTTCCCTTATCAGTTGTAAAGCCTTATTTTTTATTTCTGAGTTTTGGGGTCTTAACTCTTCTTAGTCTGGCTAAATGTTTGTCAATTTTATCTTTTCAAAAAACAACTTTTTATTTTATTGATCATTTATATGGTTTTATTCCTTTCAGTTTCATTGATTCCTACTCTAATTGTTATAATTTATTTTCTTCTACTAATTTTGAGTTTGGTTTGGTCTTGCTTTCCTTGTTCCATAAGATGCATCATTAGGTTGTTTGTTTGAAGTTTTTCTTATTTTTTGATGTGTGCATTTACGGCTATAAACTTCATTCTTAGTGCTGTCTTTGCTGTATCCAATAGAGTTTGGTATATCATGTTTTCATTTGTTTCAATAAATTTTTTTTATTTTTTTTTAATTGACTCACTGATCATTCAGCAGCATACTATTTAATTTTCAAGTGTTTGCAAAGTTTCTTATATTCATCTTGTTATTGAATTCTAGTTTTATTTTATTGTGGTCAGAGAAGATGCTTGAAATTATTTCAGTGTTTTGAATATTTTGAGACTTGTTGGTGACCTGACATATGGGCTATCCTTGAGAATGAGCCATGTACTGAGTATTCTATAGCCATTGGATGAAATATTCTGTAAATGTTTATTAGGTCCATTTGGCCTATAGTGCAGATTAATTTCTGATGTTTCTTTGTTGATTTTCTCTCTGGAAGACTTATCCAGTGCTCAAAGGTGTGTATTGAAGTCTCCAGCTATTATTGTACTGGGATACAGCTTTATGTAGCTCTAATAATATTTACTTTCTATATCTGGGCTCTCCAGTATTGGGGGCATAAATAATTAAAATTGTTATGTCATTTTGCTGAATTGATCCCTTATCATTATATAATTACCTTCTTTGTTTCTCTTACAGTTTTTGTCTTAAAATCTGTTTTGTCTGATTTAAGTATAGCTACTTCTTCTCTTTTGTGGTTTTCATTGGCACAAAATAGTATTATCTTTTTCCATTTCTTTATTTTTAATCTGTGTGTTTCTTTATTGGTGAAGTATGTTTCTTGTAGGCAACAGTTCATTGGGCCTTGTCTTCATAACCATTCAGCCACTCTATGTCTTTTGATTGAAGCACTTAATCAATACATATTTAATGTTATAATTGATAAGTAAGAACTAACTCTTTCCACTTTGTTCTTTGTTTTCTGGCAATTTTGTGGTCCTTTCTTACTTCTTTCCTTTATTCCTGTCTTTTAGTAAAGGTGATTTTCTCTGGTAGAATGAATTAATTTTCTGCTTTTCATTTTTTGTGTATATGTTGTCTATTTTTAAATTTGAGGCTACCATGGAGCTAGCAAATGCTATCTTATAACCCATTATTTCAGGCTGATAGCAACTTACTGTTTGCATAAAGAAACTAACTGAAAAACAAATAGAAAACTCTCTCATTTTTTTCTTCTCTCTCACTCTCTCATCCCTCTCACGCATGCTTTTTTACTTCCATAATCAAATTACCTTTCATGTGTGGAATCCTCCTATATATGTCTTATAAGAGCTTTGTGATTACATTGGTCCCACCTAGATAACCAAAGGCAATTCCCACATCTCAAAATCCTTAAATTAACCAAATCATCAAAGCCTTTTTGCAAAGTGTGGCAATGTATTTACAAGTTCTTGGGATTAGGACATAAACATCTTTGTGGGGAGGCTATTATTCAGCTTGCCATATCTATGTGACAGCTATTTCTAAGAAAAAAGCAAGATAAAATAGGAGGCCCCACTGATCATCCCTCCTAAGGGAGCATCGAATTCAACCACTATCAATTCAAAAAAGCACCTTCATAAGAACGAAACTCAGGTGTGCACTCACAGTGCCTGTGAGGAATGTATTCTCTTCCTGTGTCCACAAGGAGGCGTAGTTTCAAGGGCAAGAACTTCCCAATGCCCCTCCTCCCCTCTCTCCATCTGGGAGACTTAATTTCTTTGTTTTAATTTTCACAGGCATGGGAAATAATCAAGATCAATCACTCCAGCGGAAGTTTAAAGGAACTCTTTTCATTGGCCAGGGGTCTTGGAGAAGGTAGGAATTCCTCCCAGGTTAAAAGTCTCTGTCTCCCTCATCCCGGTGGCTTTCCCTCTCTGGGGTCCCGTTCCACAATCCTTGTGGAAGCTGCTTTTCCTCTCCTGGATTCCATCTTTCTGGATTCTCTCACTCAGTGTGAGAGGAGCTTTTCTTCTTGGTTTTCCCCCTCTGGGAACCCTTCTCACTCAGTGTGAGAGTGGCCTTTCTTCCTTGGTTCTCCCCCTCTGGGAACCCTTCTCATTAAGTGTGAGAGCAGCTTTTCCTTCCTCTCACTTAGTGTGAGAGTTAGCTGTTTCTCTCTCTCTTTCTCTTTAACTAAATGAATCACTTTGTGCAAAAACTTTTTAGATCTAGTATTTACTCTACAAGTGCACCACACCCAGAGTCCCATTCTTGGGGGGGTGAGGGACCAAGAGCCTGGAAAAACATCTTCTCGGGGGAGCTGTGCCTCTCCGACACCCCCAAGCCCAGAAACACCTGGTTTTAATTTCAAATTTCTGAAGGGGGTACTGAAAAGGGTAGGAAAGAATTGGTGCTGTCACCCCCTCCTCACTCACTGGCAGTAGCTGCATGGTATGGAAAAATCCTTGCCCTTGGAAAAGGAAGAACACAGTGATGTGAGACATGACATTGAACTCAGTACTGCCCTGACACAGCAGGAAGAAAAACCATGTAGAACTCAGCTAATGCGTACCTAAGGAGAAAGCATTCAGACCACCCCTAACCAAGGGGAATTGCTCATCCCAGTGATTGAAACTTGAGTTCTGACAACCCTCACCATTTTGGGCTGAAGTGCACTGGGGACCTAAATAAACTTGAAATGTAGTCTAGACCACACGGACTGAAAGTCCTAGTGCTGAGCTGAGCTCAGAGCCAGTGGACATAGGAATGCATAACTTACTGAGACACCAGTTGTTGCAGCTAGGGGAGTGCTTGGACCACTCCTTACTTACCAAGCAACACAGCTTCCTTCTGCTTGAGGAGAGAAGAAAGAGTAAAGAGGACTTTCGTCTTGCATCTTGGATACCAGCTGAGCCACAGTAGAATAGGGCACTGGTTGGAGTTGTGTAGCCCCCGTTCCAGGCCCTAGCTCCTCGTCAAAATTTCTAGATAAACCCTAGGCAAGAGGAAACCTGCTGTCTTGAAGGGAATAACCCAGTCCTGGCAGGATCCATCTATGGCTAACTAAAGACCTGTGGACTCTGAAAAACCAGCAGTGATAAATAGAATTATACTGTTGGCCTTGGGTGAGACTCAGAGTTGTTATGGCTGAGGGGAGACCCAGCATATTTGCAGCTGTGGTGGCTATGGTGAGAGACTCCTTCTGCTTGAGAAAAGCAGAGGGAAAAGTAAACAGCACGTTGTCTTTCACTTTAGGTACCAGCTCAGCTACAATGTGGTAGAGCACCAAGTAGGCTCTTGGGTTTCCTGATGCCAGATCTTGGCTCTTGAACAGCATTTCTGGACCTGATCTCGGCCAGAGAGGAGGCTACTACCCTGAAGCATGAGTCCTAGGCTTGGTAGCATTCACCATAAGCTGAATGAAGGGCCCTTTGGCCTTAAGATAACATCAGTGGTAGCCTGGCAGTACCCCCTGTGGGCCTGTGGTTGGGGTGGCCATGGGATGAGGCTCCTCTGCTTGTGAAAAGGGGAAGAAAGAATGGAAAGGAGCATGTTTTGTGGTTTGAAAGCCAACTCAACCACAGTAGAATAGAACACCAGGGAGATTGCTAAGGTTTTTGACTCGAGTCTCTACCTCCTGGATAGCATTATTATACTTATTCGGGACCTGGGGAAGGTTGCCACCCTGAAGGGAAGAACATAAACATGGCTGGCTTTGCCACTTTTTCATTGTAGACCCCTACAGCCTTCAACCAACAAAGGCAGTAGCCAAGTGTGGTTATAGTGAACCTTGGGCAAGACTCAATGCTGTGCTGGCTTCAGGTCTGACCCACTGCAGTCTCAGTGGTTGCGGTAACAGGGGTGCTTGTGTCACCCCACCCCTAGCCTTAGGTAGCTGAGCACAGAGAGATAATTTGTTTGTTTAGAAGAAAGTAAGGGAAGAGAAAAATAGTCTCTGCCTGGCAATCCAGAGAATTCTCTCAGATGTTATTCAAGACCATCAAGGTGGTATCTTTATAGGTCTGCAAAAACCACAGCATGACTGATCTTGGGGTGCCCCTAATGCATAAATGGCTTTGATCACAATACCCAAGTCCTTTCAAATACATAGAAAGCCTTCCCAAGAGGATAGGCACAAACAAGACCAAACTGTGAAGGCTACAACAAATACCTAACTCTTTAATGCACAGACACAGACAAACATCAACAAGCCTCAAGTATGAAAATGACCACCAAATGAATTAACTAAGGCACCAGGGAGCAATCCTGAAGAAACAGAGTAATGTGTCCTTTCAGAAGAAGAATTTAACATAATAATTTTGGGGAAACTCAAAATAATTCAAGATATCAAAGATAAATAATTCAGAATTCTATAAGATAAATTCAATAGAGAGATTGAAATAATTAAAAAGAACCAAGTAGAAATTCTGGAGCTGAAAAGTGAAATTGACAGACTAAAAAAATGTATCAGAGTCTCTTAATAGCAGAATTGATCAAGCAGAAGAGAGAATGATGTGCTGATATGAGCAAGAGAGAGAGAAGGAGAGAAGGGTGGAAATAGAGGTCAGAGAAAGAAGATGCTATGTATCTAGATTTGCAGGTGGAGAAAAAGGACTGAGGCAAGGAATGCAATGCAGGTAGCATCTATAATCTGGAAAAGGCAAGGAAATAAATTAGACCATAAATGCTCCTGAAGAACTGGGCCAGTTGACACCTTGATTTTAGCTCTTAAAATTGACTTATGATCTTTCATCTACAGAATTGTAAAATAATAAAATATATTGTTTAAAAATCGCTGCTTGTGCAAATTTGTTAGAGCGGCAATGAAAAACTAATGTTGTCAATTGTATCTTTCAATATTTTTCTACTTAAATTTTCTGAATGTATTATTTTTATTATGTTATGTTAATAAATTTTGAGAAAAAATAAGTGGTAGCAAAATTCAACCATTTCCCCATCTGTGTGTATGTACATGTATAAATACATTTATGTGTTGATATGCAGCTATCAACACATGTATTTTATAAATATATATCAATACATATATTTTGACTAGCAAAAGAAATCTGCAATTTTATTTAGCTAAATATTCTGTCTTATTTGGATATGTTCTGTAACACAGCTTTCTAGTTTATCATTTTTCAGTTATCTAAGAAATTTCAGATATTACTTGAAATTTAATCATATGTTTCCAGAATTCCCTTAGGCTTAGTTAATAAAAAAATTTGAATATAAGTTTATGCTAAATCCAATATTCATTTCAATCTGGTGGTTTAATTTAGTATTATATGTGCAAAGCATGTTTTAACAAGAAAGCTTAAATGTAAAAAAAAAGATACAATTCAGTATGATTTGAATGAGAAACGTTTCTTTCTCTAATTTCCTTAGATTTTAAAAATTACAATAAAAACATTCTACTGCATATTTGCAAAATTAATAAAACCATTAAAAAGCAAATTATGGAAAGCAATATACTTCTATTTATTGCATACATTAGTCCATAATAAATAATAATAAATAATAGATATAATTGATTTTAGTTTGTATTTTTTTCTTTTTTTATTAGGATTTAAAATTTGGAGAAATCCACACTGATACACTTACAAAAGTATCTGTGTATATGTGTGTATGTACATATAGAATATATATATTTTTAATTACTGAGGAACTTTCATTTTCTTATTATAAATTGTCAGGAATCATATTTATCTGTTGATTTTAAATTATCATTAAGTGATTTGATAGTAATTTTAGAATAATATTACTTTAGCATATAGTTCCTCTGAACTGTTTAGAAAAATAATATACATTAGCCAGCTGTAACAAACTTACGCCCAACTTTATACAAATCTACAACTTAAACCAAAATAGAAAGAAAATTTCTATTTTCTTATTTAACCAGCTTAGAATTTTTATACAATATTGATGATAGATGTATTGTTGATCCCAAAGTGAAACAAAATATTTGCCAACTAATTATGCTGTTTGCTGAGGGAATTTTTTGTAGATAACCTTTATAACATTGAAGACGTTTTCTTATAAGAATAAATGCTTAAGTGCATGGTCCAAATATTAATTTTGCTTCTGTGAGTGTTGTGGCTATTAGCTAAATCCTGGAATCTTCTCCAGAACATTGCATTTGGCTAAGGGAAGGTTGCTTGCATATAGAAATATGCAAGGGTATATTACCTTTGATAGCAGAAAACTGAATGATATGAAGATTCACAGTCCAGTTATCTTATTTCAAGAGAGAAAAATTGATTTTGCTATTTATATTCTAGATGCTACTTATGAATGACAATAAAGCTAAGCTTTGCCAGAAAACTCATCTTTGCTCTGTCCTTTCCCCAGCTTTTATTCTGTCCATTACAGTATTTGCTGAAGAACAGGTTTTCAATGAAGCATATACATATGAATTCCAGTAGTAGAGCTTCTTGTTTTTTCTAGGGTACCTACCTAAGATAACTCCTATTTCTCATTTGCTATGAATTGTCATCGTGAGTAGTTGGTGGATGTATGCATTTATTGTCCTGATTTCTGGTGGTAATTATATTGCTTTCCTCCTTTGGAATAAATGAAACAATGTACGATTGTGTTGATTGATTTTCAGATGTTAACCAACACTTCATTGCAGGAATTAGCCCGAGTTATTCATGATATATTATCAATTTATTTTGTAGCTAGATTTGTTTTGCTCATATTTTGTTAAATATTTTATATCTGTACTCATAAATGATATTGCCATGCAATTGTCTTTTAATAATCTTGTCCTATTTTAGTTCATTTATATTGGTATAAAAATATAGTTCAGAATTTATTTTCTACTTGTTAACATATTTGAAAACTTAATAGTAATGTTGGTGACGCTGTTTTTTTTAATTGTGGAACTTAAAAAAAAAAAAATGAGGTCAGGCACAGGGGCTCACACCTGTAGTCCCAGCACTTTGAGAGGCTGAGGTGAGTAGATCACTTGACGTAGCGTTCGAGACCAGCCTGGCCAACATGACAAAACCTTGTCTCTATTAAGAAATACAAAAAATTAGCTGGGCATAGTGGCACGTGTCTGTAGTCGCAGCTACTTGGGAGACTAAGGCACGAGAATCACTTGAACCCAGGAGGCAGAGGTTGTAGTGAGCTGAGATCATGCCACTGCACTCTAGCCTGGGTGATAGAGGGAGACTCTGTCTCGAAAATAAATAGATAAATAAATAAATAATAAATAAATGTCAAAATCTGTTACTTTCATAACTATAGGGATGTTCAATTTATTCTATCAGTTTGGGCAAATTATGTTTTTTTAAAATTATTCATTTCATCTAAATACTTAAATAGATTAGAATAAAGTTGTTGATAACATATAACCTCTTTTTGTCCCTATGTAGGCAGTATTCTAAGGTGCCCCCAAAGATTCCTCTCCCAGATGTATAGGTCACATATAGTCCTTGTTGTTTGCGTGTGGATGGGAGAAGTGATATACTAAGAGAGGAGAATATGGTGGCATATCACTACTGTGATTAAGCTATTTGTCAGTTAACTTTAAATTAAAATGAAGGTGATTCTGTGTGGGCCTGGCCTATTGTGAAAGGCATATTTACAAGGGTAAAGTGACACAGATTTTCAATTAGTGACATGGAAGAAAGAAAACTATCATGTTGTCCAGAGGGCCACTTGGCAGGGAATGGAGCATGGCCTGCAGGATCTGTAGACTCCAGACTTACCAAAAGGAAAGAATTCTACCAACCACCAGTGAGCTCAAAAGAGCACCGCAAGATTCAGGAGAAATCAAGCTTAAATATCCTCCTGATGAGACTGAGTAGAAAACCCTGCTCAGGATTTTCAGAAATCTGATACCTGCTCAGATTTCTGACCTCCAGGACTATGAAATAATAGACTTGTGTTGTTAAATTTTCTTAGTGTTTTGTAACTTCTTAGCAGAATAGAAAAACTAAAACACCATCTGTTATTGATTGATTGATTGAGATACGGTCTTATTCCATTGTCTAGGCTGGAGTGCAGTAGTGCTCACAGCAGCCTCGATCTTCTAGGCTCAAGTGATCTTTTCACCTTAGTCTCCCAAGCACCTATGACTGCAGGTGCGACAACTGCACACTGCTGTTTTATTGTTTTTTGTTTTGCTTTGTTTATTTTTAGTAGAGAAAAGATCTTGCTATGCTGCCCAGGCTGGTCTCAAACTCCTGATCTCGAGTGATCCACTGGCCTCACCTCGACCTCCCAAAGTGCTGGGATTACCGGTATGAACCACCACGCCTGGCCTAATTTGCAAAATTTTGATATGTACGTCAGTATAACCAGGTTTATCTTTTGTATTACACATATTAATATTTTTTCCTTTCAACTTTTTTTCATCCTTATATATGTAAGGTGGATCTTTGATTAGGTACATATGATTTGTATGCTTTATAAATAAGTATAATGACCTCAGTCATTAAATTGACATATTTAGTTTGCTTGCATTTAATATAATCTCTGTGTTGTTCTTCCGTGCTTCCACTGAGTCATCTTTTGGTTATACCAATGTGTGTGTAAAAAGACATCTATTACTCTTGGTAAAGTGTGTAACAAGAACTTTTGTTATCTTATCCACAAACATTGTCTGAGCAATATATTTTACAAAGGTAGTCTTTGGAGAGGAGACTGATCATTTTGGGGTCATTATAGGTTTCTAACTGGAAAAACAGGGCTAGGGAACAAAAATAATTCAAGATGCCAACTTGGAGGAAAGAACAGAACCTCATTCCTGGGTTGGAGTTTAAGTTATCTTCCAGCATCAGCAACCATGGCATCTGGTTGTGCTTTGGAAAATGACTAGACTTGAGAATATGAAGTAAAACAGTGTGTCTTGAACATCCAGCATTCATGCAGCAGTGATTGAGCGTCAGGACATGCTCTTTTCACACTTCATTCTGTCTCCTCAATAGGCTCTCCACTCTCTCCTATGATTAGCTGGAGGGACTTAACACCCTGGACATAAAAAATAATAAAATGGCTTATTTCTTACAACTGCCCTCACAGTCCAAACAAAAGGACATCAATAGTTAATCCTCTCATAGGAAGATTATCTTACCTTTCTGTTCTAGGTATCTAAAAGATAACTGTTGAGGCAAAACAGGGACATACATGAAAACTTCATTCATGAACCAAGATTAATTTTTGAAAGCAATACAGCCCCCCTTTTTAGTGAGGAAGAAAAATTCTTTTCTATGTAGAATATAATGTGAAGAGGTTATCTTGACCATATCGAAATAACGCTTAACATTTCTGGAAAAGAAATTCCTTGAGTTCTTGTCTTTTTTTTTTTTTTTTTTTTTTTTTTTTCTTGAGATAGAGTTTCGCTCTTGTTACCCAGGCTGGAGTGAAATGGCGCTATCTCGGCTCACCGCAACCTCTGCCTCCTGGGTTCAGTCAGTTCTCCTGCCTCAGCCTCCCGAATAGCTGGGACTACAGGCACGCGCCACCATGCCCAGCTGATTTTTTGTATTTTTAGTAGAGACGCGGTTTCACCATGTTGACCAGGATGGTCTCGATCTCCTGTCCTCGTGATCCACCCGCCTCCGCCTCCCAAAGTGCTGGGATTACAGGCATGAGCCACCGCGCCCCGCCCGAGTTCTTGTCTTATACTTAGGCTACGCCTCAGGGAATAAGCAGTACCAAAGGAGCAGAACATAGAAAATACTACATAGGAATCATCTCCTTGAGGGTGATCAGCCTCATCCGAACCAAGACTCACCAGAATCTTAAACATGATATTTTTTATTTCCTTAAGTTAGCACTGAGGTATGATGAAACTCTTGCATAAGATATTAGCCTAGAATCACTGTAAAAATGGGACAGAGCAGGTTTTGAGAATTTAACCTCTTCAGTCCAACTGAAGTTCTTAGAGTTAGAAAAGGTAGAATATTTGCTCTTGGCTTTGTGCTTTGAATTCAGTAATGGAAGGGGAATCTATAATTTTTCTAAATATCCAGTAGGTTCAAGCACAGACCCTGGGATATAGTGGGTGTTCATTTGAAAACAGCTGTTTTAATTTTAATTTAGAATCAAAAGCAAATTGGAATCCCTTGGAATACATAGTGAGCTGAACACTGTGGGAACAGCAAGCTAATCACATGGAGATAGTGGAAATAGCAGATGCTATCAAGAAGGGTGTGTGGGGCAGGGAAAAGAGCAAATAAAAAAGGAAGAAACTGATGATTACTCAAAAGAAGATTAAAGCCCCTTGTGAGCATAGCCCCACAGCTGATAACACAAGTCTAAAGTGAGAGCTGAAGAAGCAGCGAGTGTTGCACTTATCAACACCTCCTGTGTACTCGGGAGACTGCTGGAGATGAAAGACCAACAGAGGCTCTAATTTATCTTTCCTGGAGCTTTCACTTATGATTTAGCAAAAAGACAGTCATAGGTTTTTTTTTTTTCAAAGATTAGGATTGTTTTGTAGTATGTTACCTACCAATGGCAAAAGAAAACTGCATGTTTTACAGAGAAGGTAAAATATAGGTCTTATCACCATTTCCACTTTGTGTAATAATGCTCAGCTATAGAGGGAAGGATCAAGGAACAGAGGCACAATGCCGTGTGTAAAACTTCACAGTATTTTCAAAGTAAGTGGGTCAATACTTAAAATACACAAATTAACATTGGAGCAGCCTATGTTTTTACTATAAAAATTCTTCATTATTTTCAGGTTTATGTCTTTTTTTTCTGAAAGTATCAGAACTTCAAATCAAGTATTTCTTAAATTCCATGGCAAACTATATTTGTTATACATAGATTGTTATTCATTATACTTGATTACATAAATTTCTTAAGTCTATGTAAAACAGTTGTTATATTTCATTAAATCACATCTTTAATACTGAATTATTTCTCCATGGCTTAGTAATTAGCACATAAAACTGTGAAATCGGTGTGACCTAACTTATAAAACAACTCTGCTGTTCATTAGTGTGATCTAGTTAAATTAACTAGCTGATGGACCAAAAAAAAAAAATAATAATAATAATACTATGAGGAAAAAAATAGGAAGCTTGCATGTTTGTTTTGAAATATTTTGCGAAAATAAGATTTTTTTATTTTATCCCCAAATAAATATCAATATGTGTTCAAATTAATTGAGCAAAACAATTGCAATGGCTTTAAACACAGTAAAATGAATCATTTTTAGTGCTTTAAAAGTGTGTGTGATCATATGCTAGAAGTTAAAGGAAATGTGCATTCAGTTTGTGAAGTTGTTCCTTTTTTTTTGGAGATGGAGTTTCACTCTTGTCGCCCAGGCTGGAGTGCAATGACACGATTTTGGCTCACTGCAACCTCCACCTCCTGCGTTCAAGTGATTCTCCTGCCTCAGATCCTGAGTAGCTGGAATTACAGACGTGTACCACCACACCCAGCTAATTTTTGTATTTTTTTTTAGTAGAGAGGGGTTTTCACATGTTGACTAGGCTGGTCATGAACTCCTCACCTCAGATGATACACCCACCTCGGCCTCCCAAAGTGCTGGGCTTACAGGTGTGAGCCACTGTGCCTGGCCATAAAGTTTTTATTGGGATATCTTCAAAATCACTGACTCTTTCCTTGGCTATTTCCAGTTTAGTTATGAGTCCACTAAAGGCATTCTTGCCAGGCGCAGTGGCTCATGACTCTAATCCCAGGACTTTGGGAAGTCATGGTGGGTGGATCACTTCAGGTCAGAAGTTTGAGACCAGCCTGGCCAACATGGTGAAACCATGTCTCTACTTAAAAAAAAAAAAAAAAAAAAAAAAAAAATTAGCCAGTTGTGGTGGTGCAAGCCTGTAATCCCAGCTACTCAAAAGGCTGAGACATGAGAATCTCGTGAACCCGGGAGGCTAAGGTTGCTGTGTTTGCAGGGAGCCAAGATCATGCCACTGCACTCCAGCCTGGGTGACAGAGCAAGACTAAAAAAACAAAAGAAAGAGATTTTCATTTCTATTACAGTGTTTTTAATTTCTAGCATTGCCTTGTGATTCTGTTTCCATCATTTTGCTTACATTACTCACCTGTTCTTTCATGTTATCCATTTTTTCTATTAGAGAACTTACCATAATAATCAGTTATTTAAAATTCTCATGTATTAATAGAGCACACCCATGTATAACAACTATATTCAGAGACAAAATATGTAATGCAACATACACAAAATAACAGAGTGAGCTTATTATGTCTCTCAATTTTTTAAGTATAATTTTCAGAATGTTAGTTTATATAATTTTTGGAATACATATTTAATATAAGAAGGGTCTGCTAGATTATAGAACCTTTACAAAACATCTTCTGAAGGTCTATAATATTCCTCACACTGTGTTAAGTGTTAGACCCTTAACAACTTTAATATCCTATTATTCTGTCTCTATTATATTCATATTTTACAAATTCATACAACTTGAAATTCTATTTTTCCTCTATTTGTTTAGTATCTCCAGCTACTTAAACAATAGAAAAGAAAATCAGAATAATGAAAATAAATAGGCTGTTTCCTCACATATGTAAAACCTCTCATGGGTTACCTGAGAAAGTTAAAAAAACAGCTAGAACTGAACAGGAGAATAGGATCTGGAGTTAGGGAAACTAAAGCCGTTTCAAACTGACTTCCTAGAACTAAACTGAAAGGAAAACCCTAACTTTCCACTGCTAAGTAACTACAAGACAAACAGCATGGTACTGGTACCAAAACAGAGATATAGACCAATGGAACAGAACAGAGGTCTCGGAGGCAACACAACATATCTACAACCATCTGATCTTTGACAAGCCAGACAAAAACATGCAATGGGGAAAGGATTCCCTGTTCAATAAATGGTGTTGGGAAAACTGGCTAGCCATGTGCAGAAAGCAGAAACTGGACCCCTTCCTGACACCTTACACTAAAATTAACTCCAGATGGATTACAGACTTAAACATAAGACCTAACACCATAAAAACCCTAGAAGAAAATCTAGGCAAAACCATTCAGGACGTAGGTGTAGGCAAGGACTTCATGACAATAACACCAAAAGCATTGACAACAAAAGCCAAAATAGACAAATGGGACCTAATCAAACTCCACAGCTTCTGCACAGAAATAAGAAACAGTCATTAGAGTGAATCGGCAACCAACAGAATGGGAAAAAATTTTTGCAATCTACCCATCTGACAAAGGGCTGATATCCAGAATCTACAAAGAACTAAAACAGATTTACAAGAAAAAAACAAACAAGCCCATTCAAAAGTGGGCAAAGGATATGAACAGATACTTTACAAAACAAGACATACATGAGGCCAACAAGCATATGAAAAAATGCTCATCATCACTGGCCATCAGAGAACTGCAAATCAAAAGTACATTGAGATACCATCTCACGCCAGTTAGAATGGCGATCATTAAAAAATCTAGAGACAACAGATGCTGGAGAGGATGTGGAGAAATAGGAACACTTTTACACTGTTGGTGGGAGCGTAAATTAGTTCAACCATTGTGGAAGACAGTGTGGCGATTCCTCAAGGACCTAGAAATAGAAATTCCATTTGACCCAGCAATCCCATTACTGGATATATATCCAAAGGATTATAAATCGTTCTACTATAAGGACACATGCACACAAATGTTCATTGCAGCACTGTTTACAATAGCAAAGACCTGAAACCAACCCAAATACCCATCGACAATAGACTGGACAGGGAAAATGTGGCACATATACACCATGGAATATTATGCAGCCATCAGAAACGATGAGTTTGTGTCCTTTGTAGGGACATGGATGAACCTGGAAACCATCATTCTCAGCAAACTGACACAAGAGCAGAAGATCAAACACCGCATGTTCTCACTCATAGGTGGGTGTTGAACAATGAGAACACATGGACACAGGGAGGGGAGCACTGCACACTGGGGTCAGTTGGAAGGAAATAGGGGAGGGACGGTGTGGGGTGGGGAGTTGGGGAGAGATAGCAAGGGGAGAAATGCCAGATGTAGGTGATGGGGAGGAAGGCAGCAAATCACACTGCCATGTGTGTACCTATGCAACAATCTTGCATGTTCTTCACATGTACCCCAAAACCTAAAATGCAATAAAATAAATAAATGGAAAAAAAATTAAAAAAAAAAAAAGACCAGAGACTACTCCCTTTTCAAACACACACCTTTTCTGCACAGCAGATGGGAAGTTGCTTTTTGCAACCAATAAGACTAATTGCAGGCCACCACTTCATTTACAGGGGGTGAACACCAGGTGTCCAATGGGAAACTTCTAGGGGGTATCTGGACCTGAGAAGATTCTGTCTGTATCCTGCGCCCTTCAGCAGCTGCTCAGCCAGCTCCCACCCTGTGGAGTGTACTTTCATTTTCAATAAATCTCTGCTTTTGTTGCTTCATTCTTTCCTTATGTTATTTGTGCGTTTTGTCAAATTCTTTTTTCAAAACACCAAGAACCTAAACACCCTCCACTGGTAACAGAACTATTCACTTACTAAACTATACATGGGAATAGATCAATAAGAAGATCCATATTGGGTTAAGGTCAGAAGTACCTCAATGCTTCTTTGCAAGAAGCAAGGTGGAAATTCTCTATTGCTCTAAGTGGTTGCAGTGCACCAACTTATAGATGTTGAATATAATTTGGAACTCGATGCTATCAATACCAACTATTTTCATCAATTTTTCCCCCTATAAAATTTGCAGATATTTTAATCGATTCCTTTATTTGTCATACTGATTGAGTAGCAGAATTCAAACATAGTGTCAATTTTGTGGTATCGTGACCATCTCATGACAGTTTGAGTCCACAGACCATTAAATGCAATAAATCTGAAATATATATATATATGTAAAATAACAAAAGACAAGGAGATATGATTTTTCTGTCTCAAGAATAATGACTTGGATATTTGATGTAATGTTGAATTTTAAAATGACTCCATCTATACATTGCATCCCTTCCTTTCATAATTAGTACTACAGTTGTGGCAAGGCATCCCAACCCAGACTAAGAGCAAAGCTAATTAGCAGTAAGGAACTGAGGCTCACCAAGTAGTTGTAAATTTTTACTTAGCTGGGTGAAAGGCCCCTTGAGAGGTCAAATGATACTGACATCAAACCAGCACATGCAAAGAGAACTACACATAACTGTCAAAGAGGTCATCAATGATAATAAGTACAGAGAAGTTAGGGTACAGAATTAAAATACAGCAGAGTGATGAGTTGCACAGTTTTTGAAAAGGCAATTAAATTTGAAGTACTTCTAATTAACTGCAGGGGTGAAAAAGAGCCATAGAGAAATAGTGGAGGAGGAATAAATCATACGCCTCTAAGAAAAACATTGTTTTCTTCATTAAAATTCTTTTAAATTTTTACTTAAATTTTCTTCTATAAAGTCTTAGGAATGGCAGAAGCCACCTAATTAAAAATTCACACATTACCTATTAGTCATTTTTCAATCACATTATATAATACCCTTGGAAAAGAAACTTTTGATAATGAATGTATTCTACCAATTAAAGTAACCCAGAAATTTATTTGATTTACAATAAAGAAACTGTACTTGACCATGAAAGTAAAAATGCTTGATTTGCAGTCTCTAAAACAATTTCAACCATTCTGTGCTTCCTTTAGTATCGTTTTCTATACCAAATTGGGTGTATCTTTATCAGGACAGCTTGTTAAAAGTAATTTGAGAGTATGACTAAGTGAAAAATGCCTATTAGGAACTATGGGATTTGTTTCATTTACGTTATATTCTTATTTGAAAGGCTTCCATTTATTCAGGAAAGAGTAAAGTACAAATAATTGGGGTCATATGTAATGATTAAAAGCTGCACTAATTTTTCAAACACTCTTCAGTTTTGAAAAGCTTACAGAATAAAACTGAAATCTGAGTGATTGAAAAGGCATTTTCTTCCAAATAATCAGTTTGTCTAACTTGTCTTCATTCATACTGTTGAGAACATTTAGATAATTCTAATCAAAATATTAATACATTAGGAGAGTAAATGCATTTGTATAATTTTACAAATGAGCAATACTTTGAAGAGCTGAAATTTAAGGTAGCTATTTTCTTTGCATAAAAATCAGTTAAATTCATTACAGGATTAATCAAAATCTACTTAGTAAAGAAAAAAAAGTTTCAGTATAATAATCTTAAAATATTGGTGGGATTATAACAGAAAAAGAAAAGGGCATCCCAAGTTAAGGATGGCAGGGGCTTTGTCATGACTGGGATTCCAGAGTTTACTGTAAAAAGCAGACCTGCATTCTAGATCTAGCTAGACCACCAACTTGATTTATATCATTCAAAATATGCCCTTATTTCTTAAAGTTTAATTTATATATATAAAATAAAAATAATACATATAAGACAAATTATTTACATTCCAACTATTTAATTATCTATAAACCAGAGCATTAATCTATAAGATGGCAATAACGTCATGGGAATTAAAGTCAGAGAATTATTATGGAATCATGTTCTGGAAGCCCATGTATGGACAGGCTGAGTTAATGTATAATTCGGCAAATTACGTGAAACTAAACTTTTTTATCAACACATTCTGTCAATAGAATCGATAAAATAATTAGCTATCTATAATGGGAAACATAAAACCAGTGTAGCACTTTAAAGTGATACTTCTCCATGCTTCTATTGATATGCTCCTAACGTAGTCTTAGGTCATAGTCCAAAGAAACCCTCTAAAAGCAAAACTTTTAAAAAATATTTGTGTTTATTTTAAATATTCACAAGTTCACTATGTACCATAATATGTCCACAGTTTTTGAAATAGTATTTTCCCTAAAAGGTTCAAGGTAAATTGAACTGCCAAAACATGTTCCATGTTTATTCTCTGGTTTGACTCACTGCCTCATATGCTATCTCAAACTTCCAGGGATATGTTGACACATTTATTTAGGCAATACAAGACTTTGTGTGTTTTTGTGTGTGAGCATTAATTACTGATAAATTACCATGAGAAAAAACAGAAGAGAAAAGAGAGATAAGAGAAAGGACACTGGGCCCTGTGGCTCCTGTCTATAATTCCAGCACTTTGGGAGGCTGGGATTATATACACAAGTACATATTACATATATAAAATATATATATATATATATATATAATATATATATATATTATATATAGACACATTTGAAAGAAGTTTATATAAAAAACCATTGCTCCTAAAGTGAGATTTCTTCCATAAAATAAATCTCATTTGTAGCAAAATTTTATCAAAAAAGATGTCTTCTCATGTATAAAGGAAAACATAATTTATGTTGACTATACTTTTATCAGATACTAAAACCTGATTTGTTTAAAAAAATTTCACCACACTACAAACTTTGATTTATCAAAGTAAATCGCAAAAATGAGTAGTGGGGGAGTTATTTTTTCAAATAATTTATTAATATGACTAGCACTGCTTCATATATATTAAATATCTACTCTGTATTAATGCTTCAAATTCTATAAGAAACCACATGCTCTTGGGCATTTAATAGAGGAATATTTTATTACAAAATCAGAAAAAAAATTATTTCAGACACCCATTGTGTGCCCTGGACTGTTCTAACGTATTCATTCATGTTATTATTAATATTCATAAATTCCCTAAAAGGTAATATTATACTCATTTCCCTAATGAGTAATCAGATCATCACATAGAAAAGTTACCTAGATTCACCTATCAATTAAATTAAAAAATTTTAATTTACTATCAAGTCTATTTGAATAAATATTCAAGATTTTGTTCATTATATTATGGCTTGCTGCCTCTGAAACTACAAGAAATATTAGTAGTTTTGGAATTCTCTTTATAGTATAAAATACTCAGGAAATGACTGTTTATTAGCTGTGAAGAAGGAAATAATTCCAATCCTTTGTCTTCAATCTCTAAATTTAGTCCACTTCCCAGTTCTTTTCATGTCTCCTACATGCTCTTTCTCATAGTCCAGTTATCCTGGAACCAGAGGTTTTAAAAGACAGACTTGGGTTAAGAATTTTGGTTAACATACGTTCAAAACCAAAGTGGGCCAGACATGGAGGCTCATGCTTATAATCCCAGTACTTTGGGAGGCCAGGGTGAGAGGATTGCTTGAGGTCAGGAGTTCAAAACCAGACTGGGCAACGTGGTGAGATCCCCCATCTCTACAAAATATAAAAGCATTAGCTGGGTGTGGTGGCACGTGCCTGTGGTCCCAGCAACTTGGGAGGCTAAGGCAGAAGTATCACTCAAACCCAGGAGGTTAGGGCTGCAGTGAGTCATGTTAGTGCCACTGTATGCCAGCCTGGAAGACAGAGATAGAGTCTGTTGGGGAAAAAAGCTATTAAAAATAAGTAAATAAAAAAACAAAAAAAGAATGTCTCTCTAAATTTTAAGTTGTAACAGAACATGATGAAACTTCAAGTGTTAAGACTTTCACAGACTCTGTCCCAGTCTTCCAAACCATAATAACAGATAAATTGCTTTGTGGGAAAAAACAAGAGATAAGAGAAAGGAATGAGAGAGGTAATTGGATCATATAAAACATGCATTGGTATATATGCATATTAATGAATTTATTTTTCTTTCTCCCACTTAAATTTATTTAACTTTTCTCAGCTGACTTGAGCATCCCTATATGACATGTGTTTTCCTATATATAGATATATCTAAAATATATGTTCTATCCATGAGGGGGGTTATTATTTCAGTATGTTAACTGTTAGAAAACATCTGCATGAAGTTATGATTTTCTAGATATCCATGCAATCTGATTCATGGAACAGTAAGATGGTAGATGTTCTATAGAACTAGCAATGCATTATACATTTTACAAAATGAGTAATATTTGTTAATAACATGAATTCAACATTGGACATGTTGAGTTTATAGTCCTTGGGAACATCCATATGGGAATATCGGCTAAGCAGTTTGGGGAAGTGCTATAGTGTGGTAGTCAAGAACATAGAATGGAGACTAATTGTCTCACAACCTGTGTAAACTTGAGTAAGTTATTTGTATTGTTTGTTTCAGTTTTATTATCTATATATAATAATGAGAATACTCACATATGTACCTCATTGAATATTGTGAGAATATATGCAAATTACTGGACCAGTGCTTAACATATACAATGTGTTAGGTATTTTTAATATTGTATATAGATTTGGAAGTACAAAGAGATGACTATAACTACAGCACAGAATTAAGAGTTACAAATATGCACGTTATAAGTTGGGATGTGTGGGACTGACTAAAAGTACAGTATGGAGTGAGTAAAGTGTCAAGAAATAGAGGAAAATAAAGAGAAACTGGCAAAAAAAAAAAAAAAAGAAAGCCTGAAAGGAAGCAAACAGATGTATAGGAGAAATGCCAGAAATAATCAATGTCTCAGAAACAAAGGGGTACGTAAAATACCTCTAAAGCGACCAATTTGGTGGTTAGAAAAACACCTATTTGTTTTGGAGACATGGACTCCAAACCATGTGTGACTTAACAAATGCACTTTTCATGCTATGGACTGGTGGAAGTTGCAGTCAGTTGAGAAATGCATAAAATAATAAGAAATAGGAATAGATAATAAGGACCATACTTACAAAATATTAATTGTCAAACATAAGAGAAACTAGTGAGGTCTGGGCAGTGCCACTAGACATGGAGATCTGATCATATTGATGTAAAAATATTAGCACAAAGGAAGAGGATGAGAACATAGAAGTATGAGAGATCATTAGAATACAACGTATATGCATGAGATGAAACATAAGTGAAGGGATTCATGTTAGCAGAGGAAAACGCTGCTGTGTATTAGGATAAGTGAATAAACTATAAGTTTCAAAGCAAAATAGTTTTTTAGAAAGTAAATACTTTTGTCAGAAGTCGAAGAAGCTCTGGGTGTCCTTCCCCCCTTCCCTCCTCCCCTCCTTCCCTCCTTCCCTCCTTCCTTCCTTCCTTCCTTCCTCCCCTCCTCCCTCCCTCACTTTCCTTTTTTTTTTTTTCTTTTAGGATACGAAGTTATTTTTTGAAGACCATGGGTAAGATGCAGGGGGTACTCAGAGATCTGAGAGCAGTTAAAGTTTGAGATAGCTATTTTAGTAGACGGGAAAAGTGAAATAAATAAAGGTGCTTGGCAACTTTAAGTGATGGTTTGAGGTTGGTGATCATGAATTTATACTAAAACCAGGCATTCCTGTTTTATGATTATGTCTGTGAAGCAGATAAAATTTAAAAAGTTTAATTTGTCTTCAGGTATAATTTTTATGGATAAATATAATAACAAGACTAAGAATCAAGGTATTAAAATAATGGCCATAGAATAATGAAAAAGCATGGCTCGTGAAACAAAAATTTAAGGGTAGTCAGCAAATAAACAGAAATGTGTATATATTAGAGTTACACATTAGATTTTCAGATTAGGGTATTTAATGAATAAGCAGGAAGAAATGGAAATTTATTCACAGAATAGGATTTTGAAATTACTGAAAAGTAGAGCAGATTCAGGTAAACATTAAATTATGACAATGGGGAAAAGTTAGAGTGAAACAGAGGGGATGTTTAAAGATTATGAGGCCTCTACGAACTGAGATCAATGAGTTGTGTGGGCCAAAACAATTGCATGACTCACCATGATTCAATTGTTATTGCTTTCAGCAAATGAGGAGACATAATCAGGATATTTGTAAATAGTACTCAAAATTAGACAATTGTAGTAGACAAAACTCAAGAAAGAAGTTTGAGTTCATACATGTGCATATTTGTTTGTTTAGTTTGTCTAAGTTAGCAAGTTGTACTTGTCCAGCAGAGACTCAGAGTGAGGAATACAAGAGTTCCACTTCTACATAGTGCATTGTACAAAATATTAGAAAAAGAGCAGTTGCTACCTGATAGTACTTGTGGGGGTTCTGGGACCGGGAGGAGGCTCAGCTTGCTCTGCAGTGGACTGTTCTTCCAGGTTCGTGGTTTCTCACTCCCAAGATTGGGATGGAGGACCCTCCTGGGAGGGAGGACGCCGCTGAGCATGGTGCATTCGTAAATATCAGATCCCAAAGAGTTTTTGCAGAAAGTGATTTATTTAGGCAGAGAAAGAAAAAAAGGAGAAAGAAAAAGATAAGAGAGAAAAGCTTCCACGAGATTGTGGAAGGGAATCCAGACATGGAATCAGAAGAGGTGTGGAACAAGGGGACTTTTAACCTGGGAGGAATTCCAAGCCCCTTTATGTTTTCTGGGCCTATAAGTGGAGTTCCTTTAAACTCCCACTGGAGAGATTGATCTTTGATTCTTTCCTGCATGAGTGAAAATTTAAACAAAGAGCTTTAATCCCCGGATGGAGAGGTGGGGGAGGCACGGCGCTGGGAGGTTCTTGCCCTTAAAACTACATCGCCTTGCGGACCCAGGAAGAGAATACATTCCCTCAGTTTTGTTGTTTATTTTGTCTGTTACAAGTTAGCAGAATTGTACTTTCTAGCAGAGACTCAGAGTGAGGAAAACAATAGTTCCACTTCTACATAGTGCACTGTATAAAATATTAGAAAAAGCAGTTGCTACCTGATAGTACTGCAGGAGAAACTACAGCTAGTTTCTCCTAAGAATGGAAGAAGCAGGAAATAATCATTAAAGAAGTAGAAAGTGGGATGCATTTTTCATAATAAAGTAGGAATTTCAGATAGCAACAGAAAAAGTTTGAGTGAAGAAGACAGACGAATGCAAGAATGTAGTCAGATCAGTTGATATGTCAAAGAGAATTCCAAACACACAATTATAAGACAAGAATAGTAAGGTGAAGTATGGATTATTGAGCCCTTTAGAGAAAAAAAATAATAATTGAGAGTCATTGGGCTTATATGTTATTTTTTTCCAAGACTGTATTTACTCTACACATTTTTCAACTTGTTAGCTTGTGGAAGCTTCAAGCACTTTATTCATAATTAACTTTAATCTATACAAGACTTAAACCTTCTGTCTCTAACAAATATGTATTCTCCACTGAAAATAAATTAGATTAGTTCATACTGGCAGAAAGCCTTTAGCTTTGGTAACTCACAACTTAATACTCTGTAGAGTGCCAGTGGTCCATCAGGTTGCTTTTTGAAGCCTCACCTCCAGTATAAAGTAATTTAATGCATAATAAGCTCCTAAGTGTCTCCTGAAATATCGCTTATTTTCCTGTGTGAAGGAATAAGTAGTCCTCACAGATACTTTCCCAAGGTAGAGAATTTATTTTTAAAAATCCCAATTTTCGCCGTAGTAGTAAGGTGAAAAATATAAGAGACCTTGGATACTTTACGTCCATTTTCTTGTTTACAACTTTTATGATAGTGATATTATGCGTTTTATTATCTAAAATGTTTCTAAGAGAGCAACAAGTTCTGTGATCTTGGTGTTCTTTCAGGCTCTGTGATGCATATCCCAGAACCCCTTGCTTGTCTATACGGTGTTTCATCAGATTCTAAATTCCAGACCACATGCTTGAGTGACCACCTACTCTCTATCTTTATCATGGTAGCAGTTACATGATAGGTTCACTCTGCAAAAATGCATGAAGTTTTTAGACTTAGAATTTTTGCACTTTCTACAAGTATGCCAGCCTTCAGCAAACATTTACTTTAAAAAGAATCCCTTTGGCACATAGTAAATGAAAGCACGTTGTAAATGGCGGGTGTCTTAGTGAGGCAGATTATATTCCAACTTGATGGACAAGCACTCAAAGTAAAAGGCATATTTGCACAGTAGAAAATAGAGGATGAAATGCAGTTAGTGGTCTCCTGCTGAAAATGGAGTGTATGTTAAAATTAGAACCTGTTTCAGAACTCTGTTTCCACAGACACCATATTTTCAATAGAACCCCAAATTGGGTCCTATCCCATTCTGACTACAATTATTCATATTTTTTATTGTTGTAATTCATATAAGAGACTTTGGATACTTGTAAGGCATACTGTGCTTATTTCTATCATACAGCCAGTAGTTAAGACAACTTATGATGTTATTAAATCAATATCAAATGTTGTAATACTAGCTGTTTTCTTCATCTCATGAGAATTTTCCAGTTTCCATTAGTGTCGAGCTTATTTAAATATTTCACTTTTTATATTAGAGTAAGTTAATGCATTATCATTCTTTAAACAAGCAAAACAATTTTTAAGATGTTATTTAATACATTTATTACTTTATTATAAATCAAAGCAATTTTGTAAAGTTTTACATTTCTGTTATATGTCAGACATTTAAGAAAAAAATGTTCTAAAAATAAAATCTTAGTTTGCCCTTCAAGATGAATGTCATATTGCTTAAGGAATCTGCTTACATAAAAATGCAAAAAATAAAAGATATTTCATATCACATTTAATTATCTGTTAAAATCTTTTTGTTATACTCAGAAAATTTAAAATGTATACCACAGACTATCATATTCCAATTTGATGGATAACCAAGTAAAGAAAAACGCATGTTTACACAGTTGAAAATGGGACAAAATACAGTAAATATACTCCTGCTGCAAAAAGGATATGTGATAAAATTAAACTCATTTCAGAGCTCTGTTTCCATGGACCATACATTTTGAACTGGCCTTATGGCTCTTGACTTCGCTTCTCTCCTTTAATACTCGGTTCCAGCCAGATAATCATTCTTTCTCACTCGTCTATAAAAATCATGCTTCTGTCTCATCATTTACCCTGATTTTTATTCTAATTAGAATTCTCATCTCTTAAACAAGCATATCTTACTCCATCTCTTAGGTCCCTACTACAATGTTTCTGAGACTCACTGAATACTCCATATGGAATGTCAATCCCCTTCACATCATTCCAATCTCTAGCTCCCTTACCCTATCTTATTTTTCTTCATAGCACATAAAGCCATCTGCCGGGCGCGGTGGCTCAAGCCTGTAATCCCAGCACTTTGGGAGGCCGAGGCGGGGGGATCACGAGGTCAAGAGATCGAGACCATCCTGGTCAACATGGTGAAACCCCGTCTCTACTAAAAATACAAAAAATTAGCTGGGCATGGTGGCGCGTGCCTGTAATCCCAGCTACTCAGGAGGCTGAGGCAGGAGAATTGCCTGAACGCAGGAGGCGGAGGTTGCGGTGAGCCGAGATCGCGCCATTGCACTCCAGCCTGGGTAACAAGAGCGAAACTCCGTCTCAAAAAAAAATAAAAAAAAAAAAAAAAAAGCCATCTGACATATCATACACGTGTGCATATATGTCCTTCTGTCTTGGAGCTCTGGATTAAAAGTTTTTAGAAGATTGGAGATGCTGTTTTTCTTACTGTTGTAATACAGTGCCCCGAATTTTTCTTGAATAAATGAATCAATTTGCTGTGATCAAGGAAATTATAGATTTAAAGAGTCCCCTCTGTTCTCTTATCTGTGTAAACTGCTATTATGAGACAATTTGAATTTGTAGCTTATAATGGGCTACATAAAATTAGTAAGACTCCAAGAAGCATTAGGTTTGTGAACTAGCCTTTCTAAAACATTTGAACCTTGCAGAAAAAGAACTTGTTATCTCTCAGCAAGTTAATATCTACCATTACTTTCTGGAATAGAATTTGTTAACTACAGTTTCTTGATGCACTTTAGAAACCTCAAATCTGATTGAGATTAACCTGAAAAATATGTTATGTCTTTGCTAGGGTCTGAAAGTTGTCACTCCAAAATACTTATGGGAAATCCTAACCCCCAAGATGATGCTACTAGTGGGTGAGGCTTTGGGAATCGATTAGGTAATAAAGGTACAGTCCTAATGAATGGAATTTGTTTCCTTATGAAAGACTCCTAAGTGAGCTGCCTTGCATCTTTCATTATCTGAGGACACAGAAGGTGTCATCTACGAACCAGGAAGCGGGCATTCACTAGACATGGAATCTTCTGGTATCTTAATCTTAGATTTCCCTGCATCCAGAAATGTGATAAATAATTTCCTATTCTTTATAAGCTACCATGTCTGGGTATTTTGTTATAGCAGCCCAAGCAGACTAAGACAAGAATGTAAGATAACCACATCTCAGTGTTCCCTTGGGATTATTCCTGTCTTTCCAAGAGGTATTTGTGTAATGATTAATGAACTTAAATTTTTTAACCTATTCTAGCACCCCATGATATATAATTAACAAACTGAGCTGAATCTATTACCTTGACTGATCTCCAGCACCTATTCAGATGAGTGTTCTCCTAAATACAATCAATACCTCCCTTCCCAAACTGAAATTTAAATTGGCATCTACCAACTGAATTCACAAACTCTGTGTCCCTTCTATCTTCTTGAATTACTGTCTTCCAGGGCTTTCATTCCAGCCAGAATTTGCTTATTCATTTTAATTAAAAACCTCAGTGAGGTAATAAAGGCTTTGTGAACTTTGCCTTCACCATCCTCTTGAGGTCCACTGATCTGCATATTGTTTTTTAATCAAAATCATATGCATTTAGCCATGCTATTGCTCTTGGGTTTATAGGCCAAATAGTTTTTTAAACTACTTTTTGACATTTTGTATTCTGAGGTCACCTTAATTATCTATTGTGTAAATATACCTGTTCACTATTCCACCCTGCCCACCACTCCTAACCTCCCTACTTTCAACATACAGCCATTTGGAGAAATTAATAATTAAAAGTGTATCTATTATGGTTCTGCTTAGCTAACCTTTACTTACGTTAGAGTTCTAACCCTAGAGCTCTTTTGGAATGCCTATCATAATATATTTCACATTATATTCCTTTTTATAATGTTGGGATCCTGATGAACAGTGACAATGAATGCTAGGTTGCAGTAAATACAACAGTTGGGCTCTCCACACCTATTACAATCCCCTCTAGCATGTCTCCTTGTACCATGAATGCTGGAAAGCCAAAAACTACATTTTTCAGATGTATTTGCAGTTAGTCTGCAGCATGATGCTTTGACAAAGCAGAGCAATGTGAAAGGTATCTGTTCCCAGAGACAACCTTGTAGAGAGGCTTTTCTTGGGCATCTGTGACAAAGAACCGGGTACTGGTCTCTAGTGAGTGCAACATCTTTTACCAATTGTTTCTGCATTAAGTGTTTCTCATGGCTTCATTTGCTCCTGACTGTATAGCATATAAATTTGATTCTATGTTCTGGAAATTCTGTAAGATAGCCATTATGCTATAAAATTTCATTGTGTTATACTAGCTTAAAAGGATTCTGTTCTCTGCAACAAAGCTTGAAAGATATAGGAGTTTCTTTAACTAAATTTCCTATTCACCCCTTCTCAAATCTGTCCTTATTTTAGTAACATAAGCACAGAAGTTATTAAGTAATAATTTTTTATACTGACTCCTACATGTAGATTTATTAGGGTAAGTCTCAATGATTTCCTAGATTTTGTCTTCCTTTTACAGTTGTATCATTTGACTTTCTCTCTGTGTTAGAATTATGGAATCTAAATCATTACCTCTAATTTATTAGCCATTTTTTATTTCCAGAGTAACCCTTGGATTCAAAAATCCACAGACGCTCGTCTCATTTTTATTTTTAATTATTTAAATTTACAATGTTTCCTTGTTTGTTCTTATCCATTGCAATCATATCTGAGGATGCATTATGGAAAGTGTATATATTTTAACATTTCAAATAATTGTAGCTTAACCTGTGAAATAGTTTTTAATCTTTCTTCATTATCTGGAACTACATGTCATTTATTAGCCTACAACTCTTTTGCTAAACCTTCAGTATCTGTGGACATAAAAATTATCATGTCATTTCCTTGCTTTTTGCCATGTTCTTTATCCTATTTCTGGCTATCTTAATTTCCAAAGCAGTCCCAGTACAGATTTTGTTTATTCTGACCTTTTTATTTTATTATTTATTCTTTCCACAAACACAAAATATGCTTCTTAAATAATTTTTACATGCTATTGTTCATATTACTTATATTATAAATACATTTAATCCCATCTAGATCTTTACCTTCAATCTGCTGGGCATTTTTTACTGATTTAACTTCTAATCTACACTAAGAATCCAAATCAAATTTAGTTTATTTTCATAAATTTGGTAGGAGTTTTCAGTGTAGAATATAAGTTAAACTTTCTATTAGACCCAAATTGTCTTCTTTACCACTAGATCCTGGAAACAAATAATAAGAGCTCAATAAATATTTATCAAATGATAAGCTAAATTTATTCCTCGTGTGTTATTGATTGCTGTTTAGTTTCAAAATATGAATTTATTTATTTTCTTTTCTACCTATAGTCAGCCTTACATTTCCACAGGTTCCGCATCAGTGGATTCAACCAACTGCAGCTCTAAAGTAGTCAAAAATGAATAAATATGTAAATAATATTAAATAATACAAATAAAAAACAATACAGTACAGCAACTATTTTCATATAATTTACATTGTATTATGTAAAGTAATATAGAGATATTTAAAATATACAGAAAGATGTTAATATGTTATATGTAAATATTATGCCACTTTATATGAGGGACCTGAGCATCTGTGGATTTTGGAATCTGAAGGGGGCTCTGGAATCAGTTTCCTAAGAATATCGAGGGATGACTGTACAGTTACCTCATCATTGAGCTCTTCTTTATATTAGTCCCACAAGATACTCTCATTAATTGAATTTCATTGAGTGATTTGATCTTGAATTGTATCTATAAATGAATAAATTGGATAACAGCAACTGCATTTGGGCTTAACTTTTTCTAGGAGCTACAAAGGTAGGATGTAGAAAATATGAGACCAACAATATCTGGGCAGAACCTTTTCGTAGGATCACATCTTCATGAGCAAACTATACTGTATGCACTAAATAAATATAAAAAAATAGTTATTATTAGAATACATACACAAATTTGTAATAGAAATCATTTCTTTATGCAAAATGCATTAAATAAGTACTAACTTCACAGCTATAATTTTGGACATTTAGTTCATAATTATTAACAATAATAATACAAAGATAGAATAGATTTTTTATATTCACAGAATTCAGTGAATAATAGGAGAGACTTTATCAAACATTACAGCAAAAAAAAAATAAGTTTTCAAAGCAAAGTGCAAGATTCTATGAGTCCCAGTAAAAAATAAATATAAATTAGTCCAAATGTCTAGGGATGACTTTTCTAAGAAAATAAAGGGTGAATATAGGTTACTTAAGTTGAGGAGAAAGTGGGAATTGTTCAGGAAATCACTACACAAAGTCCTTATGGGGGTTGGGACCTATTGTACTGGAGCACAGCAGTAGTTTACAGCGAGAAGAAAAACAATGAGAGATGAGTCTAGATAGGTAAGCAGGAATCAGACCATGCAAAACCTTACAGGCCATAGGAAGAATTTAGTTGTCATCTTAAGAACAATTGGAAATTGTTGAAGAACCTTAAGCATGGATGTGACACAATTAAAATGTGTGCTTTGGAAAGTAGATTAAAGGGTTAAGAGTTAATGCTTAGCAAGCAAGAGGTGATTGCAGTGTAAAATATAACTCAGTTTCTCAGGTATATTTATGCCATCCTTATTCCCAATCAATGTTCATGCCTCTGAATGAATAAACACTTTGGTTGAATTAGAGTTTATATATAAAATAACCTTACTACTTCCATTTATTTTATTATAACCACATATAAGTAAAAAGCTCTGATTTAAAACCTAATTCTTGCATTCTTCTAGATTAATTAATGAAGCATTGATATTGACTTTGCATTCTGGATGCTTATTTTATTACTCACACATCCCTGTGTTAATATGTCATTTTAACGTCTGAAATAAATTTTGAAACTGAAGTAAAATTATACTTTATGCAATTAAAGGTATAGGTTTCAGGGTATAAAATTATCATATAAATGTACTCTCATTAATATTGTGGGTAAAAAGACCTCACTGATGTAATCACTAGTAGGCATATTGAAGAAGACAAGAAGAATGGTGAGTTATAATCATTACTGAAATAGGCCACATAAAATGAAAGACCAACTGAGTATAATTTTATTTTTAATTGCTAACACTGAGTTTAGTTAGATTTTGGGGAAACTTTGAGCATGTTGTATTGAAATTGTCAAAGTCTGAAGATATTTATGTAAGTTCAATATTTTATGACAGACTAATAAGGCTTAAGGGAAGATAGTATCTCAATGGATAACCAAGCCACAATGTTAATAGCATAGTTTTTGGACTTTGGTGCTCAGTTTTAATAAGAAATTAGATTATGATTGTTCTATCTTACCTTTAATGCAAACTTTGATCTCCGTATTTCTGGTGGGTTTTTGCAAACTTAAAAGAATAAACTATGTTTACTCAAGCTTACAATAGTTTTGTCTTTCAATAAAATAATTTCTGTATAATCCTATTTCAGTGTGAAGTTCTAAATCTCTGGAAGATTGTGTCTCTAGTCAGAAATGAAGTATAAAGCCAGAAAATTAATGAGCATGTATCATGTGTGCACATGTGCAAACATGCGTGTGTGTCCTTGCAGATTAAGATATTCTTCCTCTATTGCACATCTTACCTTTCTGTACCCCTTTCTTTTCCCATGGATTCACAGTTGAATTGTATGCTGAATAGATTATTTGTAGGCACAACTCTTCCAAAGCGATATAAATCACAAGTTTTCTTGTCTCTCTGTTTTGGCTTAAGGAACAGAAATTCATAATTACCTGCTAATATTTATCTTTCCTTGTCTAGTGACAGAAATGGGCTTGGCTAGAGACTACAATTCCAAGCCTCTTATGCAGTTTTGCTATAAACATATATATTTTCTGACTAATTGGATATGAGAAGTGATATCCACCTCTGAGGTATGCCTTCAGAAGAACTTGTGTGCTTTTCTAACTTTTGTTTTACCATCCAGTGGCCTGGAGATGGTGTGAAAGAGCTACCCATGAAATAGACACCTGAACAAAGATGGCAGTCTCCCTACCAAATCTGGACCTACTACTTCTGTCCTTTTATGTGCAAGGTAAGTGCTTTTATACTGTTTTTACTACCATATTTTGTTATCTCTTTGTTATAGCAACTTGCCTGACCACTCATTTATACAGCATGAGAGCTAGGTCAAATATTCTTAGCGTTTGGCATATGCCTAAACAGCATGTAACCTATGATATCTTTGTTTATTTTGCAACTACCCCTTTCAATCACATTCCTGTCTACTAGTCTATTCTTTCAGAAAATAAATGATCAAGCATATGGGAACACGGCAGGGATTTTGTTCCTTGGTAACTGGTAAACCATGGGTGGATTTGCCAGTGAAATCAACTAAAGTCTGAAACGATATCTCTTATAATTAGGCATGGTGCTGAAACTACATATAGAAGGAAAGCTATTGTCAGCAAATATAAGGAACACAAGAAAAGGGAATAAGAAGCTTTTCAAAGCACAGCTTATAAAATGATGTGATCGTTATAGACATGAACTCTAAGCCAGTTGTTTATTCTCTTAACACTGTCATGGCACATATGATAAAGAGGCATGAAGAGACCAAGAAATATTTACATACATATACTGTATGATCATTAAAAATTACCTACTTTGTGTTAACTAGGATATATTTTAAAAATTGACTTGAATCAAATAATTAAAATCTTATATATACAATATTTATATGTTAAATGGGAAAAACTAATGTGAACATATTCAGGTAAAGTGGAAGAGCACTAGATAAGAGATTATAAGATCACTTTTACTATTTCTAATTAATGTTCTTTGGAATGGAAAAATTATTTTTCAGATATATATAATTAGTGAATAAACATGGCTCAGAATATGCCTAAAATACCATTTTTGCTATGGGATAGTAAGAATGACAACTTTATATTAAATAAATGAAAAAGACACACAGAGTATTTATTCTTTCCAAAAGACTATTAAAAAAGAAAGTGAATAATATAGGTTTCTTGCTTTTAAGTGACTAAAAATTTAATTTTAGACAAAATTTGGTAAACCATTCTTATAAATGGAGGATTAATAAATGATGAATAAAAGTTCAAATAAAACACCTTACAATTAATTCTGACTGGCAGATAGGGACAATATTCAGAGAAAAATGTGTTTTTTAAGTTTTAAATGTGGAGGATTTCAACTATACGGGAGTGAAAGAAAAGATAATTCTGGGTAAAAGTAACATACTGGAAGTTAGTGTCAAAAAGTAAATCCAGTCCTGCGTAAGGAGAGACTTTATTTGAAAAGTCTATTAGACTGGGGGCCAGGGATCATTGCAATAGGGAGAATGCAATGGCCATATTGTCTACAGTTTCTTTGAGCATATGGATAACGATTTGTCCAACTCTTATTCTGTTATGTTGAGTAATTTTTCTTGTGGCCTATGCTCTTTTGATCTGACCACAAAATCTACAAGAGTCTCAAAAGTGAGAAAGGGCTTTTTAATAAAAACAATAAACAAGTCTGAAAAGAATTAGGTGTGGAGTAGTGGGATGTTTTTCTTCACAGTCAGCTAATTCTCTGCAGAGGCCATTGCAAATATGGGCATTCAGGCTGAGTTTTCTGTAACGACAAATTGGGGGTTGGGGAGAAAGATTGGGAGCATTAGTTTGGTTGTAACAAGATATTGAAGAAAACAAACATAATTGGGAATTTGATAAGGGTTGTCAATTTATACAAGGCGACAGCATCTAATACACATTATAGGTAGGTAACAAAATTTTTTTTCATAGTAGAAAAAGTCAACTGAATCTCTGTGAAACAGACTTTGCATATCAGTTACTTGCAATTTACAAAAAGCTGGAAAAATAGTCAAAAGACAGCAAACAGCTTCAGAATATGATTACCCAGTATTATCAGCTCTAATTTTCTATTGAAACATAAAATATCTCTCTACAATCACCATTCCTTTCCTCTGACCAAATAAAATCTTACAGAAAAATTATTCTTGATCATAAAATAAGGCCTGTCTCTGAGTTGATGTGACTGTTTATGTAAGTTCAACAAAAGTAATTTCCTATACAAGCCTTTTGAAGTTTGCATTGTTGGAAATTCTTATAAGGAATCTCAGATTGGACTTTTAAAAGCCTCTTGAGGTTAGGAATAAGCCAATAATTTGCCATTAGATTTCACTTGCAGTAGCTATAAATTTGGATAAATTTCTCTGAAGTCACCAAAATATCCTAAGATTCCTAAGCTTTGCAAGACGTTATCATTCTTACTCATCTGTATGACTTGGAAGCATTGTAAGCCAACTTTCATGCCAATTTTCGGAAGAGAGCTGTGATGTCTAATACTGAGTGGCAAGTTGATTGGATTGAAGGATGCAAAGTATTGATCCTGCGTGTGTCTGCTGGGGGGTGTTGCCAAAAGAGATTAACACTTGAGTCAGTGGTCTGTGGAAGGCAAATCCATCGTTAATCTGTGGACACAATCTAATCAGCTGCCGGTGAATATAAAGCAGGCAGAAAAATGTGAAAAGTAGAGACTGGCCTAGCCTCTCAGCCTGCAACTTTCTCCTGTACTGGATGCTTCCTGCCCTCAAACACTGGACTCCAACCTCATTTTTTTTTTTTTTTTTTTTGAGACAGAGTTTAGCTTTGGGACTCAGACTGACTCTCCTTGCTCCTCAACATGCAGACAGCCTGTTGTGGGACTTTGTGATCATGTAAGTAAGCTAATACTTAATAACACCACCTCTATCCTATTAATTCTGTCCCTCTAGAGAACCCTGACTAATACAAGAGCTTTGTAAGCCTTGGCTCCATTTAAAGAAAAAAAAATCAACCTTATTTCTTTCATACTGTTCATATCTGATTAGATAAGCAACATTCTTCAATATGGCCTTCCAGTCAAAGTGTTATAGAACCAGTGTTTCCAATTATCTCTGTTTAACAAGCACCTCTGCAAACAATAAAATTGGCAAAAAAATGTTTCTGAATTCCTTAGGGGTTGGGCAGGGAGAAAAAAAGGCAAACGTTTTGTTTTGTTTTCTGTTTACAAAAGCATAGTCTACACATGTCATGATTTATACATAACTTGAGAAAGCAAAAAAGGCTTTTTATATACAGAACATAGGACGTTAAAATATTGGCAATATTCCAAACAAAACCTGTAATCATCTTTCACCATTTAATTCAGTTCTATGTAATTAAGTCTTGCTCCATTCAGTCTTACTGCGTTAGCAATCCCATGAGTCCATCTGCTTCTCCACTACAATTTTGGAAATCCTGACTCAGTCCAATGGTATAGTCTTGAAATTGTTTAAATAATGTCATAAAAATCTTATGTCTGGGAGTTCCGGCATAATTCCTTTCCATTGGAGCACAGCCATTTTCTTTGTTAAAGATGAAGCACACTGACAGGTATCTGCTTTTCAAGTGCCTTAAGGTAAGCATCACTAAAATCAAAATCTCCAGCTGCTCGGGAGGCTGAGGCGGAGAATTGCCTGAACCCAGGAGGCGGAGGTTGCGGTGAGCGGAGATCGCGCCATTGCACTCCAGCCTGGGTAACAAGAGTGAAACTGTCTCAAAAAAAAAAAAAAAATCAAAATCCTTCTATAGTAACAAAAACTAAAAAAATTGCTATGCTTAACTTTGATAATTTTTAGAAGTAGAAAATTTATTGAAAGTTCTTTATAAAAATAATGCAATAGTCTAGAATTTATTTTTGAGGCATGTGAAACAAAGTCAATCCAAAATAGTTTTTGACCAAATACCCATAAACATAATTAACTATGTAAGTGAATATACATCTTATGTATAAAAGTGAATATATTATTTACAGAGAAAAACATTTTCAAATACAATATCTAACAATTATGAGACACATTATGAATATACATGTATAGCTAGAATATATAAAGAATACTTCAATGTCCTAATGAAGAGATTTAGTAAATTTGGAGTAGGTCCTAAATATCTATATATTTTTAAAAATAACGCAAGTAAGTAATGTAAATACCCAACTGAAACCCAGTAGCCCAGAATATGCTGGGTTCAATTAAAGAAATAAAACCGAAATCAAATTAGCATTAAAGAGTAACTGAAAGTATGAATGATAACACTATATTGTTGCATAATGTAAGGCAAAGCAGTACCAGGACTCTGAAAAATAGCAATATATCAATGGCAAGGGCATCAGTAAGTCTTGAGGAACTTCATACAATTTCTGAAATACTTATTTTAATTTTAATTTTAATTTTATTTTATTCCCCATAAAATAAAATTAGTCAAGGGAATGCTTAATATCTCATTTGGTTGGATGCCTCCCTTGCAACTTATATCAAATAATCTGAATTATTTGTAGCTTCCCTTTTACAAGTAAAAGAAGAACTGATTTCTGACTCTTAGGGGATTCAGGGAACTCTAAAAGACAATATTACCTGCAAAAGATATCCCCTGGAATTTGATTTGAGAAGGCAAATATATTAACAGTTGTAAGAAGGTTTGAAAACTTGATTAAATTGGATTGTGGGTTACTGAGAAAATACTTGGCTACCTATTTAATGAAAAGGTCAACAAAAGATTTTAAAAGTAAGCATAAAATGTAACAATTGTAAAAAGGCTTAGTTCTTTCAAAGGCAGATGATTTTTCTTAAATATTCAAGGATATAATAAAGTCGACAAAAGCACAACAAATTTTTCTAATAAATGTCAGAATTTTTGCCCTCTAGGTAGATTACCCAGAAGGTGAAGGAAAACATTCTGTAAACTCTTATTAAAGGTACATTATTAATCCAAAAAGTTATTGTCATTTTAACAGAGATAAATACAAATTCTAGTTTTGCATCAGTATATCAGTATATTTAATATTAAAGTTTTTTTTTTTTTTTTTTTTTTTGAGATGGAGTCTCGCTCTGTCACCCAGGCTAGAGTGCAGTGGCGCGCACAATGTGGGGGCTCACTGCAACCTCCGCCTGCATGTTCAAGCAATTCTCCTGCCTCACCCTCCCGAGTAGCTGGGACTACAGGCGTGTGCCACCATGTCCATCTAAGTTTTTGTATTTTTAGTAGAGTAGGGGTTTCTTTGTGTTAGCCAGGACAGTCTAGATCTCCCAACTTACCGTCCTCCAGCCTCGGCCTCCCAAAGTGCTGGGATTACAGGTGTGAGCCACTGTACCAGGCCTAAAGTTCTTTTTTATGTATAAACACATGAAATCTTATGTAGCTTTGACCACAGCAGACAAAATTTATTTTCTATAAACCTTCTAGAACTTTCTGAATTCATTCAAATTTTTACCTATACTTTCCTCTTTCTCCTTCTGGAAGAAACAGTCATTTTACTTTAAGAGAAAAACTACTCTTTTTCTTAACAAAAACGAATACTTTATGCTTTCCATACTAATGATTTTCCTTTCTGTCCTTATTTCTCCCAATAGGTTCTTATTTACATGATTGGTTACAACTTTTAACTACCATAACTTTTATTATGCAGATGAAACTATGAAGTAGGTAATTGTGAATAGTCTTTTACAGCACAAATATTCTGCAGCAGATATGCAGATCTTACAAATATACACCTCACAGTGTTTTATAGCCATATACTTCCTTATAGTATAACTTCTCAATTTGGTAAAAGTGAATGTTTATTAAACCACTGAGCTCAAACCTCTAGCTATCTATAACACCTCTAACTACCATAAAAATAAATGGCAAAAGGTTTGCAAAATTAAAACATTTGAATTAGTTTCTACAAAAATACATTTGAAAGTGTTAAAAATTCAATTTTCTTAATATCTGGGAAATATAGAAATGTTTAATTCATAAGTGCTTATTTATCACAAAGTCAATACAAATAGAGTTTCTTTAAAATTTTTTAAATACAAAAATTTGATAACGACATCTGAGGGTAGGAAAATATTACATGCATATAACGTATATACAAAAATACACACAAGTGTTGAAAGTTTGATTTTCTTAATATCTTGGAATTATAGAAAGATTTAATTTATGTAAGTGATTTTTTATCACTCAGTCAATAGGAATAGAGCTCCTTTGAAGTTTTTAAAATTCCATAGTTTGGTAATACCATCTGAAGCTGAGAAAATGTCACATACATATAAAATACACATACATTTATGAGCATTCAGACAGACACAAAATAGAGAGCATACAGCTTCAGCTATAAAATTTTAGATAGCAATTAGGGATAAAAAACAGAAAAACAAATTCCCCTGCTTCATATAAAAGATCTGGCCCTCCTCCTTGCCCCATCTCTATAATTATACTAAGATTGTGTTTTTATCAGACAGAACAAATTGAGGTTACCTGGTCAATGTGAAGGCTGAAGTGTCTTCAGCAATATGCATGAATAAGATTTTTACCACTGTCTTTGCCTTCATGTCTAATCTGACGAAGGCTGTGAACTCAGTTTTGTCTGAGAGACTGAGGGGAAACCAAGTGGCCATTGCAGTATCTGAAAGCCCATCTGAGTCGAACAGAGATTCAGCATGTCTCCACTTAGCCATAAAAGGTCTCACAGAAGGGTCAAAGAAAAGTCTTTGCCTGAAAAAAATAAAATCAACTCCTTCCTGAGCTTCTGCACTAACTACAACTGCAGCACTGGATTAGAAGGTGAAACTCACCACCATGGACCTGATTTCCCCAACCAAGTAAAAACATAAAGGATCGAATAAGCTGGCGTGACTACCTAGGAGAAGAGAGTGGGATCCAGGTAATCAGCACCCAATCCAAGTCACAATACCAGAAAACCATCAAACAAAAGAAACTTGGGCTTAGGTTAAGAAAAAAAGACTTTATTCCAAAGACTACTGCTGTAGGGGAAATTCTGTGACCATTAGATCTACAAGTATCTGGCAGGTCAGAAAAGAAGGGGCTTTCCTTTTATAGGGAGGAATAATTGTTGCTAGAAAGACTAGGTGTGGGGGAGTGGAATGGCAGATGGTGTGAGTTTTGACCAGGGAATATTTTTCTCTGCAGACATATGACTCTCAGGTGAGGCCATTAAGGAGTTTTTCTGTTTCAGTGTTTGTTTAATCTGAGTCAGGGTTCCAAGGTCTCCAGTCAAAAAGAGAAGCGTATCTAAATTTTAGTCAAGTTAGAGGGCATTCTTTCCAGATTGGCTAGAGGACAAACGGGTCAGTTAAACATTTATGAGCCAAATAATAGGAATTTGAAGGGTCTCTGTCTGGCCTTTACACAGATAAACAAGGGTATCGTCCACATGTCTTACTTAAGTCATATGGAGAAGGGCTGTTCTTTTTAGTAAACTATATCCGGGAACTCAAAAGGGTGGGATTTCCTGAATTACTATTATTTTCAGGAGGAGAGGGCTCAAGTAATTTCAATGCTGTCAAAATGAGGAAATTATAAAAATGCATGTAATATTGGATTACTATTTGAAATATCCAAATTGTGTGGGTCTTCCAAATGAGTCCATGATCATTTAAAAGTGAATAATTTACTGTCTATGGCCATACAATTCTGAACATGCCCAATCTCATCGGAATTCAGAGATTAAGCAGAGACAGGCCTGGTTAGTACCTGGGTGGGAGACTGGGAGCTGTAGGTGTATAAAAAAATTAGCAAACAATTATGAAATTGTCTAAAATATTTGTGTCTCTAATACCCAGGTTTTACAAAACCAACAAGGGAATTATGATCAACAACAATAATTTGTGGCTTTCTTAAATATACAAAGAATAAAAATTGTATTAACAAAATAAAACTGTTGAAGTTATAAAACTTAACTGTGAAAATAAAACTGAAATAGCATTTTCTATGAAAACACATATATGCATTACAGAATTGGCTCAACGTTTTCTTAAAATTCTGATGCAGCTACAGAGATAATAAAATAGTCGTGGCTTTCAACCTTGAAAATTGTAGTTTCATTTCCAGTCTTTCCATATCAGTGAGTTTAAGAATAACGAAAAATTTAACAATAATTAATAATAATTTTTCATCATTTGAAGGAAGGTTTATGCTAATCGCATCCTTGCCTGGGTAGAAGCATGGGAAATGTGCAGAGAAGAAATTTACGGAGCTTAACGGTGATGTGAACATCTATAGTTCTTTCCACGGAGTGCACATTGTTTGCAAATGCTTCATATTAACTGTGATTTGCTCATGAGAATGTTTACATTCAATTCTGAGCCTAGGACTAAATGTTAAAGCTTGCATTTCATGACTAAGAAGGCAATTATTCTGTCAGACTCAGTAACAATCATAGCAGTTATTTGATTACCAGGTTGAAGTTTCGTTAACTACCTGGAGCTGTTATTTAAATTATACTTTAAGGTTTTATTATCTTGACTCTTTACCATGCCAAATCCATCTCCCATTTCAATTCTCTTTTTCCCTTAAGTCGTATCTGTCCTTTTGCTTTATTTTAAGCACTAAGTCTATTAAATACTATGCACAGAGTCCACAAATTGCTACCAGAAGCCACTGTTTATTGCTGCTAAAAAAATCAATTGCAGGTTAGATATTTAAATGTGCCTGTTTGGACATTGTGTATGTCAGTTCCAAAATAATATTCCACATAATCTTTCTTACTAGTTATAGAAATAAATAAGTTGGAGAAAACTACTATGATAGTTGAACACTGGAACTAGCATCATTAATCTCAAATAAAACATGAATAATATTTTTATCAATATAATAGTTTTTTTAAAACCTTAAATTGAGGGCCACTTTTCAAATTTCAATCCAGCTGATAAGGCTTTATGGAAAAGTGAATAAAACTCTGCACTTGAGAACAAAAGTTTGCAATATTTTTGTTTTTTTCATTTCCTAAGTAAATTTACTCAATCATTTTTTAAATATGTGCCTCAAATGGAAGTATAACACTAGTTGATAACACTGTTGTAAATACTATATCAGATTATATATGTGTTAGAGCAGCTGAGATGATTTGTAATATTAATGATGTTAACTCAAATAAAATACTTACCCCAATAGTCTTATTTCCTATTTAGTGAAAACTTACTTAAGTACATGATAACAGAGTGGCCTCATTAAATACAATAATCAGATTGGAAGCTGGTCCTCCTTAATCAGAATTATTAAGTGCTTTTGGTGCTGAGCAGATCTGACCAGATTTTCCCTCCTAGTGCAGTGCTGCAAATAAAAGCCAGTATACTTTTACATCTAATATTGAAATCACTGTAAATGTTCTTTTGCTGGTATTATAAATGTTGCTACTCAAGGTTCATTCATTCATGTATGGTTGCAATAAGATCAACTATTTTCCTCCTCACTTCCCCAGCTCCGCAAGAGCCCTGACATTGCCTTCTGGCCAGAATTTGCTAAAATTACAACTGGGGATGCAGTAGCCTCGAGAGGGTACTTGAAATTACAACTACAGCAAGTACACAGTATGAACCAAAACTGGGGACTTCGTGAACATAATGGAAAAGGATTCCAGGCAGTCTAACCTTATACAAAGCCTAATAACTAGTCCAAATATTACTAACTAGTGTCATTCAAGGCTTTACTTTCTGGTTTTCTGCTTCTACCTGTGTAACAGACAGTGGCAACTTCTTATGTAATGCCAACCACGACCCTGAGACATGATGACGAAGTTGGAGTAAATGGATTTGACCATATCAGTTGCCTGGTCACCAGGGTTGTCTTTATCACTATCACAGTGGGTACTGTTACCATCAATGACTTCTTTCTTCTCTAGCCTCAACTACATTGTCTGTATGTTCCAGTATGTGATTTTACTTATGGCAGGTTTTGTGACACAGTCAAGGCTGAGAACAGGAAGCCTGCCATCAAAGAGAAGCCCATGTCTATTTTACAGGAGTGAGATCTCACAGTCAAATAGGGTAATGTTGTTGCTGAATATGTTGTGAAGTCCACTGAGGTCTTCAGTATCTTGAAGAAGACTGATGATCATTTGAAGGGTGGGGCCAAAGGGCTCACCGTCTCTGCCTCTTCTGCTGATGCCCCATGTTTGTGATGAGCATGACTCATGGGAAGTATGACATTTCCCTCAATATCTTCAGCAATGTCTTCTGTAATATAAACTGCTTAGCACCCCTAGCCAAGACCATTCATGACAGCTTTGGCATCATGTTGCAACTCATGACCGCATTCCATGCCATTACTGCCACCCAGAAGACACTCTGGGAAACTGCAGCATAACACCTGTGAAACTGCTCAGAACATCGTTCCTACATATATTGGTGTTGCTGAGGCTGCGGACTAAGTCATCCATGAGCTGATAGGAAAGCTCACTGACATGGACTTCAGTATCCCCACACCCAGTGTGTTGCTTGTGGATCTGCTCTTCCATCTGGAAAAAGCTGCTAAATACAATGGCATCAAGAAAATGGGGAAGCATGAATATCATGGCCCCCAGAAGGCATCCTGGGCTAAGCTGAAGACCAGGTTGTCTCCTGTAGCTTTAAAAGTAAAACCTGCTCTTCCACCTTCAATGTTTGAGCTGGCATTTTCTTCAACAACCACATCGCTAAGTTCATTTCCTGTGTTACAATGATTTGGCTATAGTAAGAGTGGTGGACCTTGTGGTCTACCTGGCTTCCATGAAATAAGAGCCCTCTGAACAACCAGACCCAACCTAAGTATGAGAGGAAGAGAGAGGCTCTCAGCTGGCAGAGAGACCCTGTCCTGGTTCAGTCCGCCAATACACTGAGGATCTTCCCCCCTTGACACAGTTTTTATCTCTGGCCTCTTGAAGAAGAGGGATTTAGGGTGTGCTACTATATACAGCAAAAAGAAAAGCACAAATTTCCTGATATAGGACAAAAATTCCATTTTAAAACATATAAACACTTTTCAGTTACCTACCTAATGTCTTCCAGATTTTTATCCTACAGGCTATGTTGGATAAGGTGTTCTCTGCCTGACAAAAAATGTACATGTGGTGCTCAATCTCTAGTCCTGGAGTATTAAAATTTCTCTTGGTTACCCTACAATTTTTTACATGTTCAATTTACTTAGATTACCTTTTTTTCAGTGCCTTTCAATCTTGTGCACTCCTACTCAACCTTTAAGTTTTGGTTCAAATATCTTCTTGCCTAGATGAATGTATATGATATCTGTAAACAGAGTTTCTATAGGATTTATCATGTTATAACAATTACTATATCATACTCTTTATGCAATTGATGAGGCTTTCTGTTCTTTTCATCACTTTTGAATCTCCCCACCCTACCACAGTGCCTAGCACAGAAAAGATGCCCAATCAATACTGACTAAATGAGTGGTGGTTTAAAAAAAATTTCTTTAGGATCTACTATGTAACAGACATTGTTCCAGGAAGAGCAGTTTGTTTGTAAGTGTGTTTGTTTATGTTAACTTCTATAAGATGTCTTAGTTGGCCCATTCATTCAAGGAACCTAAGTATTTCAGTTTTGTTAAGGTTAGATTCTGACAGGCCTTTTTGTGTGTGGAATCCTGAAGAGACCCTAGGGAGATTCTGTAACTTCCCAAGTTGAAACCTATCATAAACTGTGGTCTTTTGTACTTACACAGCTAAGTACAGAAATAGAACACTTCTATTCTGATGTACTCAAAAAGAAGAGAAAAAATGTCCTGAAATAGGAGGTAAAAGCAGACACAGTAATTTATCAGCCCAGAGACTCTTGATTGGCAGTACTTCCAAGCAAAAAATTCTCCAGCACAGGGCAAATATCTACTAGTTTCCACGAGTGAAAAAACTGTTATAAAATGATAAATGAGTCACCCTACTGACAGAGAAATTATAGGAGGAAAAACTTACACAAAATGTTAACATATAAAAACATATCATGGAGGTGTTAGCTTGATTGAAGCAGACGGTAGAGGTACTATGGTTCTACCACTTTGACATTCGTCTCACCTCCTAAAAGCCCATCATTAAATTTCTGGGCTTGAGAAGCACTACTGGAAAATCACACTGTATGATTTGAATTACTTTGAACAGATATAGGTTCATTTTATATGTATAGTTAAATAGTGAAAATGAGGAGGGCATTAGGTGTGAACAGGTTAAATTACCTTGCTAGTAGATAATCATTGTATATACCAGGGAAATTACTTCTATTCTTTCTCAGCCATTTTAATTAAGAAAGGATCTCCAATTATGTTCTCACATATCTTTCAATGTGTTTTGTCCCTTCCATCTCCAATTCTGAGGCCATCATTCAAATCCTGTCATTTCTCATCTTATAATAATTTTCTAATGATTGCTATATGTTCAACCTACTATCTTTGAAAATTTTTCTCCATATGAACAGTTCTGAACTAAAATGTAAGGACACTCTTGAATCAGAGCCAGGTGAAGAGATAGAATTACTGTTACTGACTTATTCAAAAGCAGAATGACCCAAATATTATGCTGTAGTTCATGCTATATGTCTCCCTAACATTCTTTAATAGTCTCTAATTTTTTCCATGATGAATCCAAGCACTTTATCATGGTCCATTAGTTAAAGTAGGCTAAGCTGTCTTGTGTTAACAAATTAACTCCAACTCTCAGGGGATTAGCCAAATAAGACATTCATTTTTCACTCAAAGAAATCCACCATGGGTCAGGACTCTCCTCCATCTGCAGCTACACCGTATGAATGTTTGGTGTCCTCCAAGGTTTCTCTAGAAATAAAGGTCATGAGAAAAACACTTGTTCTTAACTGCTCAACCCAAAAATGACTACGTAGGTTGTCTTTCTGTGAAATATATGTCGACAAAAAGATTAAAACTCTATAAAATATTTTATGAGATTTATTCTGAGCCAAATATGAGTGATTGATGGCCCATAACACAGCTCCAGGAGCTCCTGAGAATATATCCCTAAAGTGATCAGGCTGTAACTTGGTTTTATACATTTTTGGGAGACATAAGACATCAATCAGGCTGGGCATGGCGGCTCATGCCTGTAATCCCAGCACCCTGGGAGGCTGAGGCAGGTGGATCACAAGGTCAGAAGTTGGAGACCAGCCTGAACGAACATGGTGAAAACCCGTCTCTACTAAAAATACAAAAATTAGTTGAGCATAGTGGCATGCACCTGTAGTCCCAGCTACTCAGGAGGCTGAGGCAGGAGAATTGCCTGAACCTGGGAGGCAGAGGTTGCAGTGAGCTGAGATTGTACCATTGCACTCCAGCCTGCGTGACAGAATGAGACTCCATCTCAAAAAAAAAATGACAATCAGCACTTTGGGAGAATTAGGAGGGCATATCCCTTGAGGTCAGGAGTTTGAGACCAGGCTGGCCAACATAGTGAAACACTGTTTCTACTAGAAATACAAAAGTTAGCCAGGAGCGGTGGCGGGTACCTGTAATCCCAGCTACTCAGGAAGCTGAGGCAGGAGAATCACTTGAAGCAGGAGGCAGAGGTTATAGTGAGCCAAGATTGTGCCACTGCACTCCAGGCTGAGCAATAGGGCAGGACTCAGTCTCAAAAAAAAAAAAAAAAAGACCTCAATCAGTACATCTAAAATGTGCCTTAGTTTAGACTGGAAAGGCAGGACAATTCAAAGGCAGGGAAGGGGAGCTTCCAGGTCATAGGTAGATTCAAAGATTTTCTGATTTGCAATTGGTTGAAAAAGTTTAGTTACTGACTAAAGACCTAGATTCAATAGAAGGGATGCCTGGGTTCATGGAGACCAGAGCTCCCATTATGCAGATAGAATCAATAAAATAAAATTTCTGGGTTAAAATAAGAAGTTATGGAGGCCAAAGCTCTTGTTATGCAGAGGATACCTCTAGGTAGAAAATTTCAAAGAAAACAGATTGTAAATGTTTCTTATCAGAGTTGATCTCTTCTGGATCAGGAAAAATGCCTAGAAAATGAACGAGATTCTCTTCAGAATGTAGATTGTCCCTACAAGAGACAGCTTTGCAGGACTATTTCAAGATATGGCAAAGAACATAATTTGAGATAAAATACCTCAATTTCCTTCCAGGCCTGCTATCTGTCATGTAATGCTGTTCTAGAGCTGGGCTGGAATTTGGTATCTTATTGCTACAAAAGGTCTGTTTTGTCCGTCTTGAAATCTGTTTTAATGTTAATGTTGGTCATCTGTGCCTGAATTCCCAAAGGGAGGAGGGAATAATGAGGAATATCCGCATCCACTTTCCATCATGGCCTCAACTAGTTTTTCAGGTTAACTTTGGAATGCCCTTGGCTGAGAGAAGGAGTCTATTCAGATGGTTGTGAAGCTTACAATTTTAGTTTTTGTGTACATATATTATATGTAACATATGTGACTTTTGTCACTGCTGCATAAAATTATTTGAAATAAACTCAATTTCAGATTCTCAGGAAGAGGGTTTCTAAGTCTTCTTAAGCAGCTATAAAGAGTAATATAAAAAGAGATTTTCAAATGTCCCTTTCATGTCTAGTATCCAAAGTCTTTCTTGATGTGCCCTTTATTTTTCAGCTTCATATATCTCCATTGTTTTTAACAGATTTATTTTTTCTATCCACAACAGAGTTATCTGTTACTCTCAAATGCACTATGCTATATTTTATGCTTTTATGATTTACAAAGTATCTGAAATGCCATCTTAACTATTCTCTTCAGCCCCTCTGTTTTCCTACAAAAGTCTTACTCATATTTAAGATTAAGTAATTTTGCATTCTTTGCCTTGCAGTTGCTGGGCTGAAGAGTTGTTAACTGAAAGATTATTTAAGATATGGCATTCTGAGAATAAGAAAGATTGGTTGTTAAGGAAGATATTGTAGAACATAAAAGAAAAAGGAAGGAAAGGAGAAAGCAGGCAGGAGGGAAAGAAGGAGGCAAGGAAGGAGGGAAGAAATGAAAGCAGACAATAGAGAAAGAAGGAAGAAGGGAAAGAAACAATTAGATTTTGTTATCAAGCTATACAGAGAACAAGGACATTGATAGAAACTAGGCATTAAAGGCAAGAATGTGGAGAAATAGGGAAAGAAAAATTTGGTTGAAAACTATTTTAGTAAGTCTTCAACTAGAGAAAGCAAAATTTATAATCATCAGCAGATTATAAATACAAATATAGATTTAGTTGTATAGAAGATAGCATGATAGAGCAATAGGATAGATAGATAGATAGATAGATAGATAGATAGATAGATACATAGATACATAGATACATAGATACATAGATACATAGATACATAGAGAGATAGATGATAGATAGATAGATAGATAGATAGATGATAGATAGACAGATAGGTAGATGATAATTTTATTACTGAAATTATCTGACCACTTGAGGCAGGTGGTCAGAAAGGGAAGATTTAAGGGAAAGAAAAGCAATTGCAGGACCAGCTACTGCTTAATGCAGTTCAATCATGTGAGTCAGAAGATCAGCAAAAATTAAGTGATGGATGAGGTACCAGAATATACAAATGCTTTTCAGTCTTTGTTCTTTCTGCTGTGTGAACACTCTAATTTTAGTTCCTCTTTATAGGGCTTTAAGCCAGCCAGCACAGGATAATCTCCCTTTTGATTAACTAAAATCAACTGATTTGATACTTTAATTATATCTTTTAAGTCTTTATCTAGTAGCACCTAAAGTTGCTACTAGAAAATTAGTAGCAGTTAGTCAAGTGGGGGAAGATGTGTGTATTATATAAAATGGCTAATGGATTTCTTCAGCCATTCAGCTCTGTGAAGAATCTTTCTTGTTTCCCATGCTAATTGGAAACACCCTAGAAAGGGAATCTCATGGGTTTTAGTTCAGCCTAGACAAGTTGACCTGCTGCAAAACAATAAAGTAAAACAAATCCATTAATGCTGTGTACACTGAAATAAAACTTCTCAGAATCATCCCTGATACCATCCCAGAAAGAATGAAACACACACTCTTTCAGCAATCACACATTGGCTTGTGTATACAGTTGATTATTGTTATTCATATTAGTTATGTTTATCAAGTCACTGCAAATACTGAATTAGTGAACGCTGAACTGTTGCTAAGGAAAACACAGAATTAGGTTCCTGTGATCCTTTAGTCTCGACATTTTTTTATCAACCAAAATGTAAATTCATTTGCAACATTGTTGTAAAACAATCCAGACTCACTAGTGTTGAAAATCTGCTCTTACACATAACCGTTTTTCTGCATAACACTTAACATGTTTAAATATACTTCTGCAGCCTCTTAATCTGCAGAACCTGTCCATCTGAAAGTTTGGCATTGTTCATGCCATAGCACCATTTGAAATGTGAGAGCTAGCTGGTACTAGCCAAAAAACGATTAACATTTCCCTGACTCTGTGTAATGTGACCATAAATTAATTTGGCCATCAGCCTCACAGCAATACTTTCCACTACACTTTTTAAAAAATGTGCTACCATCTCTTGAATCTACAAATTTTCTCACTTTTCTACTTTTTTCATATATTTAGCTCCCTTTGTGGCCATGAAAGAAAGCTATTCACTTCACCTATTCCAAAGACCCGCATTAGTGAGTGGGAGACTTAGAGTTACAGTGGTCTAAATATTGTCTATTGATGATAATGCAAAAGAATATCCATGCATGAAAATTTTGTTAAACTCTATAAGAAGTGCTCTGAAGAAGCATTTCCTGTGGGTGGGGAGGCTTTCATAGCCTCCACCTTCAAACTGAGGTGCAGTGTGCATGTTCTGCATGGATTTTAGATGAGAATAGAAAATATTGAAACACAAACATTTATGTGAAGGGGAATAGGAGATAAAATTGTGTACTCCTATATTAATTCAAAACCACAGGATTAAAAAATATTAGCCAAAAACGTATTTATTTCTCAATACTTTTAAGAGGTAAGCTTTCTAAATAGTAAATTTAGATAATGAAGTTCATCATATGATTTTTGCAACAAAATAAGAGGGATTAAGAAATAGAAATGAGTAACTCCCACTTACATCAACCTAAATGGAAGAGAAAGTGATTGAACAACTAAAACTCAGGGACCAGGGATATTTTAAGCACTGAATTTACTCAACTCTATTCACTGACCCAATTCACTACAGGGTTTTGGCCCTCTAGACACACATACAAATTACTTCCAGAAAAAAACAAAAAAAAAAAAACTGTGGAAGCTGAAGAAAATTGTTTTTTATCTTTTCTTGGCCTAAAAGGAAAAATACGTGACTGATACACAAGCACAAGAAAATCAAGTGTATTTTAAGCTATTAAATAAAAATATGGTTATATTTACATGTATTTACATTTCTAAGTTTTTATTTAGAGTGAATATAACACTTTGCAAATAGAGTTGATACTAACAGAAAACATAAATATAATTTAAGTTATAGTAATTGCTTTCCAACTTCTTTCAGAGTAGCACATATCTTTTTTTAAGAAATAGTAATTTGGATTCATTTTGAATATTTTTCAATTATGAGGATGTTGCCTGCAAGTAGAATGTAAATGTAGTGCCTATTCCTATAGAAACAGTTCCAGGTGTCCAAAGTGGGCTTTAAGCAGCTGAAAAAAAAATAATAATAGTAGGCTAACAAAAAAAAAGGAAGAGAAGTATGTCTTCTCAGAAATTGTGAGAAAGCACAATTTCAGAAATGGAGTAAGGACCAAATTTCCTCTAAATGTCTCCCCCACTAATATTTGCCATCATACTATTATTAAAGTCATTATTTATAGCTGTAACATTGTTTTCAGGTAGTTTAGTTTAAAAATACATAGTTGTAAACATAGTAGTTTTAGTAATAATAGCAACAATAATAATAAGATGGTAATGATCTACCGCATTGATGCCATGCATTCTTGGAAGTCCTCTACAATGCTTCTTTCTTCCAACCTCTCACATCTCTTTTCCACATCATCACCCTCAGCTAATGACTTTGCTTCTTACTTGAGTGAGAAAACAGGAGCATTTAGAAGAAAATGTCAAAATGCTTCAACTTCTGCATTTATCTGCTTAGTTGTATCTATGCGATTCACTGTCTCAGCTGTGCTGTCCTCATAGATAGAATAAGCTTGATCTTACTTAATATCAACCTCTCCACCAGAACACTGTATCCTATGCTAGTCCCTATGAAGGCCATCCCTCTCTTCTCTCCTAATCAATTTGTCCTTCTCTACTGAATTATTCTCCTCAGCAGACAATCATACTGTTAATTGTCCCTTTTAAAAATGTTACAATACTTAATTTCACATCTTCGGGCTACTGCCCCGTTACTCCTGCTTCTTTCCTCTTTACAGCAAGCATTGATGTTCCACTTCCTAACTTCTCATTTCCTCTTGAACCCAATTCAATCTTTTACCTCTACTACTCCAACAAAACTACTGAATTGAGGTCACCAACTTACTTTGAAAAAAATGTAGTGATCACTGATTACATCCAGTGGGTTAATCCAGTGTTTATGTAGTCCTTATTCTGTTTTGACTAGCAATAACATTTGACACAACTGATTACTCCCTCCTCCTTAAAATACGGTTTTCACTTTACTTTCAGGACAGCATATACTCCATTCCGGTTCTCCTTCACTGCCTGCTTCTTTGTTTCCTTTGTTGCTTCCATCTAATGGTAAAAAATGCTTATCATTTTAAAATTTTCCATTTAGGAAAAAAAAGTGCAGCTCACTGCCAGCACTCATTTAATTTTACATAAACATGCTCTTTGAAGCTGAAGCAAATCTGACTGATTTTCAATATGAAAGTAAAATACAAGAAAATTGTTCTTGGAGTTATTTCTAACAAGAACTTGTCTCTAATTCTAATGTAACAGAAATGTATGTGATGATAAGTATTTAAATTTGTGTGTGTAGGCGGGGGGTGGGTAAACTTTCAAAGCAAGGAACAACACAAACAGGAACATCACAACATTTCGCACAAAAATATCACATTTGTCTCTGGGTCTTGTTGCCATCTTTGTTTTTGTGCATGCAGCAAACTTTGCAGCAACAAGTTAGATTCTGTTTCACTGATGTTGGTAATATGCTCTTGGGGAAATGTCTTCCAGACAGGTGAAGAGGTGTGGCAACATCACAGCACAGACAATCTAGAAGACATTGCTGCCCTGGCTTGTGATGCTTTTCTAGCATTCTTTCCATCAACGGCCGTCTTGACGTTTACATGGCCAATCATGTACTCAGAGTTGTCCTTCTTGAACACGATGTGGGAGTTAAGCACTGTAATATTTAGAAAGTGGCGAAATACTTTGGGAGGCCGAGGCAGGCGGATCACAAGGTCAAGAGTTCGAGACCATCCTGGCCAACATGGTGAAACCCCGTCTCTACTAAAAATACAAAAAAATTAGCTGAGCATGGTGGTGCATGCCTGTAGTCTTAGTTACTCAGGAGACTGAGGCAGGAGAATTGCTTGAACCTGGGAGGCGGAGGTTGCAGTGAGTCGAGGTCGCGCCACTGCACTAAGCCTGACACCTGGTGAGGGAGTGAGACTGTGTCTCGAAAAACAAAAAAAAAGAAAGTGGTGAAATAACTTTTTCTACCAAATCCCATGTCTTTTGTGCTCAGGTGCATAAGTGATATAGACCAATGGATCAGAACAGAGGCCTTGGAGGCAGTGCCACACATCTACAACCACCTGATCTTTGACAAACCTCACAAAAACAAGCAATGGGGAAAGGATTCTGTGTTTAATAAGTGGTGTTGGGAAAACTAGCTGGCCATCTGCTGAAAGCAGAAACTGGACGATTTTCCTGACACCTTACACTAAAATTAACTCCATACGGATTAAAGACTTAAACATAAGACCTAAAACCATAAAAACCTTAGAAGAAAATCTAGGCAAAACCACTCAGGAGATAGGCATAGGCAAGGACTTCATGACTAAAACACAAAAAGCACTGGCAACAAAGCCAAAATAGACAAATGGGACCTAATTAAACTCCAGAGCTTCTGTACAACAAAACAAACAATCATCAGATTGAACTGGCAGCCAACAGAATGGGAAAAAAATGTTTGCAATCTACCCATCAGACAAATGGCTAATATCCAGAATCTACAAAGAACTAAAACAGAGTTACAAGAAACAACCAAACAAACCCACTCAAAAGTGGGTGAAGTGTATGAACAGACACTTTCAAAAGAAGACATGTATGAGGCCAACAAAAACATGAAAAAATGCTCATCATTACTGATTATTAGAGAAACGCAAATCAAAACCACATTGAGATACCACCTCATGTCAATTAGACTGACAATCATCAAAAAATCTAGAGACAACAGATGTTGGAGAGGATGTGGAGAAATAGGAACATTTTTACACTGTTGGTGGGAGTATAAATTAGTTTAACCATTGTTGAAGACAGTGTGGCACTTCCTCAAAGACCTCGAAATAGAAATTCCATTTGACTCAGCAATTCCATTACTGGGTATATACCCAAAGGATTATAAATCATTCTACTATAAAGACACATGCACAGGTATGTTCATTGTGGCACTGTTTACAATAGCAAAGACCTGAAACCAACCCAAATACCCATCAATGATAGATCAGACAAGGAAAATGTGGCACATATACACCATGGAATACTATGCAGCCATAAAAAATGATGAGTTTGTGTCCTTTGTAGGGACATGGATGAACCTGGAAACCATCATTCTCAGCAAACTGACACAAGAACAGAAAATCAAACACCACAAGTTCTCACTCATAGGCGGGTGATGAACAATGAGAACACGTGGACACAGGGAGGGGAGCATCACACACTGGGATCTCTTGTGGGGGCCCAGAGGATGCACAGCAGAGGGCTGGGGAGGTTGGGGAGGGATAACATGGGGAGAAATGGTAGATATATGTGATGGGTGGATCGAGGCAGCAAACCACATTGTTCCTATGTATGTACCTATGCAACAATCCTGCATGATCTGCACATGTACCCCAGAACCTAAAGTACAATTAAAAAAAAAAGAAGAAAAAAAGGAGTTTTAGGTTCCAGACATAATATTTTACTTCAGCAGTTCTGAAGTAAGTTTCCTCACAATTCTTCCTTCTTAATCATTTCTTCCGCCATATTTATTTCTTTACACAGAAATATGATAAATTGATATTAAAGATCAAGTAAAATACATGACCAATAGTAGAGCAGAGCTGAAGATGGTGCCTCAAAAGTCCTACAAAGTGATAAGTACAGCTGCTAACTTTTCTCTAGCTGCCAGGAAAAATGTCAATGTTGCAATTGGTGGATAAGTAATACTATCTACTAATCGATGTAATTTAAGGTGTACATGTGTTTAGTGTGAAAATCAAAATAGAAAAAAACCTATAACCAATTTGGAAGTTTTTAGTGTTGCTTTCAAAAAGGTAATTATATGATTTACTAACATTTAACTAAGTATGTGGATCAATACACATTGTCTAGCCATATCCCTTTAGCACATGATTTATTAGTTCAATAATTTTCTATTTGAAAACAAATTTTAAAATATGACTTAACAACTATTTTTAGTTTTATTTTCTCATCAGTATTTCAAATAATGTATGGCTTTAGTTATATTTCTTTTGAAGGTGAAATTCACTGCCTATTGTAGCCTTTATGCCATTCCTTGTTTCAACAGTTTATATCTTCATTTCACATATAAACAAACATATATAAAGTTCCACAGCAACTATGCCAATTCAGCAACATTTTGTTGGCACTTATTTTTCTTCCTTCTTATTTCCATGTGGAAACTTTATGATTTTAAGACATAATATTTTAAAATCTTTTTTAGGCTTTCAGGTCAAACAGTGAGATGAGACACTGGAGCTGCAATACAGGATACAAAAGAAATAAAAGCATTATAGTGAAAGAAATAGAAACAGTGTGGAAATGGGGAGCAGAGAGAAGATTGATGCATCAGGAAGACGGGTGGCAGCTAGCTACTTCACAAGCCTCTGCACCTCAGATAATACAAGCATACTGTGGAGGTATTGTAGGTTCAAATACACACCGCTGCAATAAAATGCATATCACAATGAAGAGAGTCACATAATTTTTTGATTTTCCAATATATATAAAAGTTATGTTTATACCCTATTATTTTCTAAGTGTGTAATAGCATTATGTCAAAAACATACACAAACCTCAATAAAAATAACTTATTGCTAAAAAATGATGATAATTATCTGAGCCTTCTGTGAGTTATAATCTGTTTACTGGTGGAGGGTCTTGCCTTGATGTTGATGGTTACTGACTTATCAGGGTTGTGGTTGCCGAAGGATGGGGTGGCCATGACAACTTCTTAAAGACAACCATGAATGGCTGGGCGTGGTGGCTCAGGCCTGTAATCCCAGCACTTTGGGAGGCTGAGGCAGGTGGATCATGAGGTCAGGAGTTCGAGGCCTGCCTGACCAACATGGTGAAACCCCATCTCCACTAAAAATGCAAATAATTAGCTAGGCATGGCACATGCCTGTAATCCCAGCTACTCAGGAGGCTGAGGCGGAAGAATCGTTTGAACCTGGGAGGCAGAGGTTGCAGTGAGCCGAGATTGCACCACTGCACTCCAGCCTGGGTGACAGAACGAGATTCCATCTCAAAAAAAAAAAAAAAAATAAAAAAGAGAAAAGAAAGAAAGAAAGATTAAAAAAGAGAGAAAAAAGAAAACCATGAAGTTTCCCACATTAATTGACTCTTCCTTTTATAAACTACTTCTCTGTAGCGTGTGATAATGTTTGATGGCATTTTATCCATAGTAGAACTACTTTTGAAATTGAAGTCAATCCTATCAAATTGTGCTGCTGCTTTATCAACTGAGTTTATGTAATATTCTAAGTTATTGGTTATAAGTAAAATAATGTTTAAAGTATCTTCACTAGAAATAGATTTAATCTCAAGAAACTACTCTCTTTGCTAATCCATAAGAAGCAACTCTTCGTCTGTTCAAGTTTTATCATAGCGATTTAATCTAACCTTTAGACTCCACTTCTAATTCTAGTTCTCTTGTTATCTGCACCACGTCTGCACAAGTTCTCTTGCTAACTGCACCACATTCCACACGCAAGACTTGAATTTCTCAAAAAATTCTAAGAGATTTAGAATCAACTTTTTCTAAAGTTCTGTTAATGTTGATATTTTTCCACCCTTTGACAAATTATAAATATACTTAATAAAAACTAAAATTAGAAATGCTTTCCAATTCATTATTTACTAATAATCAAAGAAATTACTACTAATGGAAGCTAAAGACTTACGCATTTATTAAATAATAAGATTTGAAACTCAAAATTACTCCTTGGTCCATAGGCTTCATACAGGATGTTGTGTTAACAAGCATGAAAACAACATTCATCAGAGCCCTTGAGTGACCAGGTGTACTGTCAACAAGCAGCATTTTCTTTCTCCTAAGCAGTGAGTCTCAACAATGGGCTTAAAATATTTCAGAAACCATGCTGTAAACAGATATGTTGTCATCGAGGCTTTTTTTTTTATTAATAGAGCATAGGCAGAGTAGATTTACCATAATTCTTAATGGTTCTAGGATTTTAAAATGGTAAATGAACATTGACTTTAACTTAAATTTACCAGCTGCATTAGCCCTTATCAAAAGTTAGCCAGTCCTCTGAAGCTTTGAAGCTGGATATTGATTTGCTTTCCAGCTATGAAGATCCTAGATGGCATCTTCTTCCACTATGAGGCTGTTTTGTCTACATTGAAAATCTGTACTTTAGTATTGTACCATCACCAAAGATCTTAGCTAAATCTGGATAACTTCCTAAAGCTTTTCCACTAACACCTGCTTTACTTGCACTTTTATGTTATGGAAGTAGCTTCTTTGCTTAAATCTCATGAACAAATTTGCCGGCTTCCAACTATTATTCTGAAATGTTCTCACTCTTTTAGCCTTCACAGAATAGAAGACAGGAGGGCCTTACTGTGGATTAGGTTTTGCCTTAACAGACTGTTGTGCCTGGCTTAATCTATCCAGAACATTAAAACTCTCTATATCAACAATAAGGCTATTTCACTTTCTTATCATTTGTGTATTCAATGGAGTAGCATTTTGAATTTCCTTCAAGAAATATTTCTTTGCTTTCACAACTTGCCTGTTTGACATGACAGGCGTAGCTATGGTCTGTATGAGCTTTCAAAATGCCTTCCTCCCTAAGCTTAATCATTTCTATAGTTAGATTTAAAGTGAGAGATATGTGATGCTTCCTTTCAATTGCACACTGTAGGACTCTTAATTGGCCTAAGTTAAATATTGTTGTGTTTTATAAAATAAAGAAACTATAGAAGAGGAAAAGAGATGTTAAATACTTTTGGCCATTCCATGATTTATACATACATAAAACATCATGTTTTTCACCATGAATATATGTAATTTTACTTGTCAATGTATATGAATAAATAAACAGATGAATGAAAGTATAGGTGGTCTTGGATTTGGTAATGACTTCTCAGATAAAATAACAAATGCATAATCCATAAAAGAAATAATTGATAAGTTGTATGCCATTTAAATTAAAATCTTCTGCTCTGCAAATGGTGAGCTACCAATTAGAAGAACATATTTGGAAAACATATATCTTTTAAATGACTGGTCTCCAAAATATACAAAGAAAACTTAAAATTTATCAATAAGAAAACAACCCAATTAAAAATTGGTCAAAAATCTGAACAGACACTAAGCCACGGATAATATGCACATGACAAGTAAGCATATGAGAAGACACTCAACATCATAAGTCATTAGAGAATTACAAATTTTTAAAAATGTGATACCACTACCTACCTATAGAATGGACAAAATCCAAAATACTTGCAATATCAACTTTAAAATTACTTTAAGTCAAAATACAAGGAGAAAATACTGAAGGCAACAAGATAAGAATGACTTATCACATACAAGTGACCCCCTAAAAGGTTATTGACATCAGAAATGGAGGCCAGAAGTCGATGAGATATTAAAATTTCTCAGACTTAAAGGAAAATATACTGCCTATATTCAGCATTATTATCTTTCAAAAAGGAGCGTGAAATAAAAATAAAACCAGACAAACAGAAACTGAAAGAATTATGCTTGCAGACCAGTCTAACAAAAAGAAATAGGAAAGTTCTTCATGCTGAAAGGAATTGATTCTAGATTCAAACACACACACACACACACACACACACAAATACAGAGCACCAATAAAAGTAATTATGCAATTATAAAGATAGTATAAATTCACCTTTTGTCTTTTTATTCTTTTAATGCATTAAAAATAATATAAAATATGTGTGATTGCAATTTTGAAACTGTAGTTCATAGAAAGGTAGTATATTCCCTAGCAACAAACAGCAAAAGAAGGTGAGTGGGAGCAAAACTGAACTGGGCTAAGGAAATAACATCAGATTGTAACTCAAATCAACAAGAAAAAAAAGCAAGAAAAATACCTGAAATGGTAAATATAAAGTTTAACATAACAAATGCTGTAAATATATGCTTCCTCCACTTTCTTCTCTAAAAGCCTTAAAATTATATAAAGTAATAATTATAGCAATGTAGTATTTGTTTTGTAACATTTATAGATGCAACATTTTTTTTCAGTTATGAATTTTTTAATTGCATTTTAGGTTTTGGGGTACATGTGAAGAACATGCAAGATTGTTGCATAGGTACACACATGGCAGTGTGATGTGCTGCCTTCCTCCCCATCACCTATATATAGATGCAACATTTTTAACAGTATTACCACAAAAATGTGTTAAAGAAATTAAAGCTATATAGAAAAAAATGTCTCTATGCATTGCTGGAATTAAGTTAATATAAATAAGTTAATAACAATATATCAGCGAATCCTTATAAACTAAGAGATACATGGTAAGCCCTATAGCAACCACTAAGAAACCAACTCCCAAAAATACAGTTGAAGAAGTTATTTAAAAATTAAAATGCTACATTGTAAAATATTCAATCAATGCATAAAATAAAAAGAAATAAAGAATACAGAAACAAAAGAGACATGAGACATAGAAAATATAAAAAAGTAAAATGGCTGATGTAAATATAACTATTAAATACCTACATAATAACATTACATGTAAATTGACTAAGTAATCAATGAAAATGCAGAGATTCTCACATTGGATAACAAAATAAGATTCAACTATGTCATACAAACAACAATTGTAAGAAATATTGCATCCTATACTAACATCAGGCAATATCAAATTTAAAACAAAAAATGTTACTAGAGATAAAAAGAGGTATTTACAACAATAGAATCCATACCCAATATGTAACAATTATAAACATATATGAACCTAAAAATAGAATCTCAAAATACGTAAAGCAAAACCGACAGAAGGAAATGGAGAAATAGGCATTTCAGCAGTAATAGCGATTTCAACAACCCATTTTTGATAATGAATAGAACTATGTGGAGGATCAAAACGGCGATTTCAACAACCCACTTTTGATAGTGAATAGAACTAGGTGGAAGATCAAAAACAAGGTTTTGAGCAACAATACAAACATAGACTAAGCACTCATCTATAGAATGTGTTATTCCTAAACAAGAGAATATACATGAAACATTTTCCAAGATAGATCATATGCTAAACCACTAAAACAAACAAACAAACAAAAAACTATGGTTATTAAAAAAAAAATTAATACTAGTTTTTTGCAAACTCTTCCAAAAAATGAAGATGAGGGAAAGGGACATTCTCCAATTCATTCTATGTAGCCAGTGTTACCCTGATATTAAAACCAGTTAAAGATACTGTAAGTAAAGAAAACCACAGACCAGAATCTCATATGAATGAATACAGGCGTAAAAATCCTCAACAAAGTACTAGCGCAGTGAACATGGCAACATATAAAAAAATCAAACACTAGGAAAAACTGATATTTATTCCAGATATGCAAGGCTGAATTATCATCTGAATGTCAAATATTACAAAACATCATGTCAATAATAAAAAAACAACAAAATCCACAATATCTTTAGAAACAGAAAAGCATTTGACAAAATCCAACTTTTATAATAAAGCAGTCGATAATGAAGAAAAGGAACTGTCCTAATCTGATAAAAGATACCTATGAAAAATCCAAAATTCAAATTATACTTAATGATAAAAACTGAATTCTTTCCCTCTAAGATCAGAAACAAGATAAGGAGATCTGCCCTACACACTTTTGTTTAGCATTGAACTAGAAGTTCCAGCCAGGGAAGTTAAGCAAGAAAATGAAAGAAAAGACATTTGTATTGTAAAGGGAGAACAAAAACTATTTCTATTCATAGATCATATATTTTTATATAAAAATGTTAATAAATCTACTAGTAGGGTGTTACTATTAGAACTAATAATCTTTTTCAACAAGTGTGCAGAATACAAGTTTATATGAATTTAATTGCATTTATATACACTTGCACTGAACAATGGCAAGGTAAAATTAAGAAAACAAGTCTCTTTACAAATAACGACCAAAAAAATAAATGAATAGGTGTAATTTTTTTAAAGTTCAAAACTTATATTATAAATAGCAGAAGGTAATTTTGAAACAAAGAGGACATGAATAAGTAAAGAGTTCTGCATATGTAAATTTTGAAATATTTCTAAAGGCTACCAACAAATAAAGATAATTCAACATTTAAAATATTTTTTAAAAAAATATATACTCCCAAAATAGTTTTGTTGAATACATGAGTCTAACAACTTATTCAACTGCCCTGATTAAATTTTGTTATCCAGCCCTGATTTTTTTGAAGATATGTGCTAAATTCAAATTATTTTCCTTGAGTTATTCTAGCAATTTACTTAGATAACAAGTCTTCATTACTATAGCAAATATATAAATAGTATATTTAAAAATTTTTTTCTACATGGAAAACAACATATTATTCACCTCAAGGTTATTTATTTGAGTTATGCAATTTAAAGAACAAATCTGCTTCTTAACAACTCATCTTTCTGATATCATGAGCAGCCTTTGCATTCTTTCTAAGTGGCAATATCTCCATATTAAATATCTTTTGAAAACTTCACTAGTATTTCTTACTTTGTTTCTCCCATACTTGAGAATATTTCAATAAAATTAAATGTAACACAGGTTCCCATGAAATTCTTTTGTATATGAGAAAAATTACATTTTTATTCATAACTTATTGTCACAGAACTCAATGAGCTGCTTTTAATAACGATTCATCTCATTTAATGGACTAAGACATTTAGAACAGCTATCTCCTACCTCCTCTTCCCTAGGCCCTAATAACAATTTAGTTACTGTGATAATTTCCAAGCATAACATAATGAATGACATTTAAAGAGAAGACAAGTATAGATGGTTGTATTTTTAATTAAAAAATGCCTTCTCACTTTTCAGTCTAATATAAGCCACAGTAATCTGGTGATACCATGTTTGAAAAGTTACCATTGATACCAGATTTCAATTAATAATGAATTTAGGAGACAATAGTAGATAAAAATTGCTATAACAGAGTATAGTGGTTATTACATCAAGAGATGACTAAAGAATTACATGGATCCAAATCCCAGGTGGCCTTAAATGCCAAGTTAACATTGGATAAATGTTAATAATGATTAAATAGTTACTGACTCTTCCAGGCTTACCATGTATTTAATACCAAATGCTGCATAAAATATGCTATATGTAATCTGGCAACATTCTGATAATAAATATCTACATTTTCTCAATAAAGGAATCGTATTTTACAGAAAAGAAAAATGGAGATTAGAGACGTTATAAAAATTAGGCAAAGATAACACAGCAGTAGAAAATCTGAGATGAAACCTAAGGAGTTAAAAAATGTGTTGTATGGACTAAGATATTGAGGTATTTTAAATTGGAGGAATTTTTGGCATACCGTACTCTAGTATCAGAAGGTGTTAGGCTGGAGAGACAGTGCCTTATACGGCGTAGTGTTAACAAAAGTTGACACCAGCATGTCCTTCCTTCTTACATGTGTCCATCCTTTTTAAACTTCTTTATTCTGCTGATTGCTATGATATAACATCCTGATTTTCCTCCTCTCTCTTTGTCTTCTTCTTCTTCTAATTTACTGCCTATTTCTGTCTTCACTCTTTGTGCTTACCCCCAGGAAGTCTTGCCCACCCCAACATACTCCTGTATCCATGTGTATCATTCACAAATCTGCAACTTTTGGAACTCTCTCCTGACCATTAGCTCTAAATATTACATTTCTATATCAGTACTTTGATCTACATCATTTCTATCTTAAACCTAATTTTTTCAGTTAGACTGCTATTGCCTTAGCTCGGGTTTATTCCATTCCTTTCCTATGCTTTTCCAGAAGCCTACAGACCAGTTATCTGGCACTTAGTTTTCCTCTTTTAAATTGACTATCAGAGTGTTTTGTGAAACACAAAATTGATTTTATCATAGCTCATAGAATAAGGTTTACAGTTCATAGTACTTCATAATGGATATATAATGCATATAGTCACCACTATTTATTGATACTTTTTTCTTTATGATAGCTGATATTATTACGTGTTAATAGACTGTATAAAGAATAAATTGTGTTAGTTGCTAGTCTAGTCTAACCTGATTAGAACCCAGTGAATTCAGAGAATCTCCCATTTCTTTTTCAAAATGTGCTTTAACTATGAAGCAACTCAGATTTTTGTGTCATGTATCCCTAAAACCTTCCTTAGCCTATAAAGAAGAAAAAAAAAATCTTGTTTCTTCAGCATTATCACTTTTTATAATTTTCTAAAACAATCAATTTAAAGGATACTTTTATATTTTAATGTCTCAAATAAGGAATTAAAAACTAGACCCCACTTAATCTAAAAAATATGTCAAAAATATTCAGACTAAAAGATTATCAAGAGCTCCAAGTCTACCACTAAATAGTTATATAAATAGCTCCAGAAAAACACCAAAATCTCAGTCTCATCATCTGTAAAATGAATTGTCAGATATGTATACCCAAAGCTCCCATTCAATTCTATGATTTATTGGCTTATTTTTCATATGTATCTATTTTCCTATGACAGTTAATAACTTTTATGCTTTTCTTCTTATGCAATGTGCTTTTTCAATGTATGCATTCATTCTCTGTGTTTCTCAAACATTGTGGATTTTTTATTTGCTTGGGATTTTTATTTGTTTAGGAGATATATATATATATATATATATTTATATATATATATATATATATACATATGCATATATATGTCAGGAGGAGTGTATTTTGTTATGCCACTGACTATGTAGGTCTATGAAAAAAAGGTATTCACATATTGTATTTGAAATAAGTGATAATGATAAAGAGGTAGTGTGTGTGTATGTATGTGTGTGTGTGTATTTGTTATGCCTCTGACTGTAGCTCTAAGAAAAAAAAATACACATATTGTATTTTAAATAGGTAATGATAATAATAAAGAGGTAGACTCAAATAAATCCTGAGAACCAAGATTCAGATAAGTTACAAACCATATGTCAGCTACGATTTGTGGCTAGAAAACCAGGAAAAGCATCCAACATTTGACTTCTACCAAATTGATTTTCTTACTGTTTTCCATGACAGTTTTAAAGGATTTTCTCAACCTAAAACATATATATGTATTTAATATTTTTATTCCATTTAAGTTTATGAGGATTAGCAAATTTACAATTGTATTATTTATATCTTACCCTAATACATGCAGATTATATAAAACCTTTTAAGAAAAAAAAAGGAAATATCACATCTCCATTTCCAATTATCATAATAGGATTTTTAAAAATACTGTTAGACTTTAAATGTTTCAGTTTCTTTTTCTGTCATTTTCCTATGGCATGCTTTTTGGATTCATTCAAGCCTTTTTATCAAGAAACCATCATAGTATCTGACAAGAGAGATTTTTGAAAACTAACATGGAAGGAATATATATATGTATAGATCCCTCCCTGGCTGTGAAATTCTTCTCCTAATACATGAATAAACTGAAGATGACAATAAACCTATCCAGTAATTAGCATTAGCCTGTAGTTTCAATAAGTGCAATGGCTAGATTTTTCATAGTTTCTTTGCAGTGTGTGCTGGATCATGGCCCTGCATGTGCTCTAGAATGTTTTGTACAACACAATAGGTGACTCTTGATGCCTGTTTGCATTTCATTCACATTTCTAATAACAGTTTTATTACAGCATCCTAAAATATCTCATAGATTCAGAAGCTATTAAACATTTTTAATTAATTATATAATTTTCTAAACTTTAAAAATTTTTCATTAAGCTTGGATATTAAAATAAATGTCACATTAAAGCATTTTGGTTTATTTAGTAGTTTCTATTGCAAAGATGTCCTAATTGCATATAAGTCAAGAGAGTCATATTAATATTGGCTGCCTTGCCATTAAACACAGATTATTTTAATGTTAAAATACATTGCGATAAGTATTTTCAGACATTTAGGCTTAAGACACTCCATATATTGATGCCTACTGGTAAAACACACAGAAGTCAAAGTAATGAATCTAGGTAATTTATTCAAATTATTTGGCATTCCTATATTGTATACACTCTGGAAACGTTAAACACAATTGTTATCATAAAACTGTAATAAACATATGGCGGTAAGTGAGACTCCATAGCTTCATATTATTTGAAGTAAATCATCTCTAATATCCACTTTATCATTAGAGTGTATATATTTTATTTATATTGTAAAATATCAATACCCATAGTACATATAGACAGGGATTAGCCTGTAGGTAATATTTCTAAGATATTTGCTGATTAACATATTGTAAGTGCTAATAATTTCATAATTAAGCTTCTACTTTTATATAATTATTACATACTAGCAATACAATCGTTTTCTGACTTTCTGCCTCTGAAAAATTTCCAAAAATTATGCTTCAAATTTAATAATTGCTTGAATTTATTATATTTACTTCCTCTCTTATTTTGTTGAACTATTTTATAAAATACTAAAAACATGTTTCATCTTTACATGCTGTTATGCATCTCTGAACAATAAATACATCCTCATAGTTTATCATAATGCTAGTAATAAAAAGCTTTTCAGACATTACAAAAAGGCCCCCAAACTTTCTGACCTGGTGGATATAACAGATTCAGCTTACAATGAGCAGTTCTGGATGCACAGTTACATGGTGCCACAGAGTTAAGTGTTGCTTGTCCACAAAACTCCACTTACACACCAGGATCTGTCTCAAAAGGCATAAAATAACTGCTGCAAATGGCATGGCCTTGCTCCCGGTTGGGAGGCAGCTTTTTGCATTGTATATGAGAAAGCTTGACAGTGTCTTTTATTATATGAGAGAAATAGGCCACTCCTGTAACTCCTGAGTATTTATGGAGTCTACAGAGCCATTTTTTTTTTTTTAGGAATATCTATCTTGATATTCCTATGTCGTATTTTCGGGTGCCAGTTTTCCCCATCAGGGCTCTGACCTTACTTAGCATAATATAACTACGTTTACTCAGGATGTAATATAACAGAAGCTCTCCAATTCTATTAACTCATGTATCTGCTAATAAACTCTGATATCCATTGCAGGATATCAGTCTCTTTGTAACCTATCAATGATTCCTTCTGCCTTTCCTAGCCTTAACTATGTAACTGCTCTCAGTCATTATACTTCTTTAGTGTCAATTTCACTTAGTAATAATCAGCCAATTTTGATATCTTTGTAAGTACTGTTTCCTGCATATCTTTTAAATGTCTGCCTTATTATGTCAGCAAGACCATTTTCCTTCATGGATGTTTTCCTAGGCCAACACTGGGGAAATCTTCAGCATTGTGGCTGCCATCTTATGCCAGGGACTAACTGTGCATCATATTCCAAGACAGTCCTTCAGCTGAATGATGAGTGAGTTAGTTCCAAAACTCCAACTTACTGCTGTTTTTCAGAACCCCGAGTCAGTACCAGTTATGCTATTTGGGGTCTTCCAACACGCAGATGTTAACATGGAATCAGACATGCAGGAGGTTTGTTGGAGGAAATTCTGGTGAAACACATGTTGGAAGGGAGCAAGAGTAATCTAGAAAAAGGTTTAGGCAATAACACAATTCTCACACTTGTGAGGAAGCACAAGAATGGTGATTTGGGTAGCAGCAGTTTTAGATTGCAGGGCTGTTTTTGGTTGCTGTTTTGTTTTTCTTGAAGTTTTTAACAAGCTGATGATAAGTCCCATGGCAAAGGCTGCCAATTGGAATAACTGTGAGATTCATAGAAACATACCAGCAAGGGTGGTCTTTCATATCCATTCATGGGCTAGAAACAGCCTAAGAAAGTTGTTACCATGGTGCAGTTACAATGGTGAATGGAGTTGCAATCATGAATCCAAAGGGGCAAGACCTAGAGCTGTAGTCATTATGCACCCCACAACAAGTTCTCTTGAAGGATATCTGAGTGACACACATTTACAGCCACTGCACTGAGACTTGAATAAATTCATGAGAAATATATCTTCCAGGAATATATTATGTCCACCTTATTTGTGGTGGGCATAATAATGGACCCCATAGATGTTATGTCCTAATCTTGGATTCTGTGAATATATTATGTTACATGTCAAAAGGACATTACGGTTGTAGATCAAATTTAATTTGTCAATCAATTTTAAAGTTGGGAGGTTTTCTTGGGTTATCCACTTGGTTCCAATGAATCATAAGGATCTGTATTAGTCCATTCTTAAACTGCTATATAGAAATTGTTAGAGACAGAATGCTTATTTCCAGATGTTGCAAGGAAAAATTAGTATTCTGACAAAAAGTTCTCTCAACAAGGCAATTTTACTTTCTGCAGAAAGGGTGCTGTTTGTCAGCAATCTTGCCACAAAAGCACACTGAACAAATGCAAGGCAGGAATATTTATTCCTTATGCATTGGGTCCTTCCTGCTGTGTTCTGCCTCCATTGATTGGAGCTGGACCTCATAGTCTAAGCTAAACCCAACTGGCTAATAACTTAAAACTTTCCTGAGTGGGTAAAGCAATGGATAAAAAAGGAAAAGGGAAAGTCGCTTACAAAAAGACTCAGAAAAGTGATAACATTTCCAAATAAGCAAGGAGCATAGGCTGTGAGCTGGAACATGACTGTGAGCATGTCCAGCACAAATATCTTGGTTAAAGTACAGGGACATAGAATGTGCTTATTCCCTTGTATCTAACAGCTACGTAGGATAGGACTTAACACAGAGCAAAAGGCAAGAAGACTTTGAAGGAAGTTAGTCTTTAAAATAAATTATTATTTCTAACATTTATTATTATTCTTCTTTAACAAGAAGGGAAACTTTGAAGAGGAGCTTTTCACTTTCTACAGAAATACTAAGAACTGAGAAATTTATAAAGAAAATAGATTCAATGTGTTACATAAACTTATACATGATGACTTTCATTCATTCATACAACACACACTTATCAAACTCCTATTGTATTTCTGACACTTTCTGTATTCTAGGAATAAAGCAGAGGAAAAATAAATTATATCATACCTGTGTCCTGATATAATTTATACCTTAGATAATATAGGGAGACTGTAAGCAAATATACACAAAAATACATATTATATAAAGGGTGAACAACCATGTAAAAACACTGAGAAGTGTTTGAATGAGAGGTACCAAGGGAAAAATGGGCCTCTATTTTATAGTGTGACTAGGCAAGCTATTTCTCATAGAGAAACTTTTGAACAGAAAACAAGTTATATAAGTTGATTGGATTCTCTTTCCTGTTATCACTCTCAATTTCTTCATAATTGAAAATACTGTGAGAACCTACAAATGCTGTGACTGGAAAATGAGCAAAGTCTAGTCTGTGTTCATTTTAGGATTCTCATGATTTCTCCTATATTTAAGTTTTTCTTGGATGCTGCTCATCTTTCTGTGACTAACCATGTGAGAACTATAAACTTCTTTTTGGATTTTCTCCACTGTTTCCATATTAATTTTAATCTCATGAAATTGCTCAAAATTTGCTTCAATTGTCATGGTATTATATTTTTCTGTATGGTTTGCTTGTTTCTAGTAAATTGAACAAAGTACTGGATACCCTATGTGTGATGGGCATAATAATGGTTCTCCATAGATGTCATATCCTAACCCTTGGGTCTGTGAATGTATTATGCTACATATCAAAGGGACATTACCCTTTTAGATAAAATCGAATTTCTCAATCAACTAATTTTAAAGTGGGGAGATGTTCTTGGATTATACAGGTGAATCCAATTAATCATAAGGGTCTGTATTAGTCCATTCTCACACTGCTACAAAGAAATTCCCAAGACTGGGTAATTTATAAAGAAGATAGGTTTAATTCCCTCACAGTTCCACAGGCTTTTGAAAAATCATGTCAGTATCTGCTTCTGCACCTCAGGGAGCTTTTACTCATTGTAGAAGACAAAACGGGAGTAGGTATCTTACATGGCAGGAGCAGGACCAAGAGAAATGTGGAGGAGGTTCCATATACATTTAAGCAACCAGATCTCTTAAGAGCTTGCTAATTACACAGTACCAAGAATAGTGTTATATCATTCATGAGAATTCCACACCCATGATCCAATCACCTCCCATGAGGTCCCACCTTCAACACTGGGAATTAAAAGTCGACATGAGGTTTGGGTAGGGACACAGATCCAAACCATATCTGAGGCATTAGGAGTGAAAAATGAAGTTAGATGTAGATAGAAGAGGAGGTCACAGTGATGTGTTATAAGGACCACCCATCCCACCATTGATGGCATCAACAATGGAGAAAGGAGCCATGAGCCAAGGAATGTGTGGAGCCTCTAGAAGTTAGAAAAGGCATGAAAGTGAATCCTTCCAGAGAGTCTGCAGAAAGGAACATTGCTGTACTGACATGCTGATTTTAGCCTGGTTAGACCTGTGTCAGACTTCTGTAATACAGAAATATAAGATGATAAATTTATGTTGTTTTAAGCCACTAAGCTTACAGTAATTTGTAACAGCAACAGTAAGATATTAGTAATATATGATATTAACTAAAAATACCTTTCTTTTCTCTAAATTGTTTATCTTTTGTAGCTGACTTTGATTCATCATTAAAATTAGTACTTATTGCTATTAGGTTAAGAAAGACATTTTAATGTACTTTGCAGAAAGTTTATTTATTTATTTGAGTTAGGGTCTCACTCTATCACCCAGGTTGGAATACAGTGGTGTGATCTTGGCTCCTTACAACCTCCACCTTCCCCTCTCAAGGGATCCCCTCACTTCAGCCTCCTGAGTAGCTGGGGCCACAGGTGTAGGCCACCATGTCCAGCTTTTTTTTTTTTTTTTTTTGGTAGAGAAAGGCTTTCACCACGTTGCCCATGCTGTTCTCGAACTCCTCAGCTCAGGCAATCTACCTGCCTTGGTCTCCCAAAATGCTGGGATTATTGGTGTGAGCCACCGCTCATGGCAAGAGAGTGTATTTTTTATTGGAACCTCAACTACCAAAAAAAAAAAACCAAAAACATTTTTACTTTTCTTGCTAAGTAAGAAAGTAAATACTTTGATAACCCTTGGAAATTGTACTGCAATTTTATCTTTCCATACCATAAACTCAGGGCCAACCTATTTAGCCATATGTATTCACTACAGCAAAATATAAATTTAGATATTTTGGGCTATGCATTCTGATTATCTCTTAGTGCTCTAGGCCCCTTTTCATGTTTTGATGATATGTTTTGGCTCCATTTTCTAACTAAACAATCCTAAGATTTCCATAACCCATGAAACTCAATGTTGAACTCTGTATACTTTTTCAGTTGGTCATCTTTCTTCAACAGAACTTCCAGAGAGGTAAAGAAATATAACTTCCCAACAAATGTCAGATGATTTGAAAGCATATATTACATCCAAATTTTAATTTTTTTTTCTTAACCTTTATCCATACAAGGACAATGCCATCCCATCAAGGAATTTAGACAAGAACAAATTCTTCTCTTAGAAAATGCAATATTACTATTTACATTCATACTTCAGGAAAAGAAAAAAGAATCAACCTCCTACACGTATACTATTCTTTTAAAGTTCAGAAGATATTTTGGCCTATGTCCTATAAAAGATTTTATCATTAGTAAAAATTAGATTATTTTACTTATATGTAAGTTATATAAATAAAAATGGATAAACAATTGTACAGCTCAATAAATTAAAATGTTTGTTTGGATTGCAATAGTTCTGTCATAAAATATTCATTCATCTAAATTTTATAATGCCAGTTTTCCTCAGTTTAATTTCCTCAGCAGCATGTTAAATCCTCATCATTAGTGAATCAGAGTTCCAGTTTCCCCACATTCTTGTCTGCACTTGATACTTGACAAAATACTTTCTTTATCTTTATGAAATGACTTTCTTTATTGTTGATTTATACATTGCTGTCAGTTATACTTTATCAGATATTATATAGGTATATTAGTATTAGCATGGTATATTTTTCTCTTTTACTGTTAAACTGTCGGTGTACTTATATTTAAAATGTGTTTTTTATAGACAGTATAGAGTTGTATCTTTGTTTTACAAACTGTTAGTTGTTAATTGTGGTGTTTAGAAAATTTACATTTAACATGTTTATGTTTGAATTTTGAATTTAAATCTTGTTATTTGTTCTATTTGTCTCTTTTGTTTTTCTTTTCTTAACTTTTATTTTAGGTTAAGATGGCAGTCGGGCACGATGGTTCACGCCTATAATCCTATCATTTGGGAGGCAGAGGCGGGTGGATCATATGGTCAGGAGTTTGAGGCCAGCCTGGCCAACACTGTGAAACCCTGTCTCCACTAAAAACACAAAAAATTAGCCAGATGTGGTGGCATGCGCCTGTAATCCCAGCTACTCAGGAGGCTGAGGCAGGAGAATCGCTTCAACCCAGTAGGCAGAGGTTGCAGTAAGCCAAGATCACACCATTGCACTCCAGCCTGGATGACAGAGTAACACTCCATCTTGAGAAAAAAAAAAAAAATTTAAAGTAGGGCACATGTGCAGGTTTGTAACATAAGTAAATTGCATGTTGCTAGGATTTGGTGTACAAATAATTTCATCAGCCTAGTAGTGAGAATAATGCCTGATAGGTAGTTTTTTGACTCATACCCTCTGCCTACCCTTTCCCATAAGGTAGGCCCTTGTGTCTATTGTTTCCATCTTTGTGTCCATGTGTACTAAATATTTAGCTCTCACATGTTTGGTAGATCAAGTTTTCTATCTGCCATTATTTTTCTTATCTCTGAGGACTTCTTATTGCACTTCATATTCTACTTGTCTGAGAATGATAATTTTTTTGTATTTATAAACCTAAAAAACCTTTCCTTTAGTTTTAGGAGGATATGTTTGCCACATAAGAATTCTAGGTTGACTTTTGGTTTCACTTACATGAAAATGTCATTACACTATATTCTGACTTGCAACTTTTCTAATGCAAAGTCTTCTTTCATTCTTAACCCTTTTATTTTGTTCATAGTCCATCTTTTCTCCCTCTGTGTGCTTTTAAGTATTTTTACATTTATTCTAAGTTTAAGCACTTTATTTTCTGGTTGAGCTTCATTAAGCTTCAATCTGTGGGTTTATGGTTTTCATTGAAATGATTTTTTTTGCACTTATTTTTCTCAATTTTTTTCTTTGCCCTCCTCCCTCCTACTGGGATTTCGGTTAGATTTATAATAGGTCATTTAAAGTTGTCTCATGCCTCATGGGTACTAAAGTTTTAAAAATTCTTATTTTGTTTCATTTTGAGTAGTTTCTTTTACTAAGCAGTCACGATCACAATTTTTTTATGCAATATATAATCTAGCGTTAATTCTATCAAGTATATTTTTTAATCTAAGACTTGGTGATTTGCACATCTCAATTTAAATTTGGTTATAGCTTCCAAACCTCTTATCATGCTCTTGCTTTCCTTTTCTTTTTTAAACATATACAGCATATTTATAAAAACTGTATTAAGGTCCATTAATATTAATTCAATTAAATGTTCATATCTGGGTCTTTTTATTGATTGTTTTTCCTTGATATGTCTGCTTACATGCATACTTGATTCTAGGCATTATAAATCTAACATTGTAAGGCATTATAAATCTAACATTAAAAATCTAACATTTTTTCTGTATTCTTTTGATACTTTCTGGCTTTTCTCTTGGATGCAGATAAGACGGGTGTAAATTGTTTCATTCATTTGAGCCTTGCCTTTCAGCTTTGTTAGGTGAGTGCTAACAGGTTAACCTTAATGAATGGCTAATCTCACCATACCTTAACTCAGGCAATACCAGTGTAAAGACTCCTTTTGATACCCTACTTGTTTAGATATTTTTCTTCTCTGGATAGTGAGGAGAAAGTAAGGACATTTCCCAATCTTCTGTGATCTCTAGGGATTATTTTATCTGCTCCTTTCCAGATGTTTTTCCATGGGCTTGGACATTTGCTCAAACATATGCGCTTATCAGTATTCAGCTGAAGACATGAACTCTCAATACATTTGTGGATTTCTCTGTGCTGTTCTCTAAGACTCTGTTCTTTAATGTCTACTCCCTTTACCTCCTCAAGCACTTAAATCTGTTTCCTCATCTCAGGGAGAGCTTTGGAACCTATATTGGCTTCCTTCTTTGTGTTGTTGCGGGGAAACTGTCTTAGGCAATTAGATGGTACAATGGTGAAGCTCATCTTGGATGTTTCCCTTCCCTCAGTGGTCTCTGCTGATTCTAAACTATTTTCCAGTGAAAGCAATTGATTTCATATATTTTTCTCTAGTTTTTTTCTTGTGTGTGGTACAGAAGGTAAACTTAGTCCCTTATATTATCCTGCTGGAAGTGGAAGTCATCGTTTTAATTTTTTTCTTAATATTAAATCAACTTTTTAGATGTTAGGCATTTCTTTGTACATTTAAATTTTCATATTCCTTTAGAAATTGTGTAAAATTTCTTTCTAGCAATGGTTTAAAAGGAGGAAGAAGAGAGAAAGTAAAGAAAGTGGCATAAATACTGTCAATTTTTTTATTTAACCCAAGTAGCTTGGTGGAGAAAAGTATCTGTTGCTTAGCATATGTAAAGTTGCAGTCTATATTTATGAGACAAATGCTTAAGGATTATAAATTATGTAAATATGTTAATAACTTCTAAGTTTTACTTCAAAAAAGAAAGGAAATATTTTAAAATGTATTTCGTTTTATTTCAACTGCTATTCATACCAATATTTTCTTTTGGCATATTATTCTAAATATTGAATATATATCTTATTTTATAACTATCCCTTGCCTTTTAGGTTCCATTAAGTTTCAGATATAAAGATTTCACCAATGTGGGATTCACCTTCAGTCACACTTAAATACATATTTTTACTATCCATCCTTTCTGATATCAGTGACTCTTCCTTCAGAGACTTAACCTATTCTAAAGCTCCATTTCAAAATTCTTCATTTCTGCTTTTGTACTATTTCTCTTCACTTATTTGTCTACATTCACAAATTCCCTCTTTTAAAAATAATCAGTTGGAGAATTGTTCATCTACTAGTAGCCAAAAAGGAGTATAGAAATAAGTATGCTTAGGCCAGAAATCACTCTGCCAGCTAGCCTGAGTAACTAACTCCCAACGTGAACACTTTCCGTAGTAATATATTCCAAATGCAAACCAACTGACTTAACTAACTGACTGCTTTGAATACTTATTATCTTAATGTATACATCAATTATATACTAGTCATTTGATATTATACTTATTTTACTGTTTTAGTATCGTTTAAATCAAAATATATGAGATAATTACGTTTTTGAGAGAACAACAAAAATGTGTGATGATAATGCTCTCGTAAGTTAATATTTACTTTAATTTGCATTTAGATGCCTATGTAGCTTTTAGCCACTTGGGGGAAGAGTTTCTGTTTTATATAATAATAGTTGTTATGTTACATAATGTATAGGTGTATTTCAGAAACTTTTGTTCAGGCCATGTGCAGTGGCTCGCCCCTATAATCCCAGTTCTTTGAGAAGCTGAGGCTGGCAGATCACTTGAGGTCAGGAGTTCGAGACCAGTCTGGCCAACATGGTGAAAACCTGCCTCTACTATAAATACAAAAATCAGCTGAGCATGGTAGCACATGCTTGTAATCCCAGCTGTTCGGGAGGCTGAGGGATGAGAATCACTTGAATCCCGGAGGCAAAATTTGCAGTGAGCAGAGATTGCGCTACTACACTCTGGGAGACTCCGTCTCAGAAAAAAAAAAAAAAATGAAGTTTGGTCAGTGTTTATTGATTTAGAAACAGATCCTTGAAGGTTATAAAATTTCAAAAACGGATGTAGCTTCTATTGAGCCAATTTCTAATATGTAAATTGAAATAAACATGTCAGATTTCCATAATCTTTAGTATTGACACCAAATAATAGGTCCAGCTTCTACGTAATGTACTTCTACGATGCTTATGAGTACTTCAGTTTTTTTGAAGCATAATATTGCTCGTAGCAAATAACAGTCCTTTCTAGATACACAGTTCGCTCTCAGAAATGCTCCAGGATGAAATACCTCCTGTTAAATATATCTGTAGGTGTTGAATCTTTTTACTTTCCTTAGTGTATGTTCTCAGTTTTGAGCTAATGCCATTTTGTTACATTGACTCTCTTTAAGTCATTTGTTATTTTAAAGGTCAGATATTAAAACTCTTTTAAATACCAGATTGGGTTCATCAGCAGTTTATAAAGATTTATCATCAGTGTTCATCTTCAAGCCTAACAGCCGCAAATAATATCTAACATAATGGTCTTCAGTATGTTCCCTTTCTGCTTACAAGTAGTAATGCCATTAATAAATATGAAGAGATTTTTTTGCATATCATTTACTGTGGTTGCTGTTGCAAGCAAATATGAAATTCTAAGATAAATAATACATTTCAGTATTATGTGAGTTAATTATAAAATAAATCAAACAAAACAGTTAATATGACTGCTTTAACTATAAGTAGATCTGCTTATGGTCAAATATGTATTTATTTTTGTCTGAAAACAAAGCTTTCTCAGTTCAGTCTCCATAGCTAAATTCTAATAAAATAATACTGTTTTTAAAAACTGTAAAATAATGTTTGTAATTTAAAAAGATAATAGTTACAAATGATTGATATGATCATATTTTTCATTCTCCTAAAAGGTCCTTGCATGTCTCTCATTACCATGTAAATTGTAATATTTCCTTGCATTCATGGGGAGGATTTTCGATCTTTGCTCCATTGTTGCTTTTTTTTTTTTTTTTGGTTTCTTATCTTTATTCATTCTCAATCTTTTTGATAAAGTTCCAAATTTGAATTTTCTATCATTTATATGAATATTTAACTTCAAACATTACTATTATTCACTAACATATCTGAGTTTTTCCTTCATTAAGAGTCATGGGTTCTTATACTTCTGTGCCTCTTTGAAGATAAGCAAATTTTCTTTATGCATAATTTTCAGAAATATCTATTTAAGCAAAAGTGTTTCATTATGTATGCTCTTTTATATACAAGTAGTTATCATCATCATATTTCTTGATTTTGAGGTTGCACCTGAATGATACCAAACATGGAGTTACTGCATGGAAGACAGGTACATTGGAGAGTCACTTGATCATCAGAAGAATTTTGTTGTGAGTAATAAATAAGCTTTGCTGTGAAAAACTTTTGAACTTGATAACTTATCTTGCCAAAAAGAAGTTCTCTTTACTGAGACCATTCTTTTACGCGTCGTTAACTCATATGTGTGGTACTTATTACTAAATATTCTTTAAGTATTTGTCACTATTTGTAAGTTATACCAATCTATTTGTGTCAAGTTTTGTCACAAGGTTCTTTGCAAACATTTTCCCAATTATGCCAGAATTTATCTTAATGCTGTATTTCTATTTTATCTGTAGTCTATGGCATTTTATCTATCTTTTCTCTATTTATCTCTATTTTATCTGTAATCTATGTCATTAGTCACTAAAATCAGTACTCTATGCCACAGTGTTTGCAAAAGTAACTTGAGTACACAAAAAATTAAAATTTAATTAATATGTATATTTTCTATTAAAAATTTAAAAGTAATAAATTTTTGGGTATTTTATTCTGCTGTCGAAGTTTCTACATATCAGACATTCAATTACTGTGCATCTTATGTGGTATACAATACATCTTAAGAAATGAATAGAAACGCTATCATATGCAGAAGTTGGAAATGGACTCTGAATTTTTATATTATTTCAGTGCATTGTAATGCATTGCTATATATAGTTTAAACACATGATATTAAAGATAATAGGAATTACAAAATCAAATCACAAAGAGATGTACTTGATGTACTCTTCTTTAATCATACTTACTAAATGAGATCTGAAAGGATCAATAAAAAATCATTAAGCCTAGTTGAAATACAGACTGAAAATTCAAAATAATTGGAAGGATTATATGCAGTAAGGATCTACCTCATAAAATGAATTAATAAAGCTTAATGTAAATATTTTATAATTAATTAATTATATTTTCATATTTTTAACTTATGTTGAATAGCTTTTATGAAATACATATATTAATACAGTTCTACTTATATAGATTTTATACATAAACACATAAATGTGTATGCTAAATGGTTTTTGATAAAGATGCATAAATATTGAAAATCTCACATAAAAAAACTGTATTTTCATTGCATTTTTCTTCATTATTTTAAAATCTGTTGGTATTGTATGGAAGCAATATTTTAAGCACCCTGAGAACAATGGAAAAATGTTATGTTAATTTTTTTCCATTTTCTTTATAGAACCTATGGCTTTCTTCTGCATAAGGAGGCAATCAAAGCATATTTTGTGTGATCATGGTCATTAGAATGCAAAATGTGAATGCGCTTTTGTGAAAATTGACATTTAGAAGTTTACATTTTTGATCACATAGAACTATCACAATATTTTAACAATGAACATTTGGATTCCTTTAGCAAATTAGAAAGAATTTTTTTTTTAACATATCCAAATAGGTTTAATTAGAGAGCATCTACACAGTTTTATTTACTATTTAGCTACTCTACATGTAATTGTATTTGCAATTATATATATATTACACTTTAAGTTCTGGGGTACATGTGAAGAACATGCATGATTGTTGCATAGGTACATACATGGCAATGTAGTTTGCTGCCTCCAATCCCCGGTCACCTATATCTGGTATTTTTTCCCAAGTTATCCCTCCCCAACCTCCCCACCCCTGCTGTCCCTCCCGTTATCCCCCCCAACAGACCCCAATGTGTGATGCTCCCCTCCCTGTGTCCATGTGTTCTCATTATTCAACACCAGCCTATGAGTGAGAACATGCGGTGTTTGATTTTCTGTTCTTGTGTCAGTTTGCTGAGGATGATGGTTTCCAGATTCATCCAGGTCCCTACAAAGGACACGAACTCATCAAATTCTGTGGCTGAATAGTATTCCATGGTGTATGTGTGCCACATTTTCCCTGTCCAGTCTATCATTGATGGGCATTTGGGTTGGCTCCATGTCTTTGCTATTGTAAACAGTGCCACAATGAACATATGTGTTCATGTGTCCTTATAACAGAATGATTTATGATCCTTTGGATATACGCCCAGTAATGGGATTGCTGGGTCAAATAGAATTTCTATTTCTAGGTCCTTGAAGAATCACCACACTGTCTTCAACAATGGTTGAACTAATTTACACTTCCACCAACAGTGTAAAAGTGTTCCTATTTCTCCACATCTTCTCTAGCATCTGTTGTCTACAGATTTTTTAATGACTGCCATTCTAACTGGCATGAGGTGGTATCTCAATGTGGTTTTGATTTGCATTTCTCTAATGACCAGTGATGATGAGCATTTTTCTTATGCTTGTTGGCCTAATATATGTCTTCTTTTGAAATGTCTGTTCATATCCTTCACCAACTTTTGGATGGGTTTGTTTGTTTATTTTTCTTGTAAATTTGTTTTAGTTCTTTGTAGATTCTGGACATTAGCCCTTTATCAGACGGGTAGATTGCAAAATCTTTTTCCCATTTTTTTGGTTGCTGATTCTCTCTAATGATTGTTTCTTTTGCTGTGCAGAAGCTCTGGAGTTTAATTAGATCCCATTTGTGTATTTTTACTTTTGTTTCCAATGCTTTTGTTGTTTTAGTCATGAAGTCCTTGCCTATGCCTATGTCCTGTATGGTTTTGCCTAGGTTTTCTTCCAGGTTTTTTATGGTGTTAGGTCTTATGTTTAAGTCTTTAATCCTTCTGAAGTTAATTTTAGTGTAAGGTGTCAGGAAGGGGTCCAGTTTCTGCTTTCTGCACATGGCTAGCCAGTTTTCCCAATACAATATATTAAACGGGGAATCCTTTCCCCATTGCTTGTTTTTGTGAGGTTTGTCAAAGATCAGATGGTTGTAGATGTGTGGTGTTGCCTCCAAGGCCTCTGTTCTGATCCATTGGTCTATATCTCTGTTTTGGTACCAGTACCATACTGTTTTGATTACTGTAGGCTTGTAGTATAGTTTGATGTCAGGTAGCGTGATGCCTCCAGCATTGTTCTTTTTGCTTAGGATTGTCTTGGCTATGCAGGCTCTCTTTTGGTTCCATATGAAGTTTAAGGTGGTTGTTTCCAGTTCTGTGAATACAGTGATAGGGGGCTTGATGGGGATAGCACTGAATCTATAAATTACTTTGGACACTATGGCCATTTTCATGATATTGATTCTTCCTAACCATGAGCATGGAATATTTCTCCATCTGTTTGTATCCTCTCTTATTTCCCTGAGCAGTGGTTTGTAGTTCTCCTTAACATCCTTTGTTAGTGATATTCCTAGGTATTTTATTCTCTTTGTAGCAATTGTGAATGGCAGTTCATTCTTGATTTGGCTCCGTTTAAGTCTGTTATTGGTATATAAGAATGCTTGTGAATTCTGCACATTGATTTTGTATCCTGGGACTTTGCTGAATTTGCTTATCAGTTTGAGGAGATTTTGGGCTGAGAAGATGGGGGTCTTCTAAATATATAATAATGTCATCTGCAAGCAGACAATTTGACTTCTACCTTTCCTTATTGAATATGCTTTATTTCTTTTTCTTGCCTAATTGCTCTGGCTAGAACTTCCAATACTATATTGAATAGGATTGGTGAGAGAGGGCGTCCTTGTCTAGTGCTAGATTTCAAAGGGAATCCTTCAATTTTTTTGCCCATTACTATGATATTGGCTGTAGGTTTGTAATAAATAGCTTTTATTATTTTGAGATACCTTCTGTTGATACCTAGTGTATTGAGAGTTTTTAAATAAAGGGCTGCTGAATATTGTTGAAGGCCTTCTCTGCATTTATTGAGATAACCATGTGTGGTTTTTGTCTTTGGTTCTGTTTATGTGGTGAGTTACATTTATAGACTTGCGTATGTTGAAAAAGCCTTGCATCCCTGGGATGAAGTTTACTTCACAGTGATGGATAAGCTTTTTGATGTGCTGTTGCAATCTGTTTGCCAGTATTTTATTGAAGATTATTTGCATCTATGTTCATCATGGATCTTGGCTCCATGTTTTCCTTTCTTGTTGAGTCTCTGATGGGTTTTGGTATGAGGGTGATGTTGGTCTCATAAAATGATGTGGGAAGGATTCCTTCTTTTTGGATTGTTTGGAATAGTGTCAGAAGGAGTGGTACCAGCTCCTCTTTTTATGTCTGGTAGAATTCGGCTGTGAACCCATCTGCACCTGGGCTTTTTTTTGGTTGGTACATCATTAATTGCCTCGACTTCAGCCCTTGTTATTGGTCTATTCAGGGCTTCAAATTCTTCCTGGTTTAGGCTTGGGAGGGTGCAAGTGTCCAGGAATGCATCCATTTCTTTCAGATTTACTGGTTTATGTGCGTAGAATTGTTTGTAGTAATCTCTGATGGAAGCTTGTATTTCTGTGGAATCAGTGATATCCCCTTTATCGTTTTTTATTGCATCTATTTGAGTCTTCTCTCTTTTCTTTTTCATTAATCTGGCTAACGGTCTGTGTATTTTGCTGATCTTTTAAAAAAACCAGCTCCTGGATTTATTAATTTTTTGAGTGTTTTTTGTGTGTGTGTGTGTGTGTGTGTGTGTGTCTCTATCTCCTTCACTTCTGCTCTGGCCTTAGCTATTTCTTGTCTTCTGCTAGCTTTTAAGTTTCTTTGATCTTGCTCCTCTAGCTCTTTCAATTTTGATGATAGGGTGTCGATGTTAGATCTTTCCTTGCTTCTCATGTGGGCATTTATTGCTATAAATTTCCCTCTAGACATGGCTTTAAATGTGTCCCAGAGACTCTGGTATGTTGTGTCTTCATTCTTGTTGGTTTCTAAGAACATCTTTATTTCTGCCTTCATTTCATTGTTTATCCAGTCAACATTCAAGAGCAAGTTGTTCAGTTTCCAAGAAGTTGTGTGGTTCTGAGTTAGTTTCTTACTCCTGAGTTCTAATTTGATTGCACTTTGGTCTAAGAGACTGTTTGCTATGATTTCCGTTATTTTGTGTTTGCTGAGGAGTGATTTGCTTCCAATTATGTGTTTACTTTTAGAATAGGTGTGATGTGGTGCTCAGAAGGATGTATATTCTGTGAATTTGGGGTGGAGAGTTTTGTAAAAGTCTATTAGGTTTGCTTGGTCCAGGTCTGAGTTCAAGTCCTGGATATCCTTGTTAATTTTCTGTCTCATTGATCTGTCTAATATTGACAGTGGAATGTTATAGTCTCCCACTATTATTGTGTGGTAGCCTAAGTCTCTTTGAGGGTCATTAAGAACTTGCTTTATGTATCTGGATGTTCCTGTATTGGGTGCGTATATATTTAGGATCATTAGCTCTTCTTGTTGCATTGATCCTTTTACCATTATATAACGCCCTTCTTTGTCTCTTTTGATCTTTGTTGGTTTAAAGTCTATTTTATCAGAGACTAGGATTGCAACTCCTGCTTTTTTTTTTTTTTTCTCTCTATTTGCTTGGTAAATCTTCCTCTGTCCCTTTAATTTGAGCCTATCTTGCCTTCTCTTTTTATTTCATTCAGTTGATCTTCAGTCTCTGATATCCTTTCTTCTGCTTGGTCTACTTGGCTATTGAAATTTGTGTATGCTTCACGAAGTTCTCTTGCTGCATTTTTCAGCTTCATAAATTCATTTATATTCTTCTCTAAGCTGTTTACTCTAGCTAGCATTTTGTCAAACTTTTTTCAAGGTTCTTAGTTTCTTTGCATTGGTTAGAACATGTTCTTTTAGCTCAAAGAAGTTTGTTATTATCCAGTTTCTGAAGCCTGTTTCTGTCAATTCATCAGACTCATTCTCCATCCTGTCTTGTTCCCTTGCTGGTCAGGAGTTGCGATCCCTTGAAAGAGGAGAGGCATTCTGGTTTTGGGTGTTTTCTTCCATTTTGCACTGGTTTATTCCCATATTTGTGGATTCATCTACCTGTGGTTTTTGTAGTTGGTGACTTTTGGATGGCGTCTCTGACTGGTCCTCCTTTTTGTTGATGATGAAGTTATTTCTTTCTGTTTCCTAGTTTTCCTTCTAACAGTCAGGCCCCTCTGCTGTAGGACTGCTGGAGGTCTGCTCCAGACCCTGCTTGCCTGGGGATTACCTAAAGTGGCTGCAGAACAGTAAGGGTTGTTCCCAGTTTCTTCTTCTGTTACCTTTGTCCCAGAAGGATATGTACCAGATGTTAGCCTGAGGTCTCCTTTTTGAGGTGTCTCTTTGGATATACGGAAGTCAGGGAGCTGCTATAGGAGCTCAAGTGCTGAGTTGTGAGCTCTGTTGTTCCCTTCAGAGCTGCTGGGATGGTACCTATAAATCTGCTGCAATGGAATCCATAACCACCTTTTTTTTCCCCAGGTGCTCCATCCTGGGAAGGTGGGGCTTTATTTATAAATTTCTGACGTGCTGTTGCCTTTTTTCAGAGATGCCCTGCCCAGTGAGGAGGTTGCCTAGTCAGAGTTTGTCAGCAGAGGCATTGCTGAGCTGCCATGGGCTCTGTCAACCTGCTGTGTGAACTTCCTTGTGGTTTTGTTCATAGAGGTATAGTTAGAACTGCCTCAGTAATGGTGGTCTGCCTCAGTAATGACAGACTGTCTCTGTAATGGCAGATTGCCTCTGTGATGGTGGACTGCCTCGATAATGGTGGACTGCCTCAGTAATGGTGGATTACCTAGCTAGTGATGGACTTCCTTGGTAATGGTGGACACCCTTCCTCCCACAGAGCTAGACCATCCCGGGTCCAGCTGTGCTTGCTGTGAAACTCTTAATTAAGAGCATTTGAGATTGCTAGTCTTTGTGGGGGTGGGACTCACTAAGCCAGATCACCTAGCTCTGTTTCAGCCTCATTTTTTTCAGCTGAATGGGTGACTCTGTCTCCCAGGCATTCCAGGTGCCAGTTGAAATGGCACCCAGATTCGTGTGAATTTTTGTGCAGAGGCTCACTGCACTGGCTGAACCAGCCATGCTGGATACTTGTGGTACTTTTTTAACTGGGAATTTCCTGGTTGATGGGCAGTAAAAATTCATTTGGAAATGCAGTTATCACTCACCCTCTTCATTCTCGCTGGGAAGTGCACTCTACAGCTGTTCCTATTTGGCCATCCTGGATTGTCTCCAGAAAGAATTCTTTTTAATTTTGTAAGTACAATGAAGATCATATGTTTATTTTGAAAAACAAATAATCCACTGAATTGATGATGTTAACTCTTAACAGAAATCGTGATCTATACTTATTTGAAAAAAATTTATGTTTTCTGAGAAAATTTACTCTAAGATTTTCTTCCATTATGATATTAAAATAATAATCCCAGCCTAAAACTTAAAGATGTCTTTTTAACTTTTGTTCAGAAATGACTTACTCTCCATGTTTAAAACAACCTAGAACATATGATATTACAGTAACTATAGATCCAGGTAAACAGTAAATTTATTGGAAAAGAGTTAACATAATGAAAAGTACTGATGTTCCTATAGAGCCAGAAGTACTTGTTTGTCTCATTTCAAAGAGATCAGTGTATAAATAGGAACAAGGGATTTATGGACAGCAGACATATACTGCATGTTTTTTGTCTTACTTTCTGGCTTGAGAAATGATGAATGCTTGCAGCATGTATGTCAGTAGCAAAAGTTGGAAATCAATGTTGGTAACATCTGATTAGTACTTACAGTCTTTGAAGTAATTATGTTGAAAGTTTTTCTTTTTTAATTATGTCTTTCTCTTGGACTTTTGAATCTTTTTTGCTTTAATACAATAAAAATAATCAGTTAACTTTTTTTTTTTTTTTTGAGATGGAGTCTTGCTCTGTCACTCAGGCTAGAGTGCAGTGGTGTGATCTCACCTCACTGCAACCTCTGCTTCCCTGGTTGAAGCAATTCTCCTGCCTCAACCTTCTGAGAAACTGGATTTACAGATGCATGACACCACATTGGGCAAACTTTTATATTTTTAGTAGAGACTGGGTTTACCATGCTGGCCAGGCTGGTATCGAACTCCTGACCTCAAGTGATCTCCCCACCTCAGCATCCCAAAATGCTGGGATGACAGGCTTGAGCCACCACACCCAGCCAACTAACTTTTAAGCCATGAAAATAGAAAGAGACCACACATTTTATATAACAGCCATATATAGATTAATTGATTTTTCTTGTGAGTGTTATTGTTGTCAGTTCCTAAATTTGTGTCTTTTTCTACATTTTTCAAAGAAACACATTAACAAATTATAAATAAGCCAAACAATGGAATATAGAGTATATAATGAATAATTTAAAAATAACAAAGCAATAACAAAAAGAGATAAAAATATGCTGACAGAACTATAATCAGTTGTATCTGCCATATCATTAACTACAAATGGGGTAATGAAAAAGAAAAAGACTTTTAGAGTGAGTTATTAAAAAAATATCTAAACATGTGCTATAAATGAGAGTGTGACACTGTGCTTAACAATTCAGATCCTAGAGATTTAAATATAATTGCAGAAAATTGTGGCTTTTGCACCATGAGCAAGTAAGATAACCAATTTCTAACCCAGTTTATATTTTCCAAAATGTGAGTAATGACAGAATCTACCAGGAGGCATTGTGAGAAAAGTAACTAAATTAATACATGAAAAGCACTTACAAAATTACTGGACCCCAGGATCTCATACCGGAGATTTTAGCCTCCAAACCTGTCCTACAAATTTAATACACCTAGATATCCCCATTGGTGACCTCTTGCAAATCTATAGTACAATATCACAACCAGGATATTGACAGGATACAATCAAGATACATAATATTTTCATCACAAGAATCCCTATGTTACCCTGTTATATCTACACTAAATTCCATCTTGCCTCAACCCCTCCCTTAATTTCTGACAATCAGTCAAGTGTTCTCTATTTTATAATTGTACAATTCTAAGAATGCCATATACAAGGAATCTTTATGTAATATTTTTGGAGTGGCTTTTTTGACTCTGCATAATTTGTGGAGATTCATGCAAGTTGTTTGTATAAATCAAGTATTCATTCCATTTTATTGTTGACTAGTATAACATGGTACGATGTACCAGAGTTTATTTATCCATTCACTCTTTGAATTAATCTGAGTTGTTTCTAGTTTTGGATACTGGAATTATAGCTGCTATAAACATTCATGTACAGGTATACATGTGAATGTAAATTTTAATTTATTTGAATTAAATTCTCAGGAGTGAAATCACTGAGCTGTTTCATAGTTACAAGATTAGTATTTTTAAAAGTATTTATTAAAAGAAACTACCATGATGTTCTCCAATTGTTCTATGGTTTTATTGTTCTCCATGGTTCTATCATTTCATATTCCCATCATCAATGAATGAGTAACCAAGTTTCTCTGCATCCTTGATAATGTTTGGTGTTGTCACTATTTTTTTTATTTTAGCCATTCTGGTAGATGTGTAGTGATATCTCATTGTGATTTTTATTCATATTTCCCAAATTGCTAATGATGTTTAATGGCTTTCATATATTTATCATCTGTGTACCCTCTTCAGTGAAAGGCCTTTTATGTCTTTGACACATTCTAATTGGATTGTTTACTTTTTGCAAATACTTTGAGTGTTTATATACTCTAGGTACCAGTAATTTGTTAGACAGGTGGCTTGCAAATATTTTTATCCGGTCTTTAACCTGTCTTTTCATTCTATTAATAGGGTCTTTTGCAGAAAATAAAAAAGATTTTAATTTCAACAAAGTCCAAATTATCAATTTTCCCTCCTACATATAGCAAAGACTTGGAACCAACCCAAATGCCCATTGTTGATAGACTGGATAAAGAAAATGTGGCACCCTGGAATACTATGCAGTCATAAAAATGGATGAGTTCATGTCCTTTGCAGGGACATAAATGAAGGTGGAAATCATCATTCTCAGCAAACTAACACAGGACAGAAAACCAAACACTGCATGTTCTTACTCATAAGTGGGAGTTGAACAATGAGAAGACATGGACACAGGGAGGGGAATATCACACACCAGGGCCTGGCATGGGGTGGGGAGCTAGAGGAGGAATAGCATTAGGTGAAATACCTAATGTAGATGATGATTTGATGGGTACAGCAAACCACCATGGCACACGTATACCTATGTAACAAACCTGGACGTTCAGCAAAGGTATCCAAGAACTTAAATTATAAGATAAATAAATAAATAAATAAATAAATATAATGTCATAGCACTTGCATATAATCTACACATCCTCTTATATATTTCAAATAATCTCTTTTAAAATTTTTTCTTTATTCTTAGTTTTTTAAGAATTTTTAAATTGTGAATTAGTGTTGAATTTTATAAAATAATTTATCTTCATCAATTGATATGATCATGTAATTTTTCTTCTTTAGCTTGTTACTATGGTAAATTAGATATATTGATTTAGAGTATTAAACAAGCCATGCTTCCCTTGAATAAACCTCAGTTGATCATAGTATATAATTGTTTTTATATGTTGCAGAATTCCATTTGCTTATACTTCATTTAAGATTTTGTCTAATTCATGATAGATATTGGTCTTCAGTTATTTGTTCCTTTTTCTTTTTGTTCTTCCTTTGTCTGGTTTTGATATCAGGGTAACATTTGCTTCATAAAATAAACTAGTAATATTCCCTCATCTTTATTCTATAAAAGATGGTGTAAGATTGGTATTCGTTCTCTTTAAAACATTTGACAATATTCTTTAGTTAAGTTAATTAGCTATAAATATGTATTTTGTGGAACTTTTATAATTATACATCCAATTCTCTTAATATTCTACTGCTATTCTATTATCTATTTCATATCATGTGTTGTGTTTTGTGCCATTTCAGAAATTATTTTATTTTTTCTAAGTTGTGAAATACATGTGTATAGAGTTCTTCATAATATTTCTTTATTATAGTTTTGATATCTGCATATTCTGTAGTGACAGCCCATGTGTCCTAGCTGATAGTAAAATCTGTGTCTTCTTTCTTTTTTCTTGCCATTGTTGTTATAGGTTTTAAATTGTATTGATTGCTTTCAATTATCCATGTCTTCAATTTTTCTCTATTTTTTAGTTTTCAATTTATTTCATTTAAGCTATTATCTAGGTTATTTTTTCTCTGTTTCTCTTTGGCTTAACTTTCTTATACTAATTTCTATATTACTATATAAGATTAGATCTTATATTATTGGTCTGAGGTTTTTTCTTTTTTCTAATATAAGTATTTAGTGCTATCAGTTTTCTTCTTACCTTGCTTTTGCTGTTTCAAATATGTAAATATATTATATTTGTATTTAACTAGTTCATTGTATATTTGGATTTTGCTTGAGACTTCTTTGACTCAGATTATTTAGAAATCTGTTATGTCATTTCCACGTCTTGAGAGATTCTCCTGTTGTCTTTGTTTCCAATTCATAATTTGGTTCATTTTTATTAGATAATAATTCTGTATTATTTCAACTCTTTTTACTTTGTTAAGGCTTCTTTCTGAAAACAGAGTGTTGTTAATCTTGGTATATGTTCTATGAGCACTTGAAAATTTGTATTTTATTGTTGGGTGAAGAATTATATAAATGTCAATTAAAAATTGCTTGTTGATGATGCTAAATTCTTCTATTTGCTTGCTTCTGTCTACTTGTTTTATCAATTACTGAGAGAGGATTGATGAAGAGTAACTAAATAGAATCTGAGGTTTGTAAATGTTTTCTTTCAGTTATATGAGTTTTTGCTTCTTATATTTGTGGATGTGTTGCTTACTGCATATACATTAGGATTCCTATTTGTTCTTGATGGATTGATCTTTTTATAATTTTAAAGTTTCTCTCTCTCTTTAAATTTTTTCTTTGTTCTGATTTTAATTTTTTCTAACATTAATATTGCTCCTCTTTTGATTATTGTTTGCATGGAATACATGTTATATTCTTTTACTTTCAACATAACTGCATTAATATATTTGAATATTTTCTGTATGGACAGCCTATAGTTGGGTCATATTTTCTAACAATTCTTCCAATTTTTAACATTGGCGTTTCTAGGACACTTATATTTAATATGATAATTGATATGTATGCCTTAAGTTTGCAGCCTAATTTTGTATGTTTTTAAATTTATGTTTTACATATTTTATTTTTTCTGTATTCTTATGTTTTCCTGAAATTTTTAGCATTTTATTTTGATTTACTCATGTTTTTAGTATATATATTTGTATTACTATTTTAGTTGTTAGTATAGGTAATATATTATATACACAAAACTCATTAGAGCCTCTTGTCATAATTTTAGCAGTTTGATTGATATGTAAAAACTTACCTCCCTTTATGTTCTTTTAGCCTCTTCCATTTGTATTACGTTTATCTAGAATAATTATTATGCCTATTTAATGCAAATCAGCTAGTGGTATAATTGTGCTTTAATTCTCAACCTTAATTTAAAAAGCTCAAGAGGAGATGGGAACCTAATGTATTTACTCATCTTACTACTCTTTCCATATCTTTCTTGCTGATATTACAAGATGTTTTACCTATCATTTCCTATTTGGAGTTCTTTTCAGTATTCTCTTAGCACTGGCCTTCTGGTGATAATACTCCATTTAAGACTGTTCTAAATACCTAATGCATGCAGGGCTTAAAACCTAGATGACAAGTTGATAGGTGCGGCAAACCACCATGGCACACGTATACCTATGTAACAAACCCACACGTTCTGCACATGTATCCGAGAACTTAAAATAAAAATTAAAAAAAAGAATGTTCAACTTCCCCTTTGTTCCTAAAGATGATTTTCACTGGATATAGAATATTGTGTTGTCTTTTCTTTCTTCATTTTGAAAATATTGTTCTACTTTATTGCTGTAACCATGAATTTTCCAAAGAATTGTCATTAGAATTGTTTTTCCCCATAAGCTAGAGATTGTTTCTTTCTTTTTGTCTGAAAATATTTTTTTTGTTATCTTCATTTTTCAGCTGTTTGACTATACTCTGTTTTACTATAAGTTTCTTTGAGTATTTTGTGGATGGAAGGTTCCATCAGCTTCTTCAATCTGTCATTCCATGTCTTTTTGTCAAATTGAAAAAAATTTCTGCCATTTTTTTATTTGTCATTTATTTAATCCCTGCCCTCTTTCTACTGTCTTCTAGCAATCCAGTGAATGAATGCTAGATCTTTTTTCATAATTCCACAGATCTCTGAGACATAAATTTGTTGTTTAGAGTTACAAAGAACAAACTGAATAGATATATAGAAAGAAAGTTCAATTTGTTACCATTAGGATAACATTTGGTACTTTCTCATCACACTTTTGTTTTTATAAACTTGTGGAAAGATTGCAGGTAAAACATTCTTTTTCTTTTTCCATGTCCCTTCTTTTGGAAAAAAACATTCTAAAAAGTCATTGATCCAATAACCCAACTTGAACAATTAATTCCCATTTTACACTTTTCAAACGTCTTCTTTAAACTTCTGCTTTAACGTCTTTACTCTTCCCATTATTCCTATGAGTAATATTCCTTAGAGGTAAACACTTTGGCCTTGTTTTTATTTAGCTATTCTAGTCGGTTCTTTTTAACTTAAACAATACATTTGTAACCTGAGGTAATATTTAATATTTTTAGCATCCAATGTACCAAAAGCATATCCACATCTAAATGACTGCTCACCGGTGCTCAAGTTAGGCCAAAAGTTGTCTCTTGAGTATTGACTATTTATATCTCTATTGGTTAGTTTATAAAATGAAAGTATTATCTGGAAACCCACATCAATAAATATAAGTAACTTAGCTTATAAATAGTCTCTTTCTCCCTTAACATATCCCCTTTCCATGTTATTTATGATCTTTTGTTCAGTTAACTTTAAATCCTATGACTTCTCTCTATAGCCTAATATATGGATAACTCTCGTAAGGATGCCAGGAAATAAAATAAGTAGATTCTCTGATATTCTGATCTCTCTCTCTTTCAACACACACACACACACACACACACACATACACACACAGAGTTCATTTATGAATTAACTCTAAGATTTCTTAAGTTGTCTTTTTTATGAGGAAACAAGGAGATTCTCTGATAGTCTAATCTCTCTCTCTCTGTCTCTCTCTGTCTCTGTCACACACACACACACACACACACATAGTTTTCTTATGAATTAACTTTATTTAAGGTTTCTTAAGTCATCTTTTCTATTCACCTGATCTGTCATAGCAGAAATCACCTACTGATTACATATTTCTAATCTCTTTTCTGAGGGTTTTATTTTATGAGTGTAGCCTATTTATAATCCCGTCTCTTCTCAAATAATATTCTTCCATGTAATATTAAATATTTAGTAATTTTATTTCTTCTTAACAGTATTCACTATCTCATTTAAATTTTCACATCTTTAATTCTGTTTTTACATACAGTATATACAATTTTTAAAATAATGCACTTTTGTAAAAAATATTTCTAAACATTAATATATAATATTATTCTAACTGACATTTAAAACTCAGCTGGAAGAAATATTAAAGCCCTTGACCTAAAGAAGATCTGGATGCTGGTCCTGGATCTTGCACACACACAAAAATCTCCATACTGCCACTTTAATTTTGCTTTCTCTGCTACTTGTTTTGTGTAATAATAATAATACTATTGCATGGTGTTATTACAAAGATCAAATGTTTATTCTGTGAAACCACTTGTAATACCCAGCACTAGTTGTCCTTCTTGTAACAAAATGTATGTTATTTGCTTGGGACAGATCGGTTAACACAATGCAGCATATCCTAACAGCAATGAACCTATGTACTAAATGAAACATTTTAGGAAGCCTTTCCATGCCCTGTACCTATATTTTCTCACTTTTCCAGTGTTGTTTATACCCAGTTTCTTTAATTTCAGCAAGCTGTACTCCTGAAGGTGGTCATATCACATTACAGAAGCTGATTTTCTATCAAAAAAAAGATTTTTATCTCATTTTCTGTCAAAAATATGCCTGTTTCCTTTATCATGCAATTCATAATTATCTGAAAATAAGCAGCCTGCTATTGATGCTGGCAAAGGAATTAAAGACAGGAAAATATTCGTTTCTATGCATGTGCCTGAACACTCTTCAGAGACATGTGATGTAATTGCCTTTAATAATCTTACATTGATGCTCTTTTACACGTCTATGGCTTAAAGTTTACATTTTAAAAAATCCTTTCTGAAAGAATCAGCTTATTCATGAATATATTAAAACTGCATTGTCCTTTATTCTGTTAAACATTGATAATGCAAATTATTCCACAATTTTTAGGCCACTGTTTTAGGTAGAGTAAGATAATATTACTCTTTAATTAAGGGGGCATATATGTGTATCTGCTTTAAAAATGTAATTGATGTTAGAAATTATGAATTCTTTTCAATATCCAGATGAATTTTTAGTTACTGAAACTTAGAAAATTATCACCAAGGAAATGTCTTTTAAAACTGCTCCGTAACGTAAGAGTTGCTTGAATTCTACCATGCATTCAATTTTTCTCTCTAAAGATATTACCAAGTTGGGGGATAAAAGTTTGTATTTTGAATCAAGAATCATAAAAAAGACTTACATTGTAAGTATGTGTTATAGAGAACTATTGTATCACCCTACTCTATTTACAGTATGCAGATTTTAAGTAGACACTCATATTTCTGTTATGCAGGCAGATCATTCTAACTTTAGACTTCTCTTAACAGATTCTAGGCCAGATGTAGTGGCTCACACTTGTAATCCCAGCACTTTGGGAGGCCAAGACAGACAGATCATTTGAGTTCAGGAGTTGAAGACCACCCTGGGCAACATGGTGTAACCTCGTCTCTACTAAAACACAAAAAATTAGCTGGGCATGGTGGTGTGTGCCTATAACCCCAGCTACTCAGGAGGCTGAGGCATGAGAATCACTTGAGCCTCAGAGGTGGAGGTTGCAATAAAATGAGATGGTACCACTGCACTCCAGCTTGGGCTACAGAGTGAGACATTGTCTCAAAACAAACAAACAGAAAGATTCTAAAATGACTTTTCATCCTTCATTTAGCTTTTTTATTACTATGTTTCAATGCAATCATTGTGATTTTAACAGTTTTTCACATTAATCTATTTATATATTTAGATATCTGAGTTCTTCAAATAATTCTGATTTTGTGAATATTGTTGAGCATATGCTTGTATATTCTCCTTATTTCACAGGGTATATTGTTGCTCATTATATTCTTTATTTCATGTCATTTGCAATGCTTTATTTGGGTGGATAAAAAATGGTAGCCAATATTAATTAGGAATTAAAATTGAGAATATTGCATTTTCTCTAGTATTTATAAAGGTGTAAAATTTTAACATGAAAGGCCACAGAATGACCAATTATTGAATCTATAAAGTTATTCAAGATTGTTGTCTCTCTAATATCTCTTAAGCATTGTTACTAGAACAAAGTGATTTATTTGAGTCACATATCCCTTAGGCCATGAAAGAGGAAAAACGAGTGTTTATGTTATAGGCAATATTATAATAATGAATCTGATGCATATGCTGCATGAAAAGAAGGTAATTTGTCTGTACCAACAGAATATCAATGTCCTTTGACCAAAGGTTAAGAATATTGACCACATTAAGAACGTTAACCAAGAGACATCTCATATAGCCAAGAAGTAGTCTGTTTTTTTTTTTTCAGAGTATTTTAGACCATGTTATTCTCCTGCAAAATGACCAATATAATAAATTATAAGAAATAGGAAGGGGCAGAACAAGATGGCAAATAGTTCTCTCTAATAATCATGCTCTGATGGTAATATCCATTTGAACAACCATCCATGAACAAAAATACCTTCACAAGAATTATAAAAAATACAGGTTTCAGATTACGATACCTGATAGCATGATAATAAAAAAAGATGCATTGAAGAGGGTAGAAAGAACGCTAGTATACTTATGTCACTATTCCCTGACACCAAGGCTGCACAGTGCAGAGAGTTATTGTTTGCTTGGGGTCAAGAGCAGGAAATAAGCACAGAACTGTTAGATCCCACAACATCAGACCTGACACAATAAAATCCAGAACTGGAAAAACCTGATGGCCTCAGATTTCAGGCCAGTACCTCTCTAGACAGGGCTTCTAGATCTGCTGCAGGGCCAAGGAGGACAACACAACCCCAGGCTTCTTCTGGCTTGCATGGCAGACTTGATCTCTCTTCCATACCACCACTGAGCCAATGTCAGGGGCCCCAAGTTCCAGACAGCCCTCAATGTCAGGCAGCCTATAGCAATGCTGAGCATCAAGGGCACACTAGTGCCACACCAGCCACAATGGGCCCCAAGCTAAGAACTAGGCAAAAGAGCCTGCCCAGAATCTTTGGGCAAGTTGACTGCTAAGGGATTTGCCCAGGCAAAGTCAGTTTGTGATGACTGCAATAAGCACATTTGTCTTCAAATATGCAGACATTGATGCATATTCACAAGGATTAAGGACAACCTGGGAAAAATGGCATCACTAAATGGACAAAATAAAGTGCTGGTGAATTATCCTAAAAAAATGGAGATGTATAAATTGTGTAACAAAGTATCTAAAATAAAGGTTCTAAGGAAGCTCAGTAAATGTTAAGAAAATACAGAGAAAAGTTCAAAAAAAAGAAAAGAAAAAAAGTGAGCAGAATAAGAAATTTTAATAGTTGAAATAATGACTTTTAAAAATGGAGCTTAAAAATACAATGAACTAAATAAAAGGGCAAAAACAAAAAATGTCATGGAGAGCATCAATAGCAGAATTAAAGAAGAGGAAAGAATACATAAACTCAAAGACGAATTATTTGAAAATATAAACCCAGGGCAGAAAAATAAAGAATAAAAATAAATTTAAAAAGCATATGAGATTCATGAGATTGCATCAAAAAAGCATATTTTGAAGACATAGAAATTTAAAAATAAGAAAACAACATAAAGGAGTATAAATCTTATTTAAAAAATAGTAGCAGAATGCTTTACAAATTAGAAAAAAAAATGTAAATGCCCGAATAGAGAAAAGTCAAATATCTCCAATCAGATTCAATACAAACAAGACTGCACTGAGACACATTAAAATCAAACTGTAAAAAGCCAAAGCAAAAGAGAAGATCCTGGAAGAAGCAAGAGAAAAGAAGCAAATAACATAGAAAGGTTTTTTTTTAAAGGCTAGCAACAGACATCTTAGCAGAAACCTAGCAGGCCAGGAGAGACTAGGGTATTATATTCCAAGCGGTAATGGAGAGAAAAGAAAAAGCTACCAACTGAAAATTTTATATGCAACAAAATCATCCATTAGCCAAAGCCAGACGAAGATACCCCAAGTGAAACAAGCAAACAAAAAAGACTAATATTCATAATGAAAGTAGATTAAAAAATCTTCAACAAAATATTACAAACCACATTTACCAGCACATGAAAAAGATCATTCATCATGACCAAGTAGAATATATTCCTGGGAGGCAATGACGGTACAGCAGACACAAATCAATAAATGTAAAATACCACATTAACCAAATGAAGAATAAAAATCATATAATATTCTTAGTAGATTCAAAACAATAGAAAAAAAAATGAACTTTTTCTTTTTTTTTTTGAGATGGAGTCTCACTCTGTCACCCAGGTTGTAGTGCAGTGGTGTGATCTCAGCTCACTGCAACCTCTGCCTCCTGGATTCAAGTGATTCTCCTGCCTCAGCCTCCTGAGTAGCTGGGACTACAGACATGTGCCGCCACACACGGCTACTTTTTTGCATTTTTACTAGTTAGGGGGTTTCACTGTGTTAGCCAGGATGGTCTCAATCTGCTTACCTCATGATCTGCCCGCCTTGGCCTCCCAAAGTTCTGGGATTTATATGCCTGTGCCACTGTGCCCGGCCAACATTTTTTTTAACATTAAAAAATCAATAATTAGGAAGATAATGAATGTGCTGTAACACAATAAAAGCCATATATGATCCAGGTCAAAGTATATAAAATTTCACTTATGAGGCATAAATTGAAAAGATCTATTGTATATCAATATGTGACCATAGTTAACAATATTTTGTATTCTTTAAAAATGCTAATACAGTGGCTGTAAAGTTTCTCACCACAAAAATATATTAATATATAAAGTAACACATATATTAATTAGCTGAATTTAATCCTTCCATAATGCATATATACTTCAAAACATCATGCTTTACAAACCAAATTCATACAATTTTATCTGTCCATTAAGAATTATTATAAATTTATATCATTAATATATGTTATTTGAATTCTTAAAGGAAATAGCATTTTAAAACGCTACTTTTGTATCTCCTATAAATTTATTTCATTTTAATCATATAGCTTAAACTAAAGGTATCACACGGTTTTCTTTTTTTGAGGCCAAGTCTTGCTCTGTCACCCAGTCTGGAGTGCAGTTGCACAATCTCAGCTCACTGAAACATCTGCCTCCTGGGTTCAAGCTGTTCTCCTGCCTCGGCCTCCCAAATAGCTGGGATTACAGGCACCCACCACCATACCCAACTAACTTTTGTATTTGTAATAGAGATGGGGTTTTGCCATATTGGCCAGGCTGGTCTCAAACTCCTGACCTCAAGTGCTCCACCCTCCTCAGCCTCCCAAAGTGCTGCAATTGCTGGCATGAGCTATCACCCCAGCCACATGGTTTTCTTTAAATAAAAAAAGATATCAGCCAGGTACGGAGGATTATTTGAGGTCAGGGTTTGAGACCAGCATGGCCAAAAATACAAAAATTAGCTGGGCGTCATAGCAGGTGCCTGTATTCCTGGCTACTTAGGAGGAATGAAGCAGGAGAATCACTAAAATCCGGGAGGCAGAGGATGCAGTGAGCAGAGGTCGGACCATTGCAGCTTGGGTGACAGAGTGAGATTCTGCCTCAAAAAAAGAGATAATATCATCTCTCTAATGCCTAAGTAATGGTAGAGATGTCATGTTGATAATGCGGACAATACAGAGATTACAGAAAAATATTGTGTTCAGGGGAAACCCTTATAGCACTAGAAAATACATTTTTTCTCAATTCCAGATACTTTATTTCAACTTTTGTAATGTTTTATTTGTTTCATTTATTTAATAACTCCAAATTTAAATGTAATTTTTCTATTTAGTTTTTCCTTACTTATATTTAAAAATAAGCAATGTTTAAAAATAAGATGCACGTGGCCAAGACTTTGGACCTGGGCTTGAAATGTACACCCTGATGATGCATTTTTAGGAATTCATAGAAGATTTACTTTAATTCTACAAAGTTCTGAAAATATTAACATGAGGCCTTAATATCTACTTCCACTTACTCATCCAGAATTATCTTAATTTAATATATGGATATGAAAATCAGGGTTTCTGTGTATAAAATTTGTTATGTATATTTATCATATTATTTTCTATCAGCTCAAATTTTATTATGTTCATAGAGCCAGGGCTTTGAGGCCTTCTGTATATCTGATGTATTTCACAGTCTAAGTGAGTGTAATTATGAGTGATCAATCCATATAGTCTTTCAATCTCTTCAAAAGACTTGTGTGAAGAGACAAAAGAAATCTCCTGTTGAAGGAAGAAAGAATGGTTTCATTGAAACTTCTTTTTATGTGCACTAACGCTTTCAGTGTTTGAGAACTATTATTCCATATAATTATTAAAATAAAATACCAATTTCATTATTAAAGAAAACATGTGATATACCTACTCTTTTACAATCTTAAATACAATAACTATTTTAGTCCCTAAGTAGTTGTTTCATTGTTTAAAAAAAAGCCTAAGATTCCCTAAATCACCAACTTTCCCAGCAACACACATAAAAAAACATATTTGTACTGCAATTTAAGTGGACTAGTAAAAAGCACATTCAACCATTTGGTGCTGAAATATTCATATGCTACTCAGAGAACAATGAAACTAAATATCTTCAGATGTCCTAGAGGAACAAGAGTCAAGGAAACACTTGAATAATGAGAGATTATTCTATTTTAAACTTTTTCTTTTTTCATCCTTTTTTTCCCATTAGATGATAATACACAATTTAATCTTGCTACATTATGAATATAATGTGACAAGCTCACTAGTCCATGCTAAAAATTATATGAAAGCTTTTGACATAGCTAAATTCTATACTTTTAGGGATATTGGGACTTTACTTGGTCTTAAATATTTAATTGGGTAACTAGAATTATGACTAGAATTGTCCTTATCTAGGTAAACATTGAGGAATATCTAATGGATTATCTTCAAGTAAAAAATTTTTAAAAAGCCATATCTACCCTAAGTTCTATTAATACACTATCTTAATAGGATAAGAACTCAGAGTTTTGAAAATTATAACCCATGTTATCTCTACAAACATTCTTCAGCAAATAATAATTATCATTCGAGTCAGTTTTACATAGTTACGTATTCCTATTTTTAATTTCAAATCAGCTATATGGTTTTTAAAATTCCCTAGTATACGTGTCATAGACATTAAAAAGAAAGTTTGAAAAGGGCATTGGAATATTTGGGAGCTTTAATCAGATTATAATTCTCAAAAAGGATAATTTTTACATGCAAATTGTCTAGTTGAAAACAGAATTACTATGTCTATTTTTTCACAAGCTCAGTGACATTTAGAAAAGTCTATCATGTAAAACTTTCATTATTTTACTTTTAAAATTGAATTCATGAATCTTCACTCCTCATCCAACACACTTTCAAATCTGCCTTTGTTCCTTGATCTTTTTCTTAGTCAGTTTTGCTACCTTCTCAGTTTCTTCAGATCAGAAACCTGTGCATGTATTACTAATTCTAAATCCTCACTGTCACTTTCTTTGGTATACTGCTATAGTTTTTACTTTCTTTGGTAAACCGCTATCATCCTTTCTCCACGTTATATTGCAACAGTTATAATCGCTATGCATAGAAAACTATGTAACCTCCAAACTGCTATTTCCTTCACAATTTTGACACCAACAACATAACTCCTTCACACAGAACACCGAGTGCTTATTTCAGAAATACATTTTGTCTCACAAATGTATTAATTAAAATAGCTGATGATATGTAAACCAAAAAGTATCTGAGAAAGTCTCAATAAGTTTAGAAGTTTATTTTGACAAGGTTAAGAACATGCCTATGACATAGCCTCAGGAGTTTCTGAGAACATTTGCCCAAGGCTGTTAGTTTACAGATTGATTTTATACATATTTAGGGAGACAGAAATTACAGGCAGACATTAATCAACACGTGGAAGTTATACATTGTTTTGCTCTGGAAAGGCAGGACCATTTAAAGTGGGGGCTTCCAAATCATCGGTGGAGTCAAAGGTTTATAGACTGGCAATTGGTTGAATGAGTTAAGTTATTTTCTATAGTGCTAGAATCAATAGAAAGGAATATTTGGATTAAGAGAAGACATTGTGGGCTGGACGCAGTGGCTCACGCCTGTAATCCCAGCATTTTGGTAGGCCAAGATGGGCAGATCACCTGAGGTCAGGAGTCTGAGACCAGCCTGACTAACAGGGCAAAATCCCGTCTCTAACACAAAATACAAAATCAGCCAGTCCTGGTGGTGTATGCCTGTAATCCCAGCTACCCGGGAGGCTGAGACAGGAGAACTGCTTGAACCTAGGAGGAGGAGATTGCCGTGGGCAGAGATCCTGTCATGGCACTCCAGCCTGGACAACAATAGCAAAACTCTGTCTCAAAAAAAAAAAAAAAAAAAAAAAAAAAAAAAAAAAAAAAAAAAGAGAGAGAGAGAGAGAGAAGACATTGTGGAAACCAAATATTTATTATGCAGATGAAGCCTTTAGGTAGCAGTCTTCAGAGAGACTAAATGGTAGATATTTTCTATTAAACTTTAAAAGGTGCCAGACTCTAAGTTAATCTCTCCTGGATGAGGAAAAGACCTGGAAAAGCAAGGGATTCTATACAGAGTGCAGATTTCCCCACAAGAGACATCTTTGTAGGCCCATTTTGAAGTACATCAGAGAAATATATTTGGGTGTAAAATACTTTGATTTCTTTCAAGGCTTGCTATCTGTCACTTGATGTCATTGTTACAATGAGTCTGTTTAGTGAGTATTAAGATCTCTGCTTCAATGTTAATGTCAGTCAGCTTTGCCTGAATTCCAAAGGGAGGAAGGTACAACGCCACATGTCCGACTCTTCCTACCCATCATGGCCTGAACTAGTTTTTCAGGTGTACCTTGGAATGACTGTGGCCAACAGGGATGCCTATTCAATCAGTTGGGGTTGTTACCAGTGAAATGTATCTGAGTTACATGGCACCAAAGAGTGTTAGCCATGGTGAATCTGGGTCTGCAGCAAGCTCAATTCTTGCTTCCTCAGAAGAAAGAATTGGACTGAGGGCCACAGGGCAGAAGGAAAAATCAAGGAAAGTTTTAGAGTAGGAGTGAAAGTTTATTTAGAAGCTTTAGAACAGGAATAAAAGGAAATAAAATACACTTGGATGAGGGCCAAGCAGATGATTTTAGAGGCCACGTCCACAGTGTGACCTCTTGACTTGGGGTTTTATACATTGGCATACTCCTAGGGTCTTGTGTTTCTTTCCCCCTGATTCTTCCTTTGGCATGGGCTGTCTGCACGTGCAGTGACCTGCTAACACTTGGGAGTGGAGCATGAGCAATCAGTAATTGGAGTTGTATGCATACTCACTTGAGCTGTTCTTCCCTTACCAGTGTGAAAGAAAAACATCTTGAGCCCCCCAAATCACTAAGCTAAAAGGAAAATCAAGCTAGGAACTGTTAAGAGCAAACCTGCCTCCCATTCTATTCAAAGTCACCCCTCTGCTCACTAAGATGAATGCATATCTGACTGCCACCTTTGGAGAGGTTAATCATAACCTCAAAGGAATACAACTATTTGTCTCTTACCTACCTATGACCTGGAAGCCCCCTCCCCACTTCAAGTTGTCTTGCCCTTCCAGACCAAAGCAATGTTCTTCTTACACATGTCGATTGAGGTTTCATGTCTCCCTAAAATCTATAAAACCAAACTGTGCTCTGACCACCCTGGACACATGTTGTTAGGACCTCCTGAGTCTGTGTCACATGCATACATCCTCAACCTTGGCAAAATAAACTTTCTAAATTAACTAAGACCTGTCTCAAATTTTGGGGTTTCACACCAGTCAAATGTCTCTAGGGGGGTCATATACCTATTACAGACCATCATTTTGCCTCCTAGTGCACATCTTGAGCCTAGTCGCCCAACTCCTGAGATCTTATTGGGAAGCTGCTGATCACTAGTTTCATTTGTTTTCATCTATTAGGAGACGGTTTTCCCCTGGTGCCAGATGTAACCAATTATTTTAGAGAGACAGCATGAAAACTGCCTGACCGTCATCTGTTGGTTGCCTGACCTTCCTTGTGGGGTTGAGGGAGCCCTTTCCTGCCCTGCTTATGCCTTATGTTACAGTAGTAGACTAGCAAACTACTGTAACAGGGACTTCAAATTTTATTTCTGGTTTACAAATGTGTCAAGAGACAGTTCTCCATAATATTTCCACAGGTCTTCTGTTGCTTTTTTCCTGATTACCTTTTCAAACAGCCATGGAGGATGAAATGGTGTCTTTCTCTTGGAAACAGAGCAGATTTATTGTCTATCCAGAATTAAAGAAATAAAATGTCTATGGTTAAGGTAAGCCACGTTGGCAACCTCCTTTACAAAATAGGGGTTTCCTTGATTTGGACTTCCTCAGCTGTGACACAAACACCTTATCCGTGCAGCATCCGCTTGTGCCTGCTTCTGCATTGCTTCTGTGGGTCTTGGGAGACACAAAAAGTACATTTAAATGTAAAACAACTGCTGTCTGCTGTGCTGTAAGTAATAGTCTTTTTTCAGATCCAAGAAATTTTTATCTTCTGGAAGTATCCATGAAGGCTCACTTGTTAGCTGAAAAGAAGGATAAAACCTCAAACCCTTCACAATTCTTAATCATTGCACTTACTGCAAAATTCTAATTTTTGAATTTAACTCTTATGTAATTCTCAAGTTTTCATTTGTCTTGTCTGCTGGCTAAGTAGCTACTAGCCCCATCAACTTTATATTAGTTCCTTAAACATGATAAATGTTTTCTAATATCAGAGAATTTTCTCGTCATATGCCTTCAATATTCATCTTGTTTTACTAAACTCCCATTTCTTGATGCTCCAATATTTGAATCATCTGTCTCCACCCAGATATTTTCCCTCCACATAGTTTATTCTTCTTCTCACAGTGTTTTTCACTATTTTAAAATGTGTACATAAATACATAGTAAAACACATAAATATATTATTTACTTAAATAGCCTGTTCTCCCTTTTCCTTTTGTTTTTATTTGTTTCTCTTTATTTTTTCAGGGCCTTGAGTTATCTAGGTTTTCTACAGCAAAAACAAATAAGACAGTTTCTTGTTCTGAAAGTTTACAGTTAATTCTGACCAGATTTTCCCCACTCTACTGTGGACAGACAGAGAAAAAATACCATTGTGTTATAAGTGTGAGAAGGACAGAATCAAATGCAATATTTGGTTAATATTTAGTAACATAACATAGGCATATATATTCATGTTGTCAATTGTGCTTCAAGTTTGTTGCACTGTTATAATGTAAGCTCCGTGATGGAAAGTAGTATGTCTATTCTGTTTTCCACAATGTCCTTAAACTTAACACATTATCAAACATAGAGTAGGCCATGTTATATATATATATGTTGAATGAATGATTGCAGAGCAGACTAAATGGTTTTTCTGTTATTAGTCTGATCCATTCTAAACACTTCATACACAACAATCTTTGTGAATAAAAATATATTCCTATTAGCCATCTATTTAAAATTTTTCAAGATTTCATACTGCTATGAGAAGCTCCAGCCTATTTTTCATAGTTTAATAATTATCCTTCACCATTATGGTTCAACTTCTCCCTTCATATTCATTGGAGAGAATCCTCCTCTAATGTTGTGTCCTCCGGTAGCACTCTGAATGTATTCTATCATTGTTCTTTTTCAGCTGGTTTTAGTTTTGCATTTTTTCTATTCAATTACAACCTTTAAAAACACATATATTTTCATGTCATTGTATCCACAGTTTCTACCTCAGGCTGTATACAAGGAAAATACTTAGTATATATATTTGCGGAATGAGTTAATAAAACAATCCAGTAATGCTACTGTATTGTCTTATTAAGTCAAGTTTAGCCTAAAGCTGCCTCCTTACATATTTAAAGTTCAGTTTAAAGATTTCTCTGTACTTAGTGACCTATGCCTAAATGGACCTGTAAACAGACTGTAACCTACTCTTGTGCCAATCACAAAGGTTTGGCCAATCAAAGGGTGCCAACTATTCACACCGTGTTTAAATAAGGCAAATGCTAGGCTGTGACCAATCTAACTGTTTATGTACCTGACTTCTGTTTTCTCTATGTCAATTTCCTTTTTCTGTCAGCAAATCTTCCACCATGTGGCTGCTCAGAGTCTCTCTGAGAATTAGGAGGCTTCTCAATTCACAAATCATTCTTTGCTTAATTAAACTGTTAAATTTAACTTGTCTAAGGTTTTACTTGTAACACCCTTCATAAAACAGCATTTCATTTTTCAAGGTAAAATTAATTTCCCTATCATTTATGTATTACATATTATAGTGTATAAATTAACTTTTATTTTTTAAAGTAATATTGTGCCAATGACAATCATTCACTTATTACTGCTTTTATCTAAACTTTCTTCCCTAAAAGATAAATAGCATCTTCTATTAATAAAGTGGTCACTAAAAAATCCAAAATACTTTCATTTCTTATATTGTATTAACAAAAATATTTATATTGTTATAATGACAAGTATCAACATATTAAAAGCACTTTAATGTATATGGCAAAAATACAGAAGTAGATACTTATAGCCACATAGGTTTTAAAGATATTAATAAGTTTGTTTTACTGCATTAGGAAAATGTGACTTATTATAATTAAATTATTAAACAACTAACCTAATGCAGTATATAAAATTCCCAGATTACAAACATCTCATGAATTAATAAATAAGACAATAAAGAGCTAATCTTTTAACATGTACTGTGAACAATGCAGAAAATATCTTCTGATAATTATGCGTTATTTAAATAATTATACATTACATATTGCATATTATTTAATACAATTCCACATTGTTCACATAATCCAAATCTTTGATTGTATACTTCATTTTCTGCCTAAATGGAGTTTATAAGAAAGTACCACATGCATATACCAAAAGAGATAAGAGACATATTATGATTATCAGGTTATATGATGAAAATTAATCACTGAAAATCCACTTATCATATGATAGCCTACCACAACATATTTTATTTTACCACCTAAATATTCAGAAGAGTAAATTAGAAACAGTGTTTGCTATCAATAACTTAGAACACAGAAAATATTGTATACATTCAGGCAACATTTTCTCCCTATTTTTTTTTTTTTTTTTGAGACGGAGTTTCACTCTTGTTACCCAGGCTGGAGTGCAATGGCGCGATCTCGGCTCACCACAACCTCCGCCTCCTGGGTTCAGGCAATTCTCCTGCCTCAACCTCCTCAGTAGCTGGGATTACAGGCACGGCCACCATGCCCAGCTAATTTTTTGTATTTTTTATTAGTAGAGACGGGGTTTCACCATGTTGACCAGGATGGTCTCAATCTCTTGACCTCGTGATCCACCCGCCTCAGCCTCCCAAAGTGCTGGGATTACAGGCTTGAGCCACCGCGCCCGGCTTATTTTCTCCCTATTAAATTAGATGCTTACATAATATCATTGGGTTACCTGGAAATACACCAATAAAAAATTCAACTGGAATTTAATGTCTCAAAGGAAAACTTTGGAATGCTGATGTTGGGCCAATTACTTTTGTGTTGTTAGTAAAAATTTCTCGATTACAGACAAAACAATTCTTTACTTAAGAGAATATCTATGGCATATGTCTGTGGAAATAACTTTCTAAGAAACAATAAAATATACAAATATTTTGCATACTACTAGAAAGTAATTTTTCATATCTCCACATTAGTCATCTTTTCAATTTTATATTTCTAAAGTATTGGAAAGAAAATGAGGGTGGTGATTTATATGTACATTTCTGGAATAAACAGAGAACATTTCTTACAACGTATACATTTGTTTTAATTTGGTTTTATAGGGTTTCTCTAGGTTGCATTTCGATACCTACCTTAAAGCCAATCTAATATATGTTACAGTTCGATAACAGGGTTACTTCGCTCCTCTTTAGTATTTAAATTAGGTTCCAAGCTTTACTCCTAATGATTTCTCCCTAGTAATCATTAGTAAATATACAAAGAAAGAACACTAAGAATTTATGTACTATATAAATAAAAACATAAGCCTAACTTTCATGGAAAAACACACAGTCACTAAGAAATCTGTTTTAAAATGCATTTATGGTCATATGTTTAAAAATTTCATCAAAGTATTGACAATATAAAGCTTACAGAAAAGGTTTATTGTTAGTGCTGCTTGAAGTGATTAATATTAATGACCATAACCTCAAGAATAGGAGGCCAAAAAAGATATACTGCTTCATTCCCTTCAAAAATCAGTTGCAGTGTTTCTTAAAATGACAACGTTATATCAAATTTGCCTTGGAGTGCCTATAAAAATTTAGACTCTGAGATCCCACATCCAAATCAACTGAACCAGAAATTTAGGGGGAAATAAGACAAGTGGATATGCATTTCAAATAAGCTTCTCCTATGATTCCAGTGAATGAGTTTAAGATTAATTGAAGGATACACACACACACACACACACACACACACATACACCACAAATACACACATCATATATGCTCCAAACTAAAACCAATCAAGCTCGGCCGGGTGCAGTGGCTCACGCCTGTAATTCAACACTTTGGGAGGCCAAGGCAGAGGATCACTTGAGGGCAGATGTTCAAGACCAGCCTGGCCAATATGGTGAAACCCTGTCTCTACTAAAAATACAAAAATTAGTGAGGTGCAGTGGCGTGCACCTGTAGTCCCAACCACTAGGGAAGCTGAGGAGAGAGAATCGCTTGAACCTGGAGGTTTGCAGTGAGCAGAAATCGCATACTGCACTCAGTCTGGGCGACAAAGTGAGACTCCATCACCAAAAAAAAAAAAAAAAAATCAACCAACCAAATAAACAAAAACTACAAAGACATAAATCCAAAATTCATGTTCCTCATTATTCTAACACCATCCTGTGCTGCCTTCAATTTTGACAGGTGATCAATAAAATATGTCAGCATAAAACATATATTCTTAATATATCACTACTCTGTAAGACTTTTTCTAACACATATAATGTCTTTGGGTGAAGGAGAAATATCATTAAACAAGAATATGAAGCTAAGCAAAAGAACCATGGCTTAAAATTTATTTCTGCTCACCTTATTGGCTGAGCAGTGTACTTGCACAATCATATTTATGACCCTGAAGACATATGGCCTCAATAAGTTAACTAATGGAAAGTCACATTACAGTACTCTGCTATGCTGAACTAAACTATACCATACTTTACTGTACCTTGGTATATGATAAAATCCTATTCTATACTGCAATATAATATAGAACATACTCTTTATGTACTCTATATAACAAATAAAAGATATTACTATTACAGTTAAAGTATTCACTTTTTATAGCCTATTACAAGGAATAAACATAAGGATAACTGATAAATTATCACTATTTTTCTGAAATATATGAATAGGTTAAATCTTGCAATGTCACTTTTCATGTAATAGATTAACTTCTACTTTTCATATTTTGTGTGCCAACAGAAATAGGTGATTATAGCTCAATATGGAGAAGCAGATGCACCTGACAAGGGAACTAACGTGGTCAGCATGTTGGACAGGTAATAGAAAGCTTCTTTATGAAAAATGAATTTTCAGATAGCATATATGTTTGTATATGTTTGGATGTGTGAATATATATACATATATGCATATTTAGTGGTATCTATTTATCAATGACATATCTATCTATCCATCCATCTCCAGATTGGCATATAGTCTTTAGGCCCTGCTTCACAGTGGACCTCAAAATTCTAGCTCATAGAGCACACCGCAAATTTAGGATCTAGGAGCCTCGCCTGACATGGGCAGGTGTAGTATAGAGAGCTTAGCTGCAGGGAAATCTAAATCATGTTTAAAGAGGGTAAACATTTTTATCAAAGAAGTCATGATCATTTTCCATGCAAAAAAAGAATATAAGATAGATAGTTCATGAGAGCAGAGGTTAAAAATCTGTCATAATAAAAAACACACTTATTATAATGAGATTGATCAATTTAAATAGTTTCAGTGTTAGGCCATGGAAAAGGCTAGATGGTTAGAAAGTCTATGTAGAGCAAGCACCAATGTTGCCAACCAAGCTGCTATGATTATTCTGAAGATAAATGAACCAACCAAATTTTAAACATTTTTAACTTGAGATATGAGATAATAAAAATAATTTTTAATATATCTATTGTCTTAGTCCTATCAAGCTGCTATAACAAAATACCATAGTATGAGTAGCTTAGAAAGAATACAAACTTATTTCTCACAGTTTTGTAACCTGAGAAGTCCAAGAATGAGGAATGGCAGATTCAATGTCTCATGAGGGTCCACTTTCTTGTTTACAGATGGCATCTTTTAGCTGTTCCTCACATGGTTAAAGGAGTAAGGGAACTCTCTAAGACTTCTTTTATAAGGATGCTAATGCCGTTCATGAAAGCTCCACTTTAATAAACTAATCACTTCCTAAAGGCTCCATCTACAAATACTGTCACAGGGTTGAGTAGGTTTTAACATATAAATTTTGGTGGGACCCAAATATTCAGACTTATGCTTGTCAATTCATGAATATTAACCAAGAACTCATATATTTATTATAATAAATATTTATTATATTTATTTATAATATTTATTATAAATATATATATAAAGATAATATGATTTTTTTAAACCATTGCATTTTAGCTATAAATAAATAAAATAATCTGGTCTATTATTTAAAAAATTAAGTCCCTATCTTGGAAAGCACAAATCTAGTGATGATAATGAGGAACTGGAAACAAATAATACCATCTAGCAACCTCACAAAATTACCTGTCTGGAGTAAGCTACTTCAAGGGACTACATCTTGAAAATATGGTCTAAACTAAGGTCTGCACAAACTTTCAGTGTGAGAATTGGTGATGGAGACATGCTCCTTTACTTCCTAATAATCAGTAGGTAAGCAACTAATGAGAAGGGGTCTGCATGCACATGGAGTACTCAGTCAAGCTGTGAACTAGCAACACATTTTTCTCATCTTCTTTGTTTCCTTTGGAGATTTTTTTTCATACAGTAATGTTACCACTCAGGGTAAGTGAGGCAACGTGCACCCATGTGCACTTGCTTTTGTCTACTTAACACAACAGAAGTAGATAGGGCTCTGCAATAGGCTTACAAAACCCACAAAACGCCAGAGCATTCTGGCTCAATAAAGTCCCTTTTATTTCACATAGAAATTAAATGACTTCCTTTTCTTCATTTATTTAATTCATTTGTCCAAAATGTATCATTTTCTTTTAATTTAATCTTTTATTCTGCTACATAAATACCTCATGCTTCCCCAGTTCTTGTTCCCTAAGTTGGAATTAAACCATCTATTGTTTCTAACCCTTATTGTTCTTTACTCATTATCATGTGGCTATTTTAACTCTAATTTTACTAACATGATGAGGGGGTTCCACTTCCTTGGCAACAAGGAAAAGGGCCTGAAAAGTATAATCTCATTTATATTAGCTATTTAGTCACACTTAAGCTCTAAAACTTGTGTTTATGTCTCATCTCACTCTTGCAATGGGAACAATGCAAACACTCTGCAATGTGTTATATTCTTACAACATTATCTGGTAAGGGTGAGGATAAAAATAAGAATTAGGCAGAAACATCTCCTCTTGTAAAATATTCATATTTTAAGTATATGAAAAAATGACACATATATGAACATTTTTATAGTTCGCATTTTTAACTTTTATCCTGCCTGGCCATATTTTACTTTTGCACATGCAGTATAATAATATGTTAATATTAGGAATAGTGGGTGTCCTTGTTTACTCCTATAATGGAGATAAATCTGATATTTCCATTTTAAGCATTATTCTAATAAGGAATTTAAAATTTGTACATTTTCTAATGTATGTCTAATCTTAATAAATTAAGAATTTTAGCAACATAGATTATTGCCATCTATCAATCCCCATTTTAGCATCCATGGAGATGGTCATATCATAGTGTTAAAATAAATGAAATTTGGAGCTAGGCACATTATATTCACAATCCAATTTAACTATGATACACTATCCTTAAAAAGCAACTTAGCCTCACTTTACTTGAGGTTCTAGTTTTCTTTTGCAAAATAGAAATGGTATGGATCTATTTCATAAGGTCGTTATGATGATTAACTGGAAAGCGCTTTGAGCAGAGAGGTACACAGAAAGTACTACATACGTGTTTCTTATTACTGTTTTTATATATTTTCCTTAAAGATTAAAAATTCCCCAGTATTTATATAAAAATCACTGCTTAGTTATGATGATTTATCCTTTTAATAACTGATTAATTCTGCTGTTAATATTTTACTTAAAATATGTTCATCAATATTTTTATTACATACATGAAGTGGCCATACCCAACTACCACAAAGCGAGTGGCTTACAGCAACAGAAATAAATATTTTCACAGTTTGGGAGGCCAGAAATCTGAAATCAGAGTGTTGACTTGGCCACACTCCATCCAGGGAATGAATCTAGGAGCGATTCTGTTGCTTGCCGCTTCCAGGCTCTGGTGGTCCCAGAGGCTCCTTGGTCCCAGAGTGAGATGAGACATAAACACAAGTTTTAGAGCTTAAGTGTGACTAAATAGCTAATATAAATGAGATTATACTTTTCAGGCCCTTTTCCTTGTTGCCAAGGAAGTGGAACCCCCTCATCATGCAGTAGCTGCATGACTCTCATCTCTGCTTCTCTCTTCAGTCTTCTCCTCTGTGTCTCAAATGTCTTTTTTCTTTCATTTATAAGAATATAGAAGCCACCTGGATAATCTGAGGGATCACATCTCAAGATCCTTGCCTTATATTACATCTGCAAAGGCTCTTTGTTCAAATAAGGTCACACTCACATTTTCTGGTACAGATATCTTTTGGTCACTACAGTATTCACAATAAGCTTGTCTGTAATTCTATTTATTTGGGTAATGTTTGTCAGGTTTTAATTTTGAAAATATACTTGCCTTTAAAAAATGATTTATTTTACTTCCTCTTTGTAGAACAGTTCAAATGGCATTTAAATGAGCTCTTAAGTAGAGTCCTATAAAATGGTTTATGCTTCATCTGTTTTGTTTATTTTTAGGGACTCTTTTCCCAACTTTCTTTCTTCATATTTGCAAATAATTCTCAAAAGGGCATTTCTTCCATGGTCTATTTTATTAAATTGCAGTTTTCCAGAATTTTTTTTAGTTTTTCTAAGTTTTCAAATTGATTTATTTTGACTGAAGCAAATAATTTATTTTAATATTCCAATTATTTTAGTCTTCTTCTATTCTCCTCCTATCTTTTAATATTTTGTTTAGCTGAACATAAGTTTTTTTTAAAAAAATTGATGGGATAAACTTATATGTCTTTTCTTCCCCCAAATATTTACCTACACAACCCTTTGCAATATGAAGGATGATGTAGGTAAATCTTGATGCAAATTAGCTTTCAAATAAAGGTGACAGTCTGAAGTGAGGGCACTAACAGGTCTTCAAACCTGCATTTATTGATTTTAGTATTTCTGTTTTCAAAAACACAGTAGTACTTGGAGCCCACGAAATTAATGTCACCTAAGCAGTAGCATCCAGTAATTCCTTAAAACAAGATATTTCCCTTTTCATGGTTTTTATTCACAATGATCATAAGCTGAAAAAAGAGGAGGAAAAATTACAGTACATATTTTTAACTGAGTTTCAGAATTCAAGGGACTCTGGAGCTGTGAGCTATGTCTGGGAAATCACTGGGAAATGGTGACCTTCTATGACAGAAAGTAGACAGATAGTATGACAGACCTAAAGTGTTCGTATTGTTTTTTTTTTCCTGTTTTGATTCTTTTCAATTATAAATATACATTAATATCTTAGCAAACTGCTAAATATTTTGGTCCTTGGAACATCATAATCTCTGCTGGTAAATATTCTTATTATTACTTAGGCTCTGTTGGCCTAAGATTGCCACAATAACTATGTCCCAGGTATTTAGGGAGAGTCATTTGACTACTACTACTCTGAGATCTTATCATCCTCATGAAATTAGTGAGATTCATTTTAATGATGGCTTCTTCCAGGCTATAGAAGACCTCTACTGTAGAGTTCTCTAAGCACGTTAACATCAATTTTACCAATGGAGGTTTCCATTTCTTGATAAAAATGGTATCACCCAACCACTTCTTGGAGACAAAGATTTATAATAGAAAGGAGAGTAAGTGAGTCAGGCAAGAATTCACAATAATCAAGATATGGAATCAACCTGAGTGTCAACAAGGGATGAAAAGCTAAAACGTAGTATATAAACACAATGAAATACTATTTAGCCATACAGAGGCTTAAAATTCTGTTATTTGCAGCAACATAGATGGAACTGGAGGTCATAAGGTTAAGAGAAATAAGCCAGGTACAGAAAGACAAATATTGCATATTCTCACTCATACGTGGGAGATAAAGGAGTTGATCTCATAGAGGTAGAGAGTAGATACATGGTTATCTGACATTGGGTAAAATGTACTGTGTTGGAAGAAGGATGAAGAAAAGAGGTTGGTTAATGGCTACAAACATGCAATTAAATAGGAAAAATAAGCTCTATTGTTCAATCACACAATAGGGTGAATATGGTTAACAACAAGGTTATTATACATTTCAAAATAGCTAGAAGAAAATATTTGAAATGTTTCCAATACAAAGAAATGACAACTCTTCAATGTGGTGAATATCCTAAATAGCTTGATTTGATCATTACACATTATATGTGCATGTACAAATATTAGATATTAATACCATAACTTAGAGAAAAATCTGTGTCAAAATTTTTCTCTTTCTAACTTTTCTAATTTCTGCTACTATATTATGCCAAGAAAGTTCTGGCATTCAGGCTTTATTTAATGTAGGCCACTGTTGACTCAAGAATAAGTTACCAGTTATGCAAACTGTTAGAGTTAATCTCAGATTTGTGAATTAAAGTATTAAACCTAGCATATTTGGTAAGTACATTTGGCTTGCCATTTTTTTCCTATCTAATCCTAGAAGCCATTTTCATTCATTTCCTTCAGGTTTCTGTGTATATAAACCACCTCCTGCCTATTCAGATGTGGGACTCATTACCCTGGAATATGACAGGATCTAGTCTAGCCTTCCTTTGTCTACAAACAAAAATGGTGGTATGGTTAGCTCTTGCTTAGAAGCAGCATATAAAAAAGGTTGATGTCCCAATTAAGGTTCTTAAAGAGGCTTTTAAAAAATGGATTCTAGCTTCGTCATATAGAGGAAAATTATTATTGATGCTGACAAGATAGACTTTGTATAATTTGGCAATTTAAGAACGTTGATTTTTTCTGATTCCATCAAAGTGTGCCTTTTAAAAAATTTTCCAGGTGCCGTTCTTTCCCTATTGATACAATAACATCCACATAGAAGACTTGGCAAAGCTATAAATCTGACTTGAATTGTCATTCTGCAATCTGAAAAATCTAATTTGTGTCATAGTAAGATATGTCAATCCCTGAGCTAGAAATGATTAAAAAAAAATAAAATAAAACATTTTATAGCAGACCACAAATCTTTTTATTTTTCCAGGCTTGCTTTAAGCTCCAGATGTAAAGCCCTGAACATTCGATTTTCTGTGTAAGACTTTTGCGTGCAATACAAAGCAGACAGTTCTCCGCTAACACTAAGAATCATTACCCCTATTGTTACGCTCCATTTCAGCAGCCCCTTGATTAATCTTATACGAGCTTTTAATAGACACTTTATTCCAGTGAAATAGACATTATAATTCACATACCCAATTTTATCTAAATGATAGAAACTGATAACCAATTTTTTTCTGATGATGCAATCATCATCTTCAAAATTAACTAAGTTGTTAGCAAATACTAGCTTTATGTTTGTGCAGTTGTCTTTCTTGGAACCACTTCTAAAATAACAGTATTATCCAGGATTCTGTCTAGTATTAAAAACCAGATTACATTTCAATCTAGAAAATATTAAACACAGGAAATTAGATGTTTACACAACACTCAAAGTGTTAAAAGAAAGATGGACAGAGAATATTCAAACTCTTTTTTAGTTTTTGACATTAGCGTCAGTATGCAGGGAATTTTTGGCCAGTGGTCACAGCTGCCTGTAGGAATGACTTAAGAAATTTCTAAGGGAGTTTCAGAAGAGATTAAATGACCCAGCAATCCCATTACTGGGTATATACTCGAAGGATTATATATCGTTCTATTACAAAGACACGTGCACACATATATTCACTGGCACTGTTTACAATAGCAAACACCTGGAACCAACCCAAGCACCCATTGATGATAGAATGGACAAGAAATATGTGGCACATATACACCAAGAAATACTATGCAGCCATAAAAAACAACTAGTTCGTGTTCTTTGTAGGGATATGAATGAACCTGGAAACCATCATTCTCAGCAAACTGAAACAAGAACAGAAAATCAAACACGGCATGTTCTCACTCATAGGCAGATGTTGAACAATGAGAACACATGGACACAGGGAGGAGAGCATCACACAGTGGGGTCTGTTGGCAGGGGGGTTAGAGAAAGGACAGTGGGGGATGGGGAGGTTGGAGAGGGATAACATGGGGAGAAATGCCATATATAGGTGATGGGTGATGGAGGCAGCAAGCCACCTTGCCATGTATGTACCTATGCAGCAATCCTGAATGATCTACACACGTACCCCAGAACTAAAAGTGCAAAAAAAAAAAAAAAAAGGTCCCATGCTGAGGTCTGCACTCATATCTTCTTTTCTCTGTCTGAAACAATTCTGCTCTGCTTTCCATATCTCACATGCAGGCCACTCACTAGAAGAGTTTTCACTGAAACAAAAATAATAGGGAATTCTAGGAAACATTGTTTACAGACTTCCAACCTCTGTGATACAAAGAAATCATAGAATATTTCAGAAATGGCATTACCTGTCAGCAGAGATATAAAACACACATTTATTTTTTTGTTTGCAAATAATACATATCTCATGCTCACTAAAAATTGAGCTTGCAAGATACAATTTTTTTATTATGTTGTTAACATCTTTTTATGGTTTCCTAGAATAAATCACAATTTATTTAACAATATTCATGTTGGAAACAATTAACGTTTTAATATAAAATATTGCACTTCTCAAGAATATTTTTCTTCTAAATATATGTAAAAGTGTGTCCAAATAACATTTTAAAACAAGGCGAGTACTTGATTTTATGTCCTTCCTCATTTAAGGCAAATGAATTACAGCCCTTTATCCTAGATATCCAAGTTTAATACAATGATGTGATGTAAAAGTCATGTCTTGCTTATTGCAACCGCTTACTGGATAAAGCAATTAGATTGTATTTAATGTTAATTATTTACCAGTAAGCTATCAGATAACAGTTTTGTAACCACAAAACATGAGAAAATGCTTCCTTAGAAAATCTATATCCTCCACAAACTGAACCATAAATAAACCTATTAATGTACAGTTATACAAGTCAGTTGCACAATTTATACCAATTGTACAGAAGTTATATAAGAAGTCATGTACAAAGCTATATGAAACTTTACACATGAAGTCAGTTGAAGATAGATAAGAATTCAGACATCTATGGTTCAAATAATCCTTGTGAATGTTAATAACTCACTTCAAATTAGATTAATTACGAATGTGGACTGAAATTTTGAGTACTATCACTGATATTAATGAATATTTCTATTTTATGGGCTTGGAATTTTATACATGATATATGGAGGTAATCTGAAAGAGCAAATGCTATCCATAGAAACGCTGCCACAATTAATTCAGTCAGCCACTAAGCCTTTAATGATGGTACTTATTCACTGAAGAATAAAACTGACCATAATGTTTCTGTAAAAAGTGAACTTCAGAGCTCAAGAAATCCAGTTGAAACCTGAACACAATGACTTACTGTATAACCTTTGGCAAGCTAGATTTGAAGCACCTGACTTACACTATTAATAAAATAGATGTGCATATATTATTTACTTCATATTGTTTATTTGATTATTACAAGAATTAATACATGAAGAGTGGTTACAACCTTGCTTAGTATGTAATATTAAACACAGGAAGCTATCAATACATATTAATTGTTGTATTATTAGGTGGTAATAGCAATATAAACAGTAGCAGGTTGTACCTATTATTTTGAGAACTTAAAATTTTGCTATACAAAAAGCCCATTACTTGTACAGACAACAATTCAAATACCAAATTGATGCCCTGAGACTGTTCAGCTGATTATGATAAACAGGTATTCTAATTCTGAGAATGAGAGAAACCTTTTGAATCATTTCTTCTAAATTTAAAATATAATAGACCTGTCAAATTAGGTTGAAAAAGCTTACTTAAAAAAAAATAAAAAACAAAAACAAACAAACAAAAAAAAACTCTACTTTTCTCCAAGCAATAAACTCACTGGAAACAAATTCTTCACAAATGTATTCAATCTAAACAGTATATTTGAGTATATAAGAGAAACAGAAAGAGGTAGAGTTAAAAATATAATATGACAAAGACACAGAATAAAACCAACAAAAACAAAGAGAGCAGATAATTTTTATGTGTATTTTATTATTTTAGATTAGTATTACCTGTTTCTTCTTCACTGTATGTATGTAATAAAAGAGGTTTTACACTTATATCTCCATAAAGTATGTTTTATATATTGGTAATGCAAATATCATGTGTTCAAAATATTATTCATTATTGGAAAATGCTATATAACTATTAGGATGATTTCAAACTGAGGTATAGCAAAGATTAAGAGAAATCATGTGAGTGAAATGGAAAATAAGAAGAAAATGCTGATGGAAGTTCATCAACCAGCCAGACCCAGACTGTTCAGGAATCCTTTGATCCATTTCACCACCATGTTTAAATACTTTTTTGGTTCTAAAATGTACACTTTACTTCCTGAGAAGTTTATTAAGAAAATATATTTTATAACTGGTTGATCCTGCTAGTAGCATATGCTTGTCTCAAAGATTAAGCCATGCATGTCTAAGTATGCATGGCCGGTACAGTGAAACTGCAAATGGCTCATCAAATCAGTTATGGTTCCTTTGGTCGCTTGCTCCTCTCCAGAAACATACCAAATGATAAAGAGCATCGACAAAATGAAGAAACTGCATCAACTAATGGGCAAAACAGCCAGCTAGCACCAAAATGGCAGGATCAAATTCACAAATAACAATATTAACCTTAAATGTAAATGGGCTAAATGCCCCAATCAAAAGACACAGCCTGGCAAATTGGATAAAAAGCCAAAACCCATCAGTGTGCTGTATCCAGGAAACCCATCTCATATGCAAGGATACACAAAAGCTCAAAATAAAGGGATGGAGGAAGATTTTCCAAGCAAGTGGAGAGCAAAAAATAGCAGGAGTTGCAATTCTCATATCTGATAAAATAGACTTTAAACCAACAAAGATCAAAAGATACAAAGAAGGACATTACATAATGGTAAAAGGATCAATGCAACAAGAAGAGCTAATGTTCCTAAATATATACATACCCAATACAGGAGCACCCAGATACATAAAGCAAGTTCTTAATGACTTACAAAGAGACTTAGATGCCCACACAATAATAGTTGGAGACTTTAACACCCCATTGTCAATATTAGACAAATCAACAAGACAGAAAATTAACAAGGATATCCAAGACTTGAACTCAGACCTGGACGAAGCAAACTTAATAGACATTTACAGAACTCTCCACCCCAAATCCACAGAATATACATTCTTCTC